>NC_137457.1:16116337-16612153 GCF_964235325.1 Thermobia domestica
AATATAGGAGAATTTTAATTTCCCTAATTGGCAACACTGCGCGCAGGTCCGTCCAATTGATGTCAACAGTTAGGTATCCATCCGAGGTATCTACCTGGCAAGTCTTAAGGATGCCTTTCTACAATGAAGGAAGCTACAGGGAAAAAAGAAGTAAAGGAAATTCGAAATTAGAAAATTCTCGAATTTTTGACTGGGGTGAAATTTGAGAAGGAAATTCGACATCAGAAGAAAAAGAAATTAATATGATAAACTATAGTCCAACCATATTTTGCAATAATAATATCCCGATATCTTAATTAGTGTCCACACAGGAGCGGATTAAACAAGTAACACACCCGTGTGTGCCACTTTGGCCACCTGGGCCACCGAGTATACATTTGATTACATTTTTTTTGACTATTAACTCGTGTTGTTGTTGTAATTATAGTCTCGACTAATAATAATATCGTTGTAAACAATAACTTTATAAGGAAAATTTTCTCTCCTTTTTACATCTTTGTTCTAACACTGTTGGTAAGAAATGCAGGGTGTTTCAAAATAAATTTTGGGGTTTAAGTCTTCGTAGTATTTATTACATTTTACGTACAATTATAAGCAATGCATCAAGTAAAAGAGCACCTCAAACAGTCTTTGCTCTTTCTAACGGCAGACAGAAGAAACAATGCATGTACATGCGTGCGTACAAAACTGTTTGAGTTGCTCTTTCATTTGATATAATATTTATAATTGTAAGTTAATTGTAGTAGATACTACAAAGTTTCAAAACCTTAATATTGATTTTGAAACACCCTGCATTACTTCAAATTGAGTCATCCTATATTCATGTCTTTTATATACATATCATCAGGGCCGGTCCTAGTCAATTTGTCGCCTCGTGCAATGGCATAATTTGCCGCCTCACCCTTTCTCCAGAAATAACAAATCTTAAAAGTCATGATTTTAAGTATGCTACTCCAGCATGAACAACAAAGGTGAGGGTAAGTGCAGTTGCACTCAGAAAGGCTTAAATACTCACTAAAAATGCAATCCTGTTGTGTCTGTTTTTTTTTTCTTTAAATATTAATCTGTTATGTTAGTGAAAGATAAAGCAAACACACCTGCAGAGAAAAGATGGTAATTCTTTTTATAGAATTCACTATCGAGCTTCAATCTGAATGTAACAGTTTGCAATTCCAGTGCAACTAGCTCCTTTATCTTTATTTCTTGATTTTTCTTCTACATCTTCTAACATAAAAAAAAAACTTGTTTCTATCTTCAATGATAAGGAACTTGTTTCTAACAAAATAAGACTAGTTTCATATCAAAACTGTGATAACTTACTGAATGGAACAGATATTCACTACTATTCGAGAATTGAATTCTTGCATTTGACAACAATCAAGCAATTTGTGCTCGGATTTATTCGACCATTTGCTTTAGCATTGTCCATGTGGCCTTAAACTAATGCAACCTAAACATAATTTATGAATGTAGTATTCAAATAGGTCAGCTTAGTAAATGTAACTACCATCATCATGAAGTCTGTTTCCAACAAGAAATATTTAATTTAAATAATATACTTATGACAGATTTTGCCGGGCCATCGAAGCTTGCCGCTCCACGCAAATGCACGTGTTGCATATATGGTAGAGCCGGCTCTGCATAGCATATATATCTAGTCAACAAATTCTTTATATATGATATTTAGAAAAATACTATTAGGCAAATTAGTATTTGTTTTTACCTTTAGACAAGTTATTGGAATTTTATACTGTTCGTGACATTATTTTCGTACTTATTAAAGGCCTGCTTTCGCGAAAAAACAAAATTTCATTTCTACTTTTATTTCTTAGTTGATATTGATGAAAACTGCTGAAACCCGAATTGTTAATAGGTATGGTATTCATGTAAAATATTTGTAGCGTATCAGTATCTAGCGTTTAATTTATGTTGCATTTTACGGTGATTACACCTACATAAAAATATTTCATACTTAAATAGACGTAAGATGCATTAGAAATGACTATTTGAAAAAAAAAAACGAAATTTAGAAAAAAACGAGAGGCAATGTTTTTTTTTCTAAAAATCGTACATTTCTGAAAAAATATGAACCGTTTTTTTTTCTATTTACAACACTAGTTGGGACATTGGGTAAGAAGTAACTGTACCATGAATGACGTGCCAGAGGGTGTCGTGGCAGGAAAGAGAGGGAGAGAGCTAAGAAGACTACAATTAATGGACGATATCAGAACAGAGACATGGTACGTGAAGACGAAGAGTTTAGCGGAAAACTATGGTGCATGGAAGCTTCTCAGCTGCGGCAAGTGACCTGCCAATTATGATAGAACATCTATGGCGATGATGATGGTCTATACTACCAGGTTATCATAAAATAAGTATCACTGTTCAGAGATCTCTGGAGACGTAACCACTCAACAGAATGCTACCAAACTTGGTACGAGCATATTTGGGAACATGCAGAAGCGATTGATGTAGAAAACAAAATTAGTTCCAGCTCTCACCACCAGAGGTAATTGTGGCGCTGTACAACGCTATGTAAATGCAGCGTGGAAGAAAAACGACATTGGTGATGTTAAATGATGAAAAAAGGATGTAATTACCTCTCCATGTGCTTACTCACTCCTGTAAGTGTTTTAGTGTTACGGGTTTAGTAATAGGGAGCTTGCATTTTATGAGCACAGGAAAGACTAACATTTAACATCGTTTTTGTAAGATATCCAAGAATTTTAAAGGGACGCTTCAGCTCGAAAGGCCCCTCCCCCGTAAATCCGCCACTGACCACGGAGTATTAATGGCATTGGTAATCAATGTCACGAGACCCACAGGAGAAGTAGTTCCATCCTTTTTTGTCATATTTAGCACCACTAGTGTCGTTTTTCTTACACGTTGCACTTACTTGATGTTGTACAGCGCCACAATTACCTTTGGTGGCGAAAATTTGAACTAATTTTATTTTCTACATCAATCGCTTCTGCATGTTCCCAAATGTGCTTCCACCAGGTTTGGTTGCATTCTGTCAAGTGCTTACGTCTCCAGAGTTTTCTGAACAGCGATACTTATTTTACGATAACCTGGGGAGTACATTATCAATGCACGAAATGATCTCATAGTGGGATTCTTTACCATTGATATACAGAAGTCAATATTGGTCCAAAATAATTTATTGATGCTAAACATGGAATTCCAAGTTACATTATTGGCCCCGAGAATTACATTTGTCCCAGACCTAGCCAATCGACTAAATACCCCGGAAAGAAACTATGATTTTCATTGCTCCATTCCTTCTTCATATTTGCATTACCTCTTATTGTTTTAAAGTAAGTAAGAGAAACTGAACCTCATCATCGTGGTAGACATTTTAAATAAAGGAATTCAACTTTGAAATCAGAATGATTTAATACTCTAGTGCATTATCTGTGCATGTGGGCGCTCTGTTCTACAAAGATCATGATCAGATATGTAATTTCACGAAGCATGTTCTTTCCTCTATACGGCATGTCCTCACAAAAGTCACGCATGTTAACTTCTGTCTACTAGTGTAAGGGTGTCCACCAATCGCATCTTGTAGTTTAGAACATAGTCGTTTCTGTATAATCTTTCGCACCAGATATTCGCAACGAAATCCTCTGTGAGGAGCCTCGGTGGCTCAGTGGTAGAGTGTTCCCCTCTGATGCATGGGGTCCTTGGGTCAATCCCAACTCGCGTCAAATGACCTTTGTAGTGGACAAACACCGTGTGCGTGGGTTTTCTCCCGGTTTTCCTGTTTCTTCCCATTTTACTCATTTCACCGTTTCCCTCATTCTTCACCATCACCATCTCCTTTAGCCTAGCCGCCATATCCGTGGGACGTAAAGCTTCAAGATTTTAATGGTCGATGACATCACTGTTTGGTAACACCTTTCTCAGTAAACCACACAGAGAGGAGAAGATCCAGGCAGGTAGCCTGACGTTGAGATAAAGCAGTGGTGACAGGTAAACAAAAGCATTAGTAGCGTTTTCGATGGTTTTACAGGTATACTACACGCGGATCAATGCTTTTACAAGCATACTACATGTAGATTAATTGTTTTACAGGCATACTACACGTGAATCAATGGTTTTCCAGGAGTACTAGAGGTGGAGCAGTGGTTTTTAAGGCATACTACACGTGGAGTAGTGGTTTTGCAAGCACTACATGTGGATCAATGGTTTTACAGATATACACTGAGAAAAAAATGTGCGTGGCGTACTTAAAAAGGTACGTTACATGAGTAATTCCTGTAGTTTTTGGACTTAACGTACAGCAGACGTATAACTGACAACCCATGTTTTATAATACTTTCCGTATAAGTGTTCCATCTATACGTACTTTCCGTATGAAACAATATAGGCGGTCAGTATCTCACATACAAATGGACATATAACATATAGCTGAGGAATATAACATAAGTATATGCATGTGGTATACGGAAAACTGTTAGATGTCAGACATTCAATGACATGGTGTTACATCTAAGGGCAGTGCCTATGTAGGATACGAATAACGTATGCTCAGTACTGACTTATGTAGTAAGCAAGAGGATACGGTATATTCGTACAATATACCGCTGTCCGGAGAATGGATTTTTCTCACAAGGGACGTATGCGAACCGTGACAGCTAGATATTTATGAAAATTGATACACTGACTAATTGTGGATCGCTAATCCTCGTGGTGATAGTCACTCGGTGTGGAAATTTCTTGTTTACCCGTTACGAATAATATATATACCAAATAGTGCCCGGGTGAGACTGTGCTGAGTTATACCCCCAAAAACGCCGGAAAATGCAGAAAATGAAAAATGTACCCCATGAAAGGGAGAAACGTGACCAAGAACACGGCAGTATTGTCACACAAGAAGTGTTGCCATCCTAACACAAATTTATACTTCTTCAAATAGAACGTATACCATTTCGTGGCATTAAAACAATTGGTATAGAATGTGAAAGAAAATAATCTAAAGGTGGATTATCAATGTTGCCAAATAAATGAGATATGAGGCTTTAAAGTTGAGAAATTATGGGGTCCGTACAGAGTAACGAACAAATGTACAACAACAAAACTGCAGAAGGAACAAATGTAAAGTAAGGAGTAAACTAAAGCATGCACAGCATTCAGTGAGTAACGGGGTTGATACATTAACCCAAAAACGATATATGTTAGAGTATCGGTAGAAAGGAGAAGTTCCATGTGACATAATACAGAAATGTGAACACCAAGTCTACCTGTAGCGCAGAAATTCCAATGGCGTTTGAGTAGAATCGATATTTCGAACCGTACGCGAGAGCTATAAAGAGAACTGTCTTAGGGTTGCAACACCGCATAAAATCCTGCGTGTCTTCCAAACCATAGAAACGACGGCATAGCAGCTGAAGAGAGCACAGAAAAGCTGTGGCACGAAAGGTAACAAATATGTGACAAGAAAGTACGTCAGAATCGATTGGTATAGATTAATGACCTGTGATAGGTGTCAGTCGAGAGTATATGAAACGTTAGCATGTGAGACAACGATTAAGGTAAAACACACTGCATTCAGGTTATTATTAAAATACAGGCGCAAAACATTTTAGCATAATACACCAATATATACAACAGAAAAGCCATACATAGTATGTCAAAATACACACATTTCTCGCCCTAGCCTCACATTCGACATAACATATCAAACCCATTATTCACTCGATGCTTTGCATGCTGTGGTTTACTCCATAACATTTGTTAATTCTGCAGTCTTGTTGTTGCACATTTGTTTGTTTCTTTGTACGGACCCCATAAGTTCTCAACTTCAAAGCCTCATATCTCCCTTATTTGGCAACACTGATAACCCACCGTTTGCTTGTTCCTTTCACGTTTTTTTTATGCCAATTCTTTTAATTCCATAAAATTGTATACGTTCTATTTTTTTTTTTAAATATAAGTTTGTGTTGGGATTGCAACACTTCTTGTGTGACAGTACTGCCGTGTTCTTAGTCACATGTCTCCCTCCTGTAAGTATCAGATTACCTGCATACATTTTTCATTTTCTGCCTTTTTCCGGCGTTTTCGGGGGTATAACTCGACACAGCCTCACCCGGTCTCTGCTCAGGGGCGGATCCAGAGGGGGGCGATCAGGGCGATTGCCCCACCCCCAGAAGAGGAAAACTTTCTTATTTTATATATATAAATAAAACATATTTCAAAGTTTTGTGCCCTTAAAAGTAGCAGTATGACAACCCACCGCCCCCCCCAGAAGTTTATCCTGGATCCGCCCCTGTCTCTGCTTGATATATGTATTATAAATAGCGGGAAAACAAGGCATTTCCGCACCGAGTGACTATCACCACGATGATTGGCAATCAACAATTAGTCAGGATACCAATTTTCATAAATATCTAGCTGTCACGTTCGCATACATCCCTTATCAGTATACTACATGTAGATCAAAGGTTTTGCAGGCATACTTCACTTGGATCAAAGCTAGGCGTACAATGTCAACCTTTGCTTATACTATTTTCCTTTCACCTCTCCTACCATTCCCTCCTCTCCTTTGCTTTAGTATTACTCTCAGCTATTTCTCTGATTGTAGACGTGAACTCGTATGTTACAGTTTGGTGACTTGGACATGAATGTTAAAGACTGTCCCATTCCCTGCTCGCTCTCGTCACTGATTTACAGGAACTTCGCTGAAATGACTCTGCATTCTTTCATCAGATACATAGGGATATATTTGGAAACGATTTTACGTACAATTAGCTTCGTACTAAAGATTTGATTTAGGATTTAGGATTGAGATTTCTGGGCTTTCGGCATCTAAGGCCATTTAAACCTTCACAATTGGAGGGATGACGTCCCTTGGCGAGCACACAATCCGGGGAAAGGGAAGGAAGGAAGCGGCCTGGGACCTATAAGTTAGGCACCACCCCGGCATTTGCCTGGTGTGAATGAGGAAAACCCAGGAAAACCCCATTCAAGGTGGCTGGCCTGAAAAAGCGTGTTACACTTTCTCGACCGAGTGACCCCACCGGGAATCGAACACGGGACCGCTACTAAAGATTTGATTCATTGATTTAAGTTTAATGAAAACATCTGCACTGAGGCTATTTGCCCCAGTCACGATAAGGCCAATAGCTTCGTAGTAAAGATTTGATTATCATTTGGGTATTGAAGAACATTTTGATTATGTTACCCACGTCTGATATCTATATCGATGGAGACAAGACACGACCTTTTCTCAGGCCAGTCCGAACTTGTTAGCAGAAAAAAAAATAAGAGAAAATGTTAAACAAATTGAAAATGTTAAACAGATTTTTATCTTATTTTTTCTCATAATGAATTTGGACAACCCTGCAGAAAAGTCGTGGCTAATATTAGAAACGTTCTTCTGAGTACGTAAATTATAATAATGCCAGGGGCGTGTAGTGTATATTACCGCTGTTACCGGTGGTAACGGTAAAAATATGACAGTTTTTCGTTGTTTTCATATGTCTCTAAATTTCATCATCAACATGGGAAGATGTTTACATATTTTCCTTTTCTTTTTATTCTTTTTTTTTAAAGTTTGGACGGCCTATGCCGCATTTACACTGCAAACGCCAAATAGGAACATACTGTTGATACTGTTGTTGATACCGTAGATTCTAGAGGTAACGCGAACCGCGATAGCGGTCATTCACTCCAGAAGCACCTTTCAGCGTGCCAGCCAGAAGCATCCCACTCGTTCGTATTTAGACGTTCGGAATGGCCCTTATGTTACCGTTGGACTGAGTGGAACAGGAAAAAATAGGAACGTTCCCTGCAGGGGCGTGTAGTGTATATTACCGCTGTTACCGGCGGTAACGGTAAAAATATGACAGTTGTTCGTTGTTTTCATATGTCTCTAAATTTCATCATCAACATGGGAAGATGTTTACATATTTTCCTTTTCTTTTTTTCTTTTTCTTTTTTCTTTTTTTTTTAAAGTTTGGACGGCCTATGCCGCATTTACACTGCAAGCGCCAAATAGGAATATACTGTTGATACTGTTGTTGATACCGTAGATTCTAGAGGTAACGCGAACCGCGATAGCGGTCATTCACTCCAGAAGCACCTTTCAGCGTGCCAGCCAGAAGCATCCCGCTCGTTCGTATTTAGACGTTCGGAATGGCCCTTATGTTACCGTTGGGCTGAGTGGAACAGGAAAAAATAGGAACGTTCCCTGTCAAATCAAGGAGAATCTAGAATATCATCAGCATATTTATTCTACTCGCTCTCCTCTCGCTATAGAGCAGCGTTTCCCAACCGGTGTGCCGCGGCACACTGGTGTGCCGTGAATGGGCCGCTGGTGTGCCGCGAGGAAATCGAAAGAAAATTGTTAATTCTATAGGTATCAAATTGCAAGACATGGGGGAAAATGTATAATTGTATTTCACATTACAATGAACCTCTATTATGAATTTACAATTTTAAGTTTCATACCTTGTTACTTTTCTGTACATTTTTAACGCTCAAAAAAGTATTTATCGTTGTTCTGACCATTATTTCTTCTTTATTGTTGCAGATATTTCGTAACTTGAAATTTTAAAATATCATCTAATCCTTTCGACATAGCAAACATGCCAAAACGCATACAAATTACCTACATTCGTTTTAAAAGTACAATAACTTTGTGTCTTCGTTCGTTATTTAGTGATATCTTTCTTCTTAGTAAAAGGTTGGATACAGTTTTCAAAAAAGAAAGCGTATTTTTAAAAACCTGAGTACAATATTTCATTGCAATTGTTTTCTACTTTAAAATTAGAACGAAAAATAAGATAATGATTTACCACGGGGAAAAACAGTGATCGAGGTTTCTTCTCTGTGAGATCAGTAATCACTTTAAAAAAAACGGTATTTTATATTTACAAATAATAATATTTATGAGTGTGCCGCGAGAATTTAAGTTACACCCGTAGTGTGCCGCAAGTTGAAAAAGGCCGGGAAACGCTGCTATAGAGGATCGAGCTGGCAGTGTGATTCAACTATATACTGTTTCGTTTGCTTCCTAATCCAAGTATGGAAACTTGGCTGTAATTTCCGTATTTGTAAAGTGATTTCATTGTCTTAACAGTATACAATTTCATAGTAATGATAATTAGAGAGGAGTAAATATGTTTCCCGGTGCTCCTTCTAATTCATATATTTATTATTATTTAGGATTTATGCTAATTAAGTTGAAAATATTTTGTTTTTAATTTAGTATAGAATACTTTCAATTCAGTAAATTTCCAGCTCTAGCCTCTAGCCTACTAGTTGAATTAGCATTTTGATGCAGTTTGATGTGTTGAAAAAGAACTATGCAATCGTCTTCATCATACCGTAGTTTGACTGTCCCAAATTGTGTTTGACAGTCTGACTAGTTTTCAATATGGAAAACTTGTTGCTCAAACATACGATGGAGCTTCGGTTATGGTTGGTGAGGTAGGAAGCAGCAGCCTCTTGTTAAACAAAGATATACAGAAGTCTATTTTCGGCATTGTCATGCCCATGGCATTTTAATTTAGTGTTAGAAAAGTCCGTTGACTGTTCAAAAGGGTGTAAGGTTTTTCTAAAACTATGTCGTGACTTGCTTCTTCATTCTCGAAGTCTTCAAAAGGAACAAATGCTTTGGACTACGTAGTCACAGGCCCGTATCCAGGGGGTTTAGGGGGCCGGTTCCCCCTAAATTTTTGCTGCGCACCCTAAAATTTTCACGGTAGGCTTGCAAATGAACTATAATAAGGTTGGATCGTTCCCCCCGAACTTCAGCCGGCCCCCTGCATATTTGGGCTGGCAACCGGCCTGTGTAGTCAACAAAAGTATCAGAACAGCCTCAAATCCAAGGTGGAACTATAGAAGTAGGATAAATGATGCTATATAGCTTTAAAGATGAACTGTTAGGACTCTTTAAATCCATGGCGAAAACATCGACGAATGAGATTCTCAAACCAGAGTTCGTGCAGCAAAATTCTACCAAACCCTTCAAAGTTTTGACTTCAATTTTTTACTTGAACTGTTTTATGTTATAGGATCAAGATTAAAAAAAAAATCTTGTTCAATATCTTACAGAAGGAAATTCATGATGTAAGTTTTTGAAAAAAAAAAATGACTTTGAAGAATATCTAAGATCATTGAGAGACGGTTTTGGTTATATTAAGTAAAAAATGGAAGAACCTGAAGAGCCACACTTTTCAAAAAGATCAAGGTAAATGAAGTAGGATTTGACTCCCCCCTAAAAAATCGTTGCCAATGCCTATAGTCTTAAATGATTGATACGCTAAAAGAAAAAAAGTACTAGATCTTCTGATATTGAAAAACTAGAGATATAATAGAGTAATATCAGAGTAATATCAACAACCGGTAACAATTGTGAAAGTGTCACGCCACGCCACTGAATAATGCGTTAGCTAAATTCTTAGTACGATGTTAATCACGTGTAAAATTGCTTCTGATATGGCCCATAAAGTCTACTAGGTTTGTAGAGTTTTCGTCCAGGGCCGGCTCTACCACATGTGTAACACGTTCCTTTACACGTGGAGGCAAGTTTCGAGGGTCGGCAAAATCTGTCATAACTATTTTATTCAAAATAAATATTTCTTGTTAGAAACATATTTCATGATGATGCTAGTAAAATTTACTAAGATGACCTATTTGAATACTACATTCATAAATCATGTTTTGGTCGCATTAGTTGAAGATCACATGCATAGTGCTAAAGCAAATAGTGAAACAAATCTCAGTCAAATACAAGAACTCAATTCTCGAACAATAGCGAACACCTGTTCATTTAGTTAGGTATCACAGTTTTGATATGAAAATTAGTCTGTCTTTGTCACAAACTCCTTATCACTAAAAGTGGAAGTAAGTACTTTTAAATTTTTTTAATAGATGTAGAAGGAAACTGAAGAAATAAAGATAAAAGAGCTAGTTTCACTGGAATTACAAACTGATATATTGAAATTGAAGCTCGATATAGAATTCTATAAAAAGAATTACCATCTCTCGTCTGCATATGTGCTTGCTTTATCTTTCACTAACATAATATATTATTATTTAAAGGGAAATGACACATGAGATTTGTAGTGTTCAGACCATTCTGAGTGCGGTTGCGCTTTCCCTTCCCTTTGTTATTCATGATGCGGTCGCATACTTAAAATCGTGGCTTTTAAGATGTGTTCTTTCTGGAGAAATGGAGCAGCAAATAATCCCACTGCACGGGCCGGCAATTGCCTAGGACCGCCCCTGTGTGTGTCATGCACTTACTTCTATAAACCTATTCGTGTAAATGTCCAGTTTAAGAAGAAATTCTGACATGTCACTCAACAGCAGTAATTATGAATAACTGCAGTAATTTGTAGTAATTATGAATAGCACATAATTCTAACGGGAATCAAACCCCAAATCCACCATGTCAAAAACTATGAAACTAAAAAGGGGCGTTTTTTCGTTGGGAAGGGTGATTATCTAGTAAGCTGTTGAGGGTGTCCTAATAATTGATACAAGCTTATATATATCAATAATAATTACCATGCTACCAATGTTTCTTTTTCACTTTGGCTGCGGGAGGACTGGGGTTCGATTCCCAGTAGAAGTTGTGTGATTCAGATTCCGCTTACGTTATACTAAAGATCCATATTTCAAATTGCCTTGGCACTAGAAAGAGACATTGAATTTCAAATAACAAATTTTATTTTCCCGAAAATTTTCGATTTAGGTTTTGGATCATTCCTCCCCCCCTTCATATATTAGTATCATAATATTGTAAAATAATGATGATATGTTGTTGTAGAAATAGTATGAAATATATATTAGCTAACTGAAACCCTATTCTTCGTATGGGGTTGTATTTGGAAGTCAACGCCTGTGGGAGGTTACCATTCATCTCAGCGACCGCGAAAACTATGGATGTGACACTAAGATCGGTCATTTTCGATTACATTTACATGTCTCGGTAACCTCTCTCCCTCCCAGCAGGTGAACCTAAGCCCGCATACAATAGTACATCGCTAAGAGAAGTGTCGCAATTGATCTCAGCGACCGCGAAAACTATGGATTTGACACTACTAGTAATATCCGTCATTTTGAAATATTTATACACATCTCGATTTCCTCTCACCCTCCAACCCCGGGAATCCTCGTCCCGCAGCCGAATAGGGTGAATTTGGAAGTTAGTGCAATCGGAGTTCCACCATTGATCTCAGGGACCGCTAAAACTATGAATTCCACACTAACATCGGTTATTTTCTACTACTTTTACATGTCCAGGTAAACGGCCCCCTGAGACCCCCCTGGTTCGAAATAAAAAAAAAACGCTTCGTCTTGGTCTGGGCCTGAACCAAGGTACGAGTGACCCAAATTTGCTAACTGTCGGTCCACTCGTCTGGTCTCCAGGCCGCACACAGACAGACAGACACACACACTCACAGGCAAACGAACTTTATTTTATTTATTATATTAGATTAGATGATACTGTGCATGCAATTACATTAGCTAAATGGCACGGTATAAGCTTTCACTTTTATGAGGTATGAGGTTAACATCAGTAATGATTAATTAAAGGGTTCCTTCCCCGAAGTTACGAAATTTTCCTCGAAACATTTTTTTTATCGTGCTCAATAATGGTTACTAGTACTTTCGCATTTTTACTTTTAACTCCCTGCGTATTGAAATTTCTGCCAGAAGAAATTCTATGAAATCATCACTATCAAAATAAATATTTTAGTAAAAAAGTTAAAAATACCTTAAGTTCAATTGTGCAAAATTAAGTATTGTTAAGTTATTAAGTACGGATATTTTGCAAAAGGATGAAGGAATTATTAATGAAATAACTCTGATTTTTGAAAATTATTTCTGGTGGTTCCTCTCAATTTCATCTGTCCCACATGGAATACTATCATGTTGTTCAGTCCAAATATTTTACACATAGCGAAAAAAATAATTTTAATACAATTATTTCTACTGTAGTAGCGACTTTAAACCTAATCATCACACTTGCTTTGGATTTTTACTGTCACATTCGAAAATGGAATCACTATTTACAATTATCGCAAGTGGTCCTGAAGCATCACATTCTAAGTACAAAGGGCTGAAGTCAAGTGAAGATTATGAACAACAATTCAACTCTTTGGTTCAGGAGAAAGGAATAGCACCAAACGTACGGGCTGTCTATGTCATAGAAAAAAATACCCAGGTTTTCTTTCAGAAAAAAAATCGAGGGAACAAAATCAAAATGTAAGGGGCTGTACTTTTAATAAAAGTGCTAAAGGGCGTGATAATCACTTCTGAGGGGAGGAACTTTGCTGCTCCTTCCGTAAGTACCTAGAAGGATCATTGCAAATACAGTAATTTTCTTTCCCACTTGTAAACTGAGGAAAAAATGTATGTGGCGTACGTAAAATCGTAAGTTACACTTGTAAATCCTGTAGTTTTTGGACTTAACGTACAGCAAACGTATAACTGAAAACGCATGTTTTATAATACTTTCTGTATAAGTGTTTCATATGTAGAACTTCGTACTTTCGGTATGAAACAATATAGGCGGTCAGGATCTCACATACAAATAGACATATATATAACACATAGCTGACGAATTTAATATACATATATGTATGTAATATAAGGAAGACTGTTAGATATCAGACATCCTGCAACGGCATGATGTAACGTCTAAGAGCACTGAATATGTAGCATACGGATAATGTATAGTCCCTACTGATTTCTGTAGTAAACAAGAGGATTCCGTATATTTGTACAATATACCGCTGTCCGTAGAACGGATTTTTCCAAGTGACTTCCTGACCTGTACTGAAAGTTTATGGAACAATTTATTTTTAACCAAAAAGTTGTCTTCTATGACTAATTACAAAACTTTACAAATTGGTGAGAGTTTTTCCCCACTATTTTGTTATGCTGCAATCTAACAGTACTTGACTACTATTATATTTTAAGACAATTCCCATACTATATTACTTCATCGTGCATAACTTTGAACATACCTTAATAGAGTAAAACGATAGGTATGTTTAAAAACCAAAGTTCTTTCATAAGAAATTTTATTATCCTACGTAGAATAAAATAGTCATTCATATCTTAAATACAATTATTGTATTTTATGAATCTGGTAACAGTGAAATAGCTGATAAGTCTCAAAGGGCCGGAGGTTGTGGTAAGGTATCATTTCTTCCTGAAAATATTTTTTAAAAATGACAAAATAAAAGAAAACTATGTTATAAATATCTTTAGCAAGACGAGATAAATAAAAATGCAAATTTATTTCGATAATAAAACAGGTGTTTCTAATATTCATTGTCTAAAATTGGAAAGAAGCTATACGCTATCTCTTATGAAGGGTCTTACTATCAAAATGTCGCCATTTGCAAACTTTGACGTGGGAATTAAAAATAAATATTTTTGTCAGATCAAGCTGTAGAAAATTATTAGATTGTTGATGGCATAAACTGATAGCAAAAACGAATTTTAAAAGTAAGAAATTGAGATATTTAAACGAGTTTATATTTCAAGTTCATGCTGGAAAATAATTATCTATAATTTATCTATTATTTTTATTTTAAAGAAAGATTGGGCAATATGGCGGTGCTGTTATCTGTATAGGAAATTGCGTTTTGGACATCTGTTCAACAGGTTTTTATCTGAATATTTTTTGTTTAATGATACCAAGTGAGTTTTGAAATGCAAAACAGGACGCTATTACTAGTTTATATATAAAGAGTGGAATATTTATTCCTAGTGAATTTGGAAAGAACAAAATTAAAACAGTTTTTCTTAAAATTAACAGACAAGACATTTACGTCATTGTGATGTAAGTAAGCGTATTGTGCTATAGCTACCTATCGTGTTAGTAAGTAAGGAATATTTTAATCATTTAATACAAAGGAACAAGCATTACATTAGTAAACAATAAAAAATATTTTAAAAATCTTGTCAGTGGCGGATCTACAAGATAAAAACGGGGAGGCAGTCAGAGCCCAGACTATGATAGGTGTATCATGAGTTTACTATAAACTTTCAAAAATATATAAATAAGCTTCAATTATTTTTATCTTTCTAAAAACTGGGGCCTAGGCTCCCCGGCCCCCTGGTAGATCCGCCCTGATTTATGCTTTTTTTAATAAAAAAATAAGATAGTTTGAGATATTCATTCTACTTATAAACAGTAAAAATTGTATTTATTGTAGACATACTGGACCTTATGCAGAGTCGTTCTGTTCGTGTGATTAGTGCCTTACTAAAGACCGAATAACATTTCCTGCAGGAGTCAGGCCTTTAAAATGGCGCTAATGATACATCAAAACAACTCGGCATAAAGCCTACTGTAAGTAAAGTTACTCACAGCCAATATTTTATATTGTTGGTTTTGGCAAGTTTAGTTTCATGTTTCAGTACACAGTTTGGGCTGAAAAATAAACAATATAATATCTTAACGTAAAAATAGTACTTCTCTTTGGAACGAGAAGTAGGAAAACGTATTTAGTGTTAAGGTAAAATAATAAGATAAGAGTGTTACATTAGAATTAGGAAAATTAAGTAAATTTTCTAGAATCTATTGAGTGGGGGATGAGGAGGGGGACTATCCCTCAATAATCCAATTTGAAATGTGCTTTTGGGGAGGAACATAATGATTTGTGTCCCATTTCCACAAAGGAAAGGGAGATGCAATTGATATTCCCCAGAATAAATCCCAAATTGCCCACCTCCCAACGTTGAAGACAACTCTGCTCCTCTTTATCCTCCACAATATTGTTTTCTAATTTTATAAATATTTTGAACATCGCAAAAAAAAAAAAAAAAAAAGAAAAAGAAAGAAAAAGAAAAAGAAAAAAACAAGAAAAAAGAAAAGAAAAATATGGGAACGGTCTTACAAGTCCCCTCCAATGTTGAAGACAGATTTGTGCCACTGATAGGGACATAATCAGCAGGGATAATTGCTTTGTGCCAATGTAGAGTTTAATGATACAAGGGTTTTCCGGAAGGAAACCGAGTACTCTGCACACATTATTTCTCACACCAAAATAGAATAAAAACATACAAGGTGTCTCAAAAATCCCCTGATATAGGATAACTCTGTTATTATAAGAGTTACAACTAAATGTAAGAGAGGAAACCGTCTCCAAATATAATGGTTTCAATCTGAAGTGAGGGATTTTTTTAAATAGGACGAGCCATTCAGGCTATACAATCTTTATACACCCAATGTTAAATGAAAATGCAACGTTGCCATTTAGCTGGACCCACAACATAGGTGAATGAAGTTATTGTCTTTTACACTAAAGTGTACATGGCCAGCACCCATTTCAAACATATCCCCATTCATCATATTCTTACAAAATTCATCCACCTTCCACCCTGCCCTCCCCTCCTCCAGCCCCTCTAGTAATGACAATGTTGCATTTTTATTTAACATTGGACGTATAAAAATTGTACAGCCTGAATGGCTCGTTGATTTAAAAAAGAAATCCTTCACTTTAGATTGAAAACATCATATCTGAAGACGGTTTCCTCTATTACATTTTGTTGTAACTCTGATAATAACAGAACTACCCTATGTCAGGGGACTTTTGAGACACCGTGTATTTTGTACTTGGTTGAGAAATGCCTAGTTCGGGAGATACAGGCACTTTAAGACAATTTAAGTGATAATGACGCCAGTTTAGCAATACTGTGACCATTAATTAACAAACTGGCCAATCTGGCGTCATCTCCGAAACTAGGCATTTCTCGGCATTGTCCAGCATACACTTTTCTCTTGTTTTGATGTAAGGAACACGTGTGCGAAGTTTGTGGATTCCCTACCGGGACAGCTTTATATTATGTTATAGTTTTGTCAGGACCAACTGAAAAATAACAAAGTAGGAATTTTAATATATATTTTTAAAAACAATTTCCCTCAAAATAGAAACGTTGCAGTTGATTCATTGTACACACAGAGAGAAACACAGCAAGAGTGTAATTTAGGGTTTCAATTTTAATCAATTGTATAATAATACTGTAATAACACACGTAAGACTCTTGCTTACCCCCACAGAAATCCTCAAAAGACGCTGCTCACACACATAAATATACTGTATATACCTATATGTACATTTCATAATCAGGCCCGTATCCAGGGGGGTCTAGGGGGGCCAGCCCACCCTAAATTTTCGCTGGCCTCCCTACAATTTTCACGGTAGGCTTGCAAATGAACTATAATATGGTTGGATCGCCTCCCCCTAACTTCGGCCGGCCCCCTTACATTTTTGGGCTGGCTACCGACCTGTTCATAATACAGAACATAGCGGAGATTAAAAATATACTTTGTATTTATACTTAGAGTTTTTCTAGAAAATTTTATCTGAGGGAGTAAAACGAAAGTGTGAGGGGGCTGCATTGGAACACCATTTGTTGAAGAAAGTGATCATTGTAATAGCTCCTGGTTACAGGGGGGGGGGGGGAAGATAGCCTAGGCTGGGTAAAGAATTCAAAAGCATGCCTGGAAGAAACACTATGTATTTATAAAGCTAAGGTAATAATAAAAACTTAAATAGGTATTATTTAAAGGAATAATAAAAGGTATGCTTTAAAATCACTCAAAATTTATAATTATTTATGGCATATAACAAAAGATGTGAGACTGTCTAATATAGTTCTAAAATAATGTTAGTCAAAAATAAACTAAATGAGTGAATGAGTGTTTCTTGGTATATGTATTATGTTTAATTTTATTGTGGCAATACGCTTATTAATGCATTTGTTATTTATCGATCGATAGAATGTTCCAGCTGAGCTCCCCCTAGAATATATGTGTGTCCCACAATATCTATATACATGCATTGAAATGTTTGCTTCTTTTCTGTTTAATTTCGGAAATAAGAAAGTCTTAAAAGCAAAGATTCCGGTTTTTTAAAAACAAGATTAGTTTCTTCTTTTGCCCACTAATTAACAAACCACGTTCTCGTATAAAGTCGAAGTTAAATAAAAAGTTGGAAATTAGATACAGACGCAAACAAACGATTTAAGACTTTAGTTAGGGAAAAATGGCAATATGTTGATTGTTGCAACCGAGCAGGCTATATATAACAAGTCACGAGTTTTGTTGCGACAGATTCCTGCTGCTCTATCCCTTTGGGGTACTTATGGTACAGTTTGTACCATACGGGTGTTTCATGGTACATTGCGCTATAACTCTTCTATTTGAGCTTTTTCGTCCTTTTTTTGTATTGTTTTTCAAGTCCAGAGGCATTGTAGAAGACATTACGTATGGTTTCACACCTTCCTGCGTCCAGACATAGGAGGTGATCACGTCATAATTTTAAAATACTAGCGGCGTTCACCCCGCTTCGCTGCGGTCACCCCGGAACGCAATAAACGTTGTTACTTAGATAATTTTTACTTTTTCGCTTTCAAATTGCAGTAAATGTTAACATTATAGCGCCTGTCATTTATGTTAACCCGCCGAGTGACACGGTCATGCGGGTTGCATATAAATACGTTTATTTTTATACCTATGATGAACTAACAAAGGATTTGTACGTTATGGACACTTGAATGGTCAATTATCTCAAGACACTGGTAATTAAAAATTAAAGTGATATGATAAAAACCATCTAGGGTCCAAATCCTAATAACCCCCCAAAAATGAAAGAAATTGGTTCAGCCGTATTAGCGTGATGAGCTAACAAAGGATTTGTGCGTTCTCTTTTATATAATAGATATATTTTCTCTTATGAAGCCTATGTTCATGAGTTCTTGGCGGGCTTATTTTTGCACGTAGAAGATTGAAATTGTGCACAAACATTCAGCCTACCTAGTAGTATTTATCAGATCTCTGCGTTAAAACAGGGGGGTCCAGAGGGGCTAAAAGTTGAAAAAACGGATATTTTTACCCAAAAAATCCCGTTTTTCGTCATTTTTCCGCCTTAGATACATGATGGAATCACGTGAGTCATACTGTCTGAAAGGCAGTTATATTCTGAAGAGAATGATGTGCAAATCATGCTCCTAGGGTAATTAGGGATGTGTCAGGGAATTTTTTACCTGAGATCATGGTGTTTTGCTGTAATTTGGGGCATTGTGGAGATTCTTGATAAAATTTCTCCCGTCCTTACTATTCAAGATAGAAGCTTGAAATTTGGCACGCACATTCAGTCTACCACGTACTATTTATCAGATTTTTTTGAGATCTTTACACTCACACAGGGCCGCTCGAGAGGGGCCCAAAGTGTGAATAACATTTCCCTCCGAAATTTTCCCTTTCACATCAATTTTCCCTCTTCTGGTATATGATATGGGCATTCAAGTGATACCATTTGAAAGCCAGCTTCATTCTGCAGAGAATGAGGTATGAACGATGATCCTAGGATAAATAGGGACGATGCAGTAGCTGCTTGACTGAAAGTCTAAAAAATACCCCAAAAACCCAGGATCCCGAAAGGGCTATTGCAATCTAGAACAGAGCCTCCCCTTATTTTTTTTTTATTGCCCCCTCGTAGAAATTTCTGAATTCAACAATGAGCAAGTGATTCAGGGTTGAATCGTGTGGGGGCACAAAGATTCAGATAATAATCCTTTATTTCCTTTATTTCCTTTAACGTCTCCATAATTAATTGTATCCTTTTGTCTAAAGGAGACGGATGAATAATGAAAAGGAGTTTTTATGAAATAATTGGTGGAATGGGAATGTGGGAACGGGAGAAACCAGAGAAAACCAAAGGACACTATGTTGTCCACCAAGAACTCATAAAATCTGGGATTGAATAAGGACCTCTCGCTTCAGAAGTGCGAGCTTTACCACTGAGCCGTAAAGCTGTCTAGCAATAGCTGTAATACTAAAATGTAACATTAAACTCCAATTCATTAATCCATCAAAATCACTTGGTCACATTTATTTGAAACTCCAATTATATAATTCCGAGACACTAACTTTTAACATCTATTAAATGAACATACACAGAGAAAAATCTATTCTCCGGACAGCGGTATATTGTACAAATATACGGAATCCTCTTGCTTACTACAGAAATCAGTACGGAGCATACGTTATCCGTATGCTACACAGGCACTGCCCTTAGATGTTACATCATGCCGTTGTAGGATGTCTTACATCTAACAGTTTTCCGTATATCACATGCATATATACGACCGAGCGAAGTAGCTCAAGTGGTAGAGCGTTGGCTTCGCATTCGGGAGGTCGTGGGTTCGAATCCCGCTGCCGACCATCCTGACTGAGGTTTTCCAGGGTTTCCCTCAGTCCTACCAGGCAAATGCCGGGATGGTACCTACTAAACAGGCCCTGGCCGATACCTTCCCAAATCCTTTCCATTGTTATTGTTGTTGTTGGATATCCAGTGTAAAATGGCCTCTGAGCTGTATCTGGTGATTGTTAAATAAATAAATAAATAAATATAATTATGTTACCTTCGTTAGCTATATGTTATATACATCCATTTGTATGTGAGATCCCGACCGCCTACATTGTTTCATACGGACAGTAACAATAGATGGAACACTTATACAGAAAGTATTATAAAACATGCGTTTTCAGTCATATGTTTGCTGTACGTAAATAACTACAAACTACAGGAATTACGCATGTAAGTTATCTTTTCAAGTAGGCCTATGCCACCTACATTTTTTTTTCCCTCAGTGTATAACGCATGAAAACAGTATGTTTTTAGGATTAAAAGTCTTCATGTATGCATGTTTCTCTTTTATCAAAGTATATTGTATTCTTTATAATAGATAGGATTTCAGTTTACTGTTCCTTTTCAGCAGCGAGGCTATGTGATAAGTGGACCTACAGCTTACGTGAAATCAAAAGCACAAACGCTTGAATCGATCCAGTATCTTCCGCACCAAGTTTGCGTACACAATCCACATTGCTACAATGGAACTCTAGGTTGTATTGTAAACCCTCAGATATCATTTAAGCGAGAAAGAAATGCCATACAAACGCATATCCATTTAAATGTTTCTTATTGTTGTCGGTCCCTGAATTTTAGCATCCTCTTTCAGCACTGAGACTACATGAGACGTGGACCTACAGTTTACACTGGAATACAATCTAATCAGATTTCAACGCACTCCTACCGGGGATTGAACACAGCAGCCTGTGCACCAAAGACGCTGTTGCTACTCACTAGACCAGCTGGGACAGCAGTCAGATATTTTTGTTGATTCCACAATCTGTCAAACACCATGTACGTGGGTTACCTCGGGATTCTCCCGTTTCCTCCCACTTTCTTCATTCCATCATTTCATTCATTACTCATCATCACCGTCTCCTTTAGCCTAACCGGCATAATGTGGGACGTAAAACTTAAAAATTTCATTTCATTTTTCCAGAGGACAATTAACACTGCTTTCTTTTTATTTATTGAGCCAAAGCCACGTCCCTGTTCACGTAAGAATGGTTTTATCAGGCCTATAAAGGTACCTGAATTTTTGAAACAATATTTCCGATAAATGTGTTCATGTTTTGGTCCCTTTTATATTTTCTTCTCGCAACTTAGTATCCATTCGATACTAGTATCATTTAACTCTTTGAAGCATAGTGGTACTTATATTATATCACCTTTTACATAACGTTTGCGAAACTCCGTGCTGCAAAGAGTTAAATTACGAATGAAACAATTTACGACATGTGAAATGCAATTTCTAGTTTTACGTTACTCACTTATGGTCTTTAGGTTAAGGAGACAGGTGCTTAATAAAACTGACTTGTTGTGAAATAATTGGCGGAATGGTGATGTGGGAGGAAACGGGAAAATTCCGAGAAAACACTCGGAAACAATGTTGTCCAACAGAGACTCGTGTGGCAGGTGATCTAGCCAGTGGTACCCCGCACCAAAGCTAAACAGTGGTGCTCCGCACGATTGAGCCACTGTGTTACTCATCAGTTATGATTTGAGTTGCAGCCTTACACGTTAGTCTAGTGGCTATTGCATGTGTCTGTGATGCACGTGGTCCCGAAATCGATTTCCAGTGAAAAACACTACTACTACTACTACTACTACTACTACTACTACTACTACTACTACCACTACTACTACTACTAATAATAATAATAATTCACCTTCAGTGGTCGACCATTTCCTTCAGTCTAAAGAGCATAATCCTGAGATATTAAACTGAAATTTCATTTTATTCATATTGCTTATGTAATGTGGAACACAAATAAGTCCCAGTTGATGTAAGTTTTTGTAATAGAGATTCGTGTTCGGGGGTTTTCCCTCGATTTTCCTGTATTATTTCACTCTTTTCAATCCAGTGATCATTCACTTGTGTATAACTCAGCTCTTTTACTCTATCACGGCATCATCACGGAGCATCAAATTAAAGTTATAAATTATCTTTCCTCTTCTGTTTTTCTGTTTCTTTCGTTCTTTTTTTTCTATTCATTTTCGTTGATTGGAGTGGAATTTAACGTCCCTTTCGCTTCGACGTTATATTAGAAGGGAACTTACAGTTTATTAGAGTAGGACAACCAGATGTCCCGTATTTAACGGGACCGTCCTCTCTTTCAGTAAGTCGTCCGGTATTTCGAGAAAAATGACGCAAAATGTCCTTAAGAGGGAGAAGGAGTGCGCCACAGCGGCCGGAATATTGATGTTCAATTTAACATGGGATCTCAACCATTTTTTAGGCAAATCACGGTTTCATTTCGTTCTTTCGCAAAAATGTCTCAGTAGCGCACTAAATATGATGCATCTCATTTTAAAGATGCAATTTGAACGCTGTGCGTGATATTTTCTTCTTATAAATACAGATAATTATAATCCAAATTCCCATAAGAAAATGATCAAAATCAGACGGAAAAGTCTTCTGTTTTTTTACAGTAAGGAAAAGAGCTAAAAACTCCGGACTTTTTTGAGAATGGAGTACAATCTTTGTATTTGTGCGCTACTGTACTATTTCTTCGCTGTTTCCAAAGACATCCATTTCACAATCGATGAGAAATTATATCCTTCATAATTGAATCTACAGAAATCAGAAATCAGATTTTTTCGTGTTCACGTACTTGGCCGTATAACTGCTAGATGGCACTATAGTCATTCCTCATCCCCCTTTCCTTCTCAGCGGGAGCCAGTCCTTTTGAAAATCTACTTTGAACTTCTTAACAGGGGCGGGAGGAAGGAAATCATTGTGAAGAACGGGAACTTCAAACACGAGGAATGGCAAAATTTATGACCTCTTTGGTTGATGGTTTCTGTTTCAGCAGTACAGTGTGTTTGTAGATGGTTTCTGTGAGAAGAAGTAATTTGTGTTTGAAGCGATAAAGTCAATCTTTCGACAAAAATTTGTGAAGGAGAAGCCGAACCAAAGTCTTCGTTTATCTATTCCAAGAAAGAAATGAAAACTTCCTGCAGGCTAAGAATATACATGCAAGAGAAAAAATAAGATACATTATTATAATCTTTAGGATAGATTATTTCCCGAAATATTCTTTGTTTACCTGTCAAAAAATCAAGAATAATATGGTATAAAGCTCTTTCATCAGCTTCCATCGTACAACATACTAGATACACACATTTATATACATGCATACATGTACATATATATATATATATATATATATATATATATATAGTGGCGGATCCAGGATATGATCAAGGGGGGAGGTAAACCATAGTTTGCCTCTTTATCCAGAGTAAACAGGATTGAAGCCCATTTTATCCAGTGTATACCTGAGCGTCAAGGGGGGGGGGCTATAGCCTCTATAGCCACCCTTGGATCCGCGCCTGTATATGTATACTATTTACAGTGCCGGAGTTACGTGTAAGCGAAACGAGCTATAGCTTAGGGCCCCGCTCTCTTGGGGGCCCCAAAATCTAAAGAAAAATTGGATTTCTAAAATATAAGAAAATTTTAAAAAATAAAGTAAAATTTATATATACGTAGCAACAGTGCTTCCTGCTGTGTAGCCTACGTTCGTGTAATTAATAGGGCTCATTCTACCAGTCTGCTTCCTAAATTATCTCTAGTTTCTTCATTGCTGTATGTAGGGTGCGTATGTTCATCTGGACACATAAAGGACCCCATTACCTTCAACAGCTTGGGGCCCCACTAAACCTAAATCCGACTCTGACTATTTATGCATGTTTGCTCCCTCTTTTTTTGAAGCAGTGCTTCTTTGATATTGCTTCCAATTTCGGCAGGTTTTACCAAGGGGGAAGAGTCCTTACTCATTCCAGGCATTCAAACTAGGGACTGGACTACTTGCTTCCAACATTCTGTCCCCCATGTTTTCCGGTCTGAATCAATTGTCTAAAGCCCATAAAACATTCAAATTCATATGTAGATGTTGCTCATCAGTGTCAACACCTAAATACTTCTCAATCAACTTTAGGGGTGTTTGGTATCCTCAATCTGTCTCCCTCTTATTAGCGGAGCGGTAGTAATATTCGGTAGTAATTCTTTTAAAAAAATGTTTTTTAATGTATGTAGTAACGCATAGGAAACTAAATTTTAATATACCCTAGTAGTATAGAAACGTACCATACGGTACCTTACCAAAATAAACACCCTATGCCAAGGACGCAAACATTAACAATAATAAAAAAGATAACAATAAACATTTTAAAGATATTCTTTCATTAATCAAGTCGCACTTAAAAGTTTAAAAAAAATGTTTATGCGTGACTAAAAAAAAGGGATGCGCTCTCATATAGGCTTACAGTTACTTTATAAATTCTTAAAATGACGCACTCCATTCTTTTTATTTAGTCTTGCATAAACAAAATTATTTTTAACTTTTTAGTGGGAATTTATTAACAAAAGAATGTCTTTAAAAGGTGTCTTATCATTTTTTTTAATTCGTTGGACACCTTTTCCAAATCCTAAAGTGATATGCAACCAGGGATACCAGGGCTGGTTAAAGTCTAGTATTTATTTTAGGATAAGGAAGTTGAAAATAAAAACATATTAAAATTTGCTTTTAAAATAAATAGATATATTGCAAAGTATGAAAGTAAGGATGGAATATTGTATTGTCACCGGACTTACATCGCTCTGCAACAGTTCTTAGTTCTATGACGTCAGGAAATAAGTTCAATTTATACGAACACTTATTTAATGTTTGAAACAAACACCTGTTACATCCTTGTACACTCATGTCCAAAATGATTGTCGCATTTCTATAACTGTCTTCTTGTAAAAATATAATGTAATAATGATTTTGCAGGAGACTTTTAATACTGATACTATGTGTACAATCGGGAAATATATGTGGTAAATTTCATAGGAAAATACAGTAATTATAAATACGAAGATTAGAATGAGTAAAATAAAATGTTGCTAAATGGACACGAAAGTTTTGTTTTCGTTTTATTGTTCTTATTTACTGCTCTTTTGACATGAAATTTGCCACATACATGTCTTTGCCGATTGTACGCATACTAACATTATAAGAAATACCGGGTGAATTCGTTATCAAATTATATTCCTACAATAACATATTTATAGACATGCGACAATAATTTTGGACATGAGTGACACATCTTTTAATTCTATTGTTAATGAAGTGGTCTATTTCTCCCAATAAAAACCAACATCAAGCAGGGCATGTGCTCCCTCCTGTCCTTCTAAGCCGGCCCCCAAGGCTGAATGTAACATTGCGGCTTTTTCCTGTTATAATAGGAAAAACTCAGGATGGTCAGCAACTGGTATCGAACCCAGGACCATTCGAATGTGAAGGCGAGAGAGAGGGTAAATCTGGTGGGCATATTTTGAAAAGAAAATAAGGAAATGGATTCCACTAAAAAAATGATTCACATTGTCAATACATTTCAAATCTTTGTCTGGGTTTTCTGCCTTTCAATTCCAAGTTTTTTTTTTTTTAACCACGAAGGCTCTAAATAAATTAGAATATCGACTCTCCCGTGTGTGTGTGTGTGTGTGTGTGTGTGTGTGTGTGTGTGTGTGTGTGTGTGTGTGTGTGTGTGTGTGTGTGTGTGTGTTTTAATATTAGCATGGTTCTTCATTTTATATCAGATTCTTCCCGCACTATTCTGTTATTTACCATAGGTAGAAATAAGCGTCCCGTTTTTGACTCCCGTAGTTACAAAGTATAATCACAAAGTCCCATTTTGAACATTTTTTCTTTTCGTATCAACTTCTACATGACATTCAAGTGACAATGATGTCCTAATAATGTTTCTGTTAAATGGTAATGTAAAAATTAAAATTGAATTAAAGTTAAATAAATGAGAAAGTTGGTTAGTTTGATAGAGATTTCTTCTTTAGATACGTATAACAGTGTCCAATTGTCCTTATCTAAGTGATTGTCAAATTAGGATTGTAGGATTGTGTCAGTCTGCCGTGTCTAGTTTTTTTTTTTCATTCTCTAAATCTGGTCGCCCTAAATTTAAGGTAACATCTAAACCACCATAATAAAGTCATATTTCGAGCTTCCCACCTGGGATCGAACCCAGGACCCCGTGGAACAAAGATGTGCATGCTAACCACTAGACCGGAAGGGAGGGGGTAATTATTTTCATATATGACATTAGAAGAACATAATTTTACTTGTTTTTATTTTTTATCGTTCTAAACTAAAATATATAATAATTGCTATTACTCGTACTTCTCAATTCAACTAGTAACAAACAATCAAACGGAGTCCAAGCTATTCAAATTTTTCGTGCAAGTCCTCCAGACTTTCCTAAAAATGTCCTGTGTGCGTTTAAAGTTTATTTATTCATTAACTCATTTTTCGTAATAGAGGCTACAAACTATTAAAGAAATTAACTATTTCAGTTTTGTGTTCCGCGGTCATGCCTGTAAGCTAAACGAGATGATGGTGATGAGAATTAATTAAATGGTGGAATGAAGAAAATGGGAGAAAACTGGAGAACCTGAGAAAATACTCGTACACGCTGTTTGTTCCCCACAAAGCTTACTTGGTACAAATGGGCCGCGGTGGCTCAGTGGTAGAGCGTTCACCTCTGGTGCTTAGAATCCCGGGTGCGATCCCAGCCCCCGCCAAGTGAAGTTTGTGGTAGACAAATACCGTGTGCGTGGGTTTCCTCGAGTTTCTCCCGTTTCCTCCCACTTTCTTCATTCCACCATTTTCATTCATTACTCATCATCATCGTCTCCTTTAGCCTAACCGGCATAATCGTGGGACGTAAAACTCAAAGATTTCATTTCATTTTTACTTGGCACAAGGTAAAGTCTAACCAAGCCCTCCACCCACCAGAGGTCCCTGGTTTACTAGTTGGAGCCACCCTTGAGTCAGCATGGGTCCAATTAGTAAATAAAATATCGACAGAATTTACTAGTAGATCTAAGGTTTTGAAAATATATGCTATGCTCTAAAAATTAAATCGTAAGTCCTATATCTCACGTTTGTTGGCTGTATCCTGAAGAAAACGCTTGGCACATGCCAATGTACGAGAATACAAACATTTGTGGAAAGAGAAACTAGAAGAATTCTAACACAAAACACACGAACACGAACCATAAAATCTCACATGATTTGGAATCGATCCTGGAATAATTTACACAAGAGGTGGAGAGCTCTATCTTTCAGCCATCATTCTTCTATTTAATCTCAAGATTGGGGCCGTGGTGTCTCAGAAGTAGAGCGTTCACTTCTGCTGCATGGGGTCCTTGCTTCGATCCCAGTTCGTGCCAAGTGAGCTCTGTGGTGGACAAAACAACGAGTGGGAGGGTTTTCTCTGGGTTCTGCCGTTACCCTTCACTTTCTTCATTGCATCATTTGATTCATTTGTTATGTCACTGTCTCCTTTAGCTTACACGGCATAACCGTGGGACGTGAAACAAATATTTCAGTTTGGTAACCTCACGATCAGGATTCTAATCATTAACTTCGTATTTGAAGTAAGAAGCAGACAAATAAAAGTAGCCATATTATATTTAATAATAAACAAATAACACTTAATTTTATCTAACTTTTTTGCGGGGAGGGGGAGAAAATTTCTAAAAGAATTAAACTACTTATTGAAAGTATATAATATAACATTTTATCTAGATTATGGCTTTGTAAAATAATAAAAGAACTACTAACAAATTAGCAGTTAGGGTGGATTTAAGGATGTCGGTGGTTCTAATCCCTTCAGCGTTTGTGATACTGGGCTAATGAGTATATTTTCAACTTGAGGCTTTTTCAAAGTAGCTAACAAGCAAAAGTCGTAAAGTGGTCACACTCGGAAGCAGGGGCGGCTTTAGGATTTTAATTTTGGATAGGCCGCTCCCTCGTTTATGGATACATATATACATTTGATTGATTGTTTACAGTAGGAAAGTACTTTTACAGAAGTGCTTGATGCTATTTGTTAAATAATTATCTACCATTAATATAAATAGTGGAAAATGTATTTACTCTTTATTGTATCTTTTAGCTTTTGTATAGTTTTCCATTTTTTTTGGGGGGGGGGGCACCTGTGCCTACTCGACCTACCTGCTAAAGCCGCCACTGCTCTGAAGAAGGTCAGTGCATGTTTTCCATTTGGTTCCTTTTGGGAGAGTGATATTTAATCATCTATTACTTTTATTAGCCTGTCTTCTATTCTTGCCTTCCTTAACTTACGAGTAATATAAATCATTTCCAATATCATTATCATTTGTCAGTTTAATTGTAAATTATTACCAGAATGCATCTCCATGAAGCTGTCTTTCAAATTTAAAATGAAGATTGAAAATACATATATATTTGTTTTTTCGTCATTCATTGCTTCGATAATAATTGTGAACTAAAAATAAATAAATAAATAAATAAATAAATATATAGAAAGTAAACTTGACAGTGGGAAACACAACTTCACAATGAGCATCCAAATTAAAAATGAGAATTAGAAGTACAAACAAATATTTTATTCCTAGTTAGTTATTAATTTCTGGTAAAAATCTTTAGAGTTGGAAATATAAAATTGTAATTAGAAAACAACCACATGCCGTAAACGTCGCCAGCACCTAATTGGCCCACTTACCGGTTAATGTCGATCGTCGATATAGTGACGCGACCAAGGATTGCCGCTGCTGTGCCACTAGTGGCAGGATTTTGCCGAGTCGAAACAGATATCTAGGGTCGGGATATTGAAGTTACCACCGCATAGCAGCGAGGACTTCATTTTGGTACGCGTTCCTTCGATATGTCGCGGAGAATCGCGAAGGGACCAACACGAACTATCGTCAGTCATGTGCATGTGGTTATTATTATTATTATTATTATTATTATTATTATTATTATTATTATTATTATTATTATTATTATTATTATTATTATTATTATTATTCCTGACGAATTGTTCATAAAGTGAGCTTCGGAGATCAAGAGTAACCCCTGCCTCTACATCATGAAGTGAAAAATCTTGAGATGAGTGCGTGTAATTAAAAGCGCGCCCAATAATCTCCTGTACATGCATGGGATTATCTTGTCACTTTCTTATTTAGCAGCAAATACCAGCTTTTGTTTGTAACCATCCTGGCTGGCGAGGTAATAATTACAGGAGGGGTTGCTCTGGAAATAGCAGGAGGGCATAACAATTTGAAGTGCCTAGGGCACTGGGGAGGTTAAAAACGGCCCTGGGATCAATACTTCACTTAGTAACTAGTGTGTGTCCTATCCAAATATCCAAGTTTCAGAATCCTGCGGTACTTCCGCAACAATTTATATGGAGGTAGTTGGTGAGTACTTTAAATTATATGCCCGTAGCCAAATTGCCTCTATAGCTCACATATTAGTTCCTAAGTGACGTCTTGACTCAACTACGGTGGATCCCGTAGTTTTGGAGCTATGGACCTTTAAATTTCGTTTTTTCATGTTTTCGGCAGTCTATAACTCCGAAAGAAAGCATCTGGTGCACCCAGGTTGATCTATGTTTTTTTACTTATCTTGGTGTCAGGAATCACTTCCCAAACGTTGTCGGCGTTGTTTTGAAACACCCTGTATAATCAAAAATAACAGAAATCAATATTATAATTTTGTGGAAAGAACAGAAATAATTATTTTTTTAAAAATCTGGTCTTCATTCTTGCCTAGTCTTGGGTCTAATATTGTGATGACAAAATTGATTTGAAAACGGCTTTTTTTTTTTTTTTTTTTTTAATGTGAGTATATTAAGAATAAAACCTATTTCGGTAAATAGTATTTGTAAGTGTACTAAATAAGTACGCAGAGTAATTCACTATTACTTGACTTTTGCAATATTAAAAAAAGTATATGATTTATCAGCATCTTTAATAAGACAATTTGGTTTGATTTTTGCTTCTAATAATTTTGTCCTACATAAATTATGCATGCAATCTATTAAAATCATTAAAGTGTATTACGTTTTTATCATTTTAGGCTCCTTATTTCAAATCTAAGAGTTTGATCGAGTAATGTTCCAAGATGGATGCTAAGGAAAAAGCTTTGGCAGAAATTCGAAGGTATTTCCCTAAGGATGAATGGAAAACTATGTCCGACTATGAAAAGCAGCGCCATGTTAATGTATTGGATAACTATAAAATGATGGTACAACTTGGTAAGCTAAACATTGCATTTTTTATCCTTTATTGTATGTGTGCTTATGTGTGTGTGTATTGGAAAGAGAGAGAGAAAGAAATGACAATAAAATCTTTTAAGTTTTACGTCTCACGATTACGCTGGCTAGGCTGAAGGAGAGGGTGATGATGAGAAACGAAAGAAACGGGAGAACCCCGAGAAAATCCGTACACACGGTATTTGTGCACCACAAAGCTCCCTTTGCGCGAGCTGGGATCGAACCAAAGACCCCATGCACCCGAGGTGAACGCTCTATCACTGAGCCACCGCGTCACCTAAGAGAGAGAGCGAGAGAAGTTGAAAGACAAACGAAATGTGTATTTCATTCATAGGATACAGTATAGAAGCAGCATATTTAATTTTTGCCTACTATTTAAAATATAAATAATATTTGCGTGTATAAGGTTCACATATATGCTCGTTTTCTTCAGCAAATCGTATAACCTGCATTTTTAAACGAGTGTTGTAACTTCTTTCCCCTGACAACCCCACTTTAAAATACTAACGACGGTACTAACGTCTCCCACTTACTTGAATGACAGGCAACCCTTAACAACGATAATAACTCATTTTTGAGGTACAAATGCACCAAGTAAGTATTACTGAGTTGAGCGATATGATTGACATGTATGACACTGATATGCAGTATTTATTACTTATGATTTGCATGTATGACACGCGATTTAATTTGATTAATTTTGGAAAAGGCAGCATACCCACGCAGAATTCGCTGATGATGGCCTTTTACCTTTAATTTATTTGTTTATTTGTTTAGAATTCCCTATCAGCACCAAGGCTATATCAGACATGGACCTTCAGTTTAAAGTGGAATCCGAACAGACCTATATACAGCACATTTTTTTTTTTTAAAGAAATGAATACTGCAGGGGAAGGCAATATTTATTTATTTATTTATTGCATATTAACTGAAATACTCGTTCTTCGCACGGAAGAATAGCTTTACGTGAAATATTTGAATTCGCTTCCCCTTAGGATACGTTTTTCAGTGAAAGTATAACGATAAAAACACAGAACATACTCTACTTTTGGGATAAATTTTCAAACACTCTAGCCCTCAAGAATACGCCTTTGAATCCACTTGAAATGATTAAAAAATAAGAGCTTGAGGTAGATACTAAATATGGTCCAAAAGTCTTTTTAAACGAATCAACCGTTCTTCAAAGCCCGAAAATTATGGATTCGATACTAATCTCAGTCATTTTTCACATTTTCACCCCTTCTCCCCTCTCTGCTGATGGTGATGAACTTGGATTTAAATGGCATTCGAAATGTCACTATTCATTTGAACAACTCCGAAAATTATGGATTCGGCAGTAATAACGGTCATTTTTGATTATTTTTACATATCAGCATTTCTTCCTTTCAGGGGCGCTAATGGAGGCTAAACGTGGAATTCAATGGCGTCAGGATGGCCAGTATTCACCACAGCAACCCAGAAAAGTATAGATTCGACAGTAATATCGTTCATTTTCCTATGTCACCCCTCTCAGTCTTCCCTATGTGTACTAAGTGGTCTTACCTCTACTGGGGGTTGAAGTAGGGCTTAAAGGGCATGGAAACTGCCATTAATCAACTTAGTAACCCCAAAAGCTATGAATTCGAAAGTAATATTGTCGTTCTCAAATATATTTACATGCCATCATTCACCCTTCAGAGTGCTAATCGGGACTGAATCTGGACTTAAAGGGCATAAAGAGTATCACTATTCATCTCAGCGACTCCGAAAATTTTGAATTCGATAATAATAACGTTAGTTTTCTATAATCTTTATGTCACCCCTTCCCATTCTCTCTAAAGTGTTAGGAGTCTTACTCCCCTAGCATGGTCGTATCCAAGAATTTATGACTGGGGATGCACCAGTAATCACACTGAAACTTTTAAAAGTGATATGTGACAATTCTTTACCTCTTAACACTGATACTGGGAATGCATCGACCATGGGATACATCGAGCATCGACCATCTTTAAAATACTTGCGATCATCTGAAGTCATTATACTGAAGAAATTTCGTTTGAACCATGACTCTAGGTCCAATAGTAATGATTCAATACATTTTTGAAGTAGATCCTATTTATATATGAAAAAATGGGTCACCTTCAGACTTTCAAAAATTTTTCCTGACCTTAGTTTTCAAGATACAAGATTGAAGTTTTGTGTACGTATTATCTACATAACAACGTATCTTTTTTTTTTTTTTTTTTTTTTTTAAGTCAGATCCCTACGTGAACCATGCTCGGGTGAGAGAGGCGCAGAAATATAGATTTTTTTCGAAAAATCTCCCAATTTTACCCTATTTCCCGTTTCTGGTGTATAATACGGACAAGCGGCACGGCGGTACCGTTGGAAACTATTCTCTATCGTGAAAAAAGACGAGGTATGAACCATGATTCTACGATAAATAGTAAGGAAGCAGTAGCTGTTCGGGTGAAAGTCTAAAATTTACCCCAAAAAGTGGAAATCCTAAAAGGGTTAAAGGAGTCAAGTTCTAAAACTTAGTTTGAATGCTCACACAGTTCACAACCGGGAAATCCTCCCCCGGAAAATTTTGAAAATTGGCACTCCAATGCAGTTTTAAGTACTTTGAATGAAAATTCATTGTTTCGTGTTTGTTTTCTCTTTTTTTTTCTGCTTCTTTATTTTCACAGTAGAAACTAAGTAAACTTGATAGAGAGTATGGTGGCGTAACAGGGTTGTTCGAGAGTCTCAAGGTTTTGATTCCCAATCTAACTTCTCGTCACGACATTCTGAACATCTGCCATTTGTGATATAAGAAATGTGATATAAGAAATGTAAAAAAAATTAAGATAAATAGCATGGAGAAATAATTGTTCAATTTGCCCCTTAAAAATTTTCAGTGGTACAACTCCGGAATTTACGTTTCCATCCTTGATAATGTTTATCTGAACTTTATATCCCCTCCTCTTTTCCTGCTCTGAAAATATCGGGTTCTACGATCATTGAAGAAATTCTTAAAAAAAAAAACAAAAATAAAAAACTGAATTTTCCATCCTCTTTCGTTCTTTCTTTTTGTTTTCTTATTGTTTCTTCTTTTTTTCCTTTCTTAATGGGTCCATACACTATCAACTTTAACTGATCAGTCCAACTGAGCTAGAAGCTGACGTAACCATTGTATGATGAACATTGTATGACGCATTGTATGATGAACTGAACTCATAGTGTGTGGAGTACCGTCAGTTAATCATGTTTAGTCCTTCAGTTCAGTTGCTTCCGCTTCAATAAGTGTTCTGTGGAGCGCACTTTTAAGTTCCTTAAAATACCAAAGCTTTGGAACGTAAACTTCCTCACCTCCAGTCCCCGATTTCTTGGATTAGTTCACTTTTTGCAGTTCCTAAATGCAGATCATAAGTTGTTTATTTTTTAAATAACAGTATCGCGTCTCGTCTCAGATTTCAACTCTTTTCATTTTGTAAATAACACATCATACACAACCCCCCCTTTTATACCTATTCGCATAATGCACATGTTGCGTATATAATGAAGTTCAAGATGAGCACGGTAGGCTTTAATAAAAGCCAACAATGCCTCACTTTTCGTAGCTGCCATGATGACAGGACCTGAGCTGAGACAACTGTGTGTTTCCTTCAGTTAATAGCACAGTTATCGTAGCGAAAGACAGTTCGTTTGTTCAGTCCAAAATAACCGTTCTTCAGTCCAAATAACTCAATGAAGAACTGACTGAACTGAACAAATTCCTTCAGTTCACACAATTTGTCCTTCAGTTCTGAGATCACGTTCAGGTTTTCCTTCAGTTGAACTGCTAGTATGTGGGCCCCTTTATAGATTTTCTCTCTTTTCTGAGAGTGCTGAACATTTACACATAAATTCTGATGGTACTAGAGCACCAGAGAATGCCCAGAGTCGGCGCCCCTGTGAATGATAATGAAAGATTTGGTGTAATGATAATGGAGGAACAAACGGGAGAAACTCGAGAAAATCCACCTACACAATGCTATTCACTATAAGCTTACATGAGCTGAGCTCGAAACAGGAACTCCTCGTACTAAAAGTGATCTCTCTGGGATTGATAACCCTATGTCCTAATATACAAAATGTCTTAATGAGATGGTTGATAAAAATCTCACTCAGCTAAATTGAACTGAAGCAAGACAGAATTCACCGGTTAGTTTTTGTTTCTGCTACTATGAACCTCTAGGCTTCTGAAGTCATAGAAATTAGTTCATGAATTTTACACAGGATGTGTTAAATTATCGCTTCCTTGTTTGAAAGAAAAAAAAAATCACATCTATACACAATATACTGTACTTATTTATACTTAACAGTGTACTTATTGAATTAGCACTGAGTTTTAATACGAAATATGCAAAATTTCACGCCTAGTTGTTCCAACTCCTTTTCGATCTACAACGTGTCAATAAATGGTGTAATAAATAATTTGGGACGAAACCAGATACGACGTCAATGATTGAACCGTGTATTTCTTCATTGAATATTGAACGAAGAATTGAATATTCTTTCAGCCAAGTGCTCCAAAAGGAAGGTACATCATGAGTTCTCAATGAAATAAGATTCAGATTATATATCCACTGTGTATGTATGGGAAAAGTTCCATGTCAACTGAGAAATTTCATTTAAAAAAAGATATTTTAAATGTGACAATAATTATAAAATTCTAACCTAAGTATTTCTTTAAAAAAAAAAAAAAGTTTTTTAAAAACTGTTTTTAGTTCCATAAACAGATTGTATAAAATGATAACTTAAAATAATGTGACTTGGTCGGTTTCGAATTAACCAGGAATCCCCTATTATTATTATTATTATTATTATTATTATTATTATTATTATTATTATTATTATTATTATTATTATTATTATTATTATTATTATTATTATTATTATTATTATTATTATTATTATTATTATTATTGTACCTCAGGGATCTCCACTGGGACCCCTTCTTTTTTCCATATTTATTAATTATTTGCCTGAGAAAATTAAATACTCAAATATTTTGTTGTATGCCGATGATTTAAAATTATTTAGAATAGTAAATAGTGAGTATGATAACTACTTACTACAGGAAGATCTAGATAACTGTTAGTACATGGTGTAAAAATAACTTATTGAAAATAAATTGAGAAAACCTAATACTACGTGAGCAAATATGTAGTTAATGGAATAACGTTGTCTAAAGCCGAACAGATTAAAGATTTGGGTATAGTGTTTGACAGAATTATGAAATTTACTTATCATATTAACGATATAATCCAAGGGGCGAGAGGAATGGTAGGGTTTATTTTCAAACAATGGCCTGAGTCTAGAAAAGTCAGTTCATATGTATATTTATACAAGATGCTTGCAAGATCAAAATTAGAGTTCGGTGTAGTTATTTGCAATAGTATAGGAATAACATTGGCAATACAAAAATGTTTTATTAGGTTACTATGCCATAAAATGAATAGAGATTACTACCCACGTAGTTACGAATATTGGAATCAATTTTGGGGATTGCAGGCATTGAGAGACATCAGGAAACTTATTAAAATAAATTTTTATTAAGAAACTACTAGACAAAGATGTAGGGGCTATCTATTTTGAGACTAAAAATATTTGGTATTAATTTGACAAGGAATTATTAATCCGATATTATGTTATTTTAATATTACGCCTTTTTGTTTTTGTATGTAACTTGTATTGTATGCAATATGTGTTAATCTTGTCTGGTAAAGTGCTGTATTTTGCCGTTAGCCTGTTCATGGCACAAAAATAAACATTATTATTATTATTATTATTATTATTATTATTATTATTATTATTATTATTATTATTATTATTATTATTACAGGTCTAAACCCTAGAAAACCAGATTTTATGTTGAACAGAAAGAAGAAACCAGTTCCTGATTCTGACTCGGAGGAAGAAGAATGGAAACCGGAGAAAGAGAAAGTAAATCGGAAGCCAGTAGGCATTGCTGCTAGATTTAAGCCACCAATCAAAGAGGTCCAGAAACGCAAAGTTACGGCAACAATAACCAAACCTATATTCGAGGTAAAAAGTAAAATCTGTCAGATATGTACTTTTAATATATTTGCATAGCTTTAATAGATTTATATACTTTAATATACGGTACTTACAAATAGTTATGAAACTAATGGAAACATTTTAATTAAATGCAATTTATCTGATTAATACGGCGTTGTATTTGGTTTGTAGGCAGAGCACTAAGATAAGGAGAGCAAGATAATGTTTGAGAGGTCTAACTTGAGTTCACCTGATATTTTTTTTATTTCTTTTTTTATATTTATCAAAATAAACCACTGAGAGTGGCAATGGGACTGAAGACAAGGGCGCCGATCTTAGGGGTCGGGGGGCCGGGCCCCCAAAAGCTCATGTGGGGCCCTATTATATTTATGAATATACAATATTTGACATAGGGGGCGCGGTGGCTCAGTGGTAGAGCGTTCACCTCTGGCGCTTGGGGTCCCGGGTTCGATCCCAGCCCCCGCCAAGTGAACTTTGTGGTGGACAAACACCGTGCTCGTGGGTTTTCTCGGGGTTCTCCCGTTTCCTCCCACTTACTTCATTCCACCATTTCACTCATCTCTCATCATCACCGTCGCCTTTAGCCTAACCGGCATAACCGTGGGACGTAAAACTCAAAGATTTCATATTTTACAATATTTGACATAATTTGAATGCAGTTTATCTTAAAGTCCTCATATATATACACCTTCTGCATCTGAATACCCCCTCAACAATTTACAGAGAAATCGGCGCCCTTGACTGAAGATGGTCGTAGAGAGGCTTGAACCTCCTCTGGCTACGGACCTTTGTTGAGTCATATTTGGCTGATTGCAGAATTAAGGCCTATAACTTGTAAACCGTTTATACAGAAATAGTGAACTATTCATGCGAAGTGGCTCAGTTGTGTTAAGGGGCCGTACACATATTACGTAACGTGGCAAAGGGGGGAGGGGGTTAGGCCTTGCGTTACCAAATGTGACGGGGTAGTAGGGGGTTTACGTCTTCGTTACGTAACGCATGCTTTTTTGCTGCAATTTTAATTTTTATTGTCAGGTTTATATGTAATCTTATTCAGTTCTTTTCTTTTTTTTTTATAAGTTAATGAATATTTCTACTGTTTTGTAAAGTTGCGAACATATAGCCGATATATATAAATTAAATCATGCAGAAGAGATTCGAAGACGTTACTCGAGTATGACTGATGACGAATCCTGCATGCATTACATTACAATAAAAGTCCGTTTTTTGGCTATCGTAGTATTGAATTTACTGCACATGCTTTTCTGGAGTTAGTTGTCAGTCACTGTAACCACTGCTTGAAAATGCCCTCGCGTTCCCACTCATATTGCTGTTTCTGAGAATACTGTTCAAAACTTCTGATTTAAATCATTACCAACTCTATTCTTAAGCTCTTCTTCGTAAAATACGTAACAATTTCCGCGACGGAACGATTCATAATTTGCAGAACAAAATAAGATATTTAAAACCTAATTCGTCGGATATTTATCTCGTAATGATTTTTTTTTTTTAAAATTTTTGGATTTGAATATTTTGGGAGATCGAGTTTATTCGCATTCTGGCACTGATTTAAGACAAGAAGAATTTGAAAACAGGGAAAACCGAAGTCCAAAGAAGATGCTTGATATCTTGTTCACAAACGAGATATCCCTGATGAAGATAATGTCCGATGAAGCAATATGATCAGTTAGTTGACGAAACTGTTAGTTATTATTATTATTAAAAAAAAAAAACTTTCTTTGTTCACTGATTTGTATGTCTAATTTAAATTAACAGATGCAATCTCCTTAGGAAAATGTCAGTATGCAGTTTCGAAGAATTAAGACTGGTTAATAAAACAATGTTATGGGGTTAAAATATTATTAAGGTACTACCACTTCTAATACTTTGATTTATTGGCGAAAAACACTAGAAATGTATTCAGAATACAAACATTTTGTAATAAAAAGTTTTACATTTAATTTTTTTAAAATTAATAACCTCCAAAGTAAACAAAATTGGTGAAAAAACAAAAATTAAAAAGTGTTTCGTAACAAAGGGGGGAGGGGTTCGACCTTGCGTTACGAAATAGAACAAGGGGAGGGAGGGGTTAAAAATTGGTCGAAAATAGCGTTACGTAATATGTGAACAGCCCCTAACAACTAGGGATGCACACGAGACGAGACGAGACGAGAAATGAAAAAGTCTCGTCTCGTCTCGCAAATGTGAGGTCTTGTCTCGCGTCTCGCATAAAATTTTGAGTCTCATCTCGTGTCTCGCGCGAGACTTTCTCGCATAGTCTCGCAGTCTCGCATATATTATGGGTCAAAATTTTGCAATGTGTTATTCTATGGCTGTTAATGAATGATGATGTGATATTCTGTCCGAAGGCAGGTATTGACCTAAAAGTCCCTTGGCAAGGTGAATCCATGGTGGTTTTCCATTGCTTTCCATGGGATGAATGTTCATAACATCCTAAGGAGACGGAACCTAGAGTTCAAGATTGTATCCGAACTTGTGTCCCCTCCGCTCCAAATTAAAAGTAAAGTTGTGCTGGAATTTGATTGCTGGACCATTAATTTTCGTCAAATTAATAGCATAATTTACAACAAAACCAGCATAAATTGTTACTGGACCCAACATTGTTTTCCAGCTTAGAGGTCTCCAGCAATATTTTCCAGTATGCCATGCGGGCACATTTTTGCCCCGAAAAAAAGTTGCCAATGTAATTGGGATATGAAGAATATAACATTTCCGTATATGTTTTTCTGAACTCATTGAACCAAACCCGGATCCTTTTACTATATCTATATGTAAATTGCTTCGTCTTTATTTAACCGGATTTCAACCTTATCTTTGCCTGTTTCTAGTCCGAGGAATGCTCTAACGTCACAATATCCAAAATTGACACGAATTGTTCCCTTAGAATAGGTTTGAACTTTCTTTTCAGAAAGTTTAAACTCTCTAACATTAAATTTGTGGAAGAAGTAGGGAAAATATAAAAATACGTTACTTGTGTAGGAGAACAGTGCTGCCATCTATTGTCGCCTATCTCCCTTTACACCAATCACCAACTAATAACATTACTTGCGGATAACGCAATATGTGAACAACTGCGAGAATCCAAGTATCCAGCAAACTATACTTGATACGAAAAAAGCTTTTTGGATCAATTTCCAGATCATACAGTTGCACTAACTGCAGTATTGCCAGAATTCGCATTTTATCGACCCTTTCGCTTTCAACTTATATAGTGTTGCCAGATCTAGAAAATAAATTTACTGACATATATAGGGCCATTCCTACCATCTCCCACCCAACCTATAGGGCCATCCTACCAAACCAGTGTTTGAATTAAACTTCCGAACTAGAGGGGGGTGTTTTTGATAAATATATGGAAAGAAAATACTTATTCCATGTAAAAATATCATGTTATTTCTGCGAGCCGGGCCGGGGATAAACTTTGACGAGGGGGGATTTCTCCGCCATCCCCCAACATTAATCGCTAGTAGTAATGTGAAAAAGACAGAAACAACAGAAATATCACATTTCGAAGCAATAGGGAGTCTTATTCACTTTTCAGACCAAAAACAGAAGTTCATGTATTCGTGCGCGCCCGCGTATATGCGTTTGTATCGCAAAATAAAGTCCTAAATCGATGCTGTAATAAATTTCCAATTTACAAAAAGAAGGCTGTAATTCTGAAAATCAACCTTGAATAATAATAAATCTCATAAAATGTATATTGCCCCAATCACTTTTTTGCTCCTGGAGGCATTAACGCTCAACTTAGAAAACTCAATAAATGTAAAATCACTAAATGTACAATTAAATGTAATTCATAAATGTTGCGAGACTGCGAGAAGTCTCGCGAGACTTCTCGTGCGAGACTTAACCGGGTCTCGTCTAGCGTCTCGTCTCGCATGGTTTAGTCTCGTCTCGCATAAAATTTTCAGTCTCGTCTCGCGTGCATCCCTACTAACAACTGTAGAGGGGGAAATCAGCAACGGACTCACTGCCTCAAAACTAACCATAGATGTCCATTAATGTTCAGTTTCAGGGCATTTAGCATACCAGGAAGTTGTTGATCTTAATACTGCTCATACCACGTCCAATCAGGTCTGGTTGTGCGTGTTTATATACATTCGCAAATTGGCATTTTGGAAGACAGTTGTTAAGAACAACATTTGTACTACAGAATGCACCTGGTTACCTAAAATGTCACTATATTCACTCGCAGTAATTCTTTATGTAAGTTGGTGTGGGAGACCCGAGCTCGATTTCCGGTGGAAGCTTATGCTTTTCGAATTTGACAATAATCAGTAGGTTCACGTCTCATATAGCCTCGCTGCTGAACAGGACGTTAAACTGAAAATTAACTGAAGTCTTTCTGTAAGTGTAGTAGTAGGACTAAAGTAATAACATAAAATTGCGGCCCAAGCCAGCACAAAGCCTCGCCCATGTTTAATACTAGGAATTAGGCATAATTCCAAATAGGTTCTTCGGGTGTTCGTTAGTGACTTACACAGGCCGACACTGCTTTTTCTTCAGGTCGTGCCGACTAATTGCAGTTCTTTAATATTGTTGACTGTTGTTAAACAATAATTGGAAGAAAGCCAAATATTAAAGCTTGTGTGCACATAAGCTGTTACAAACAATGCAATATGTACAGTTTGTGTTGCTTAGTAGTTGCGTATCGGGCCGGGCCAAAAACATCCAAAACTTTCCTTGCCCGGGCTGGGCTGGGCCTAGTTTCATTGGGTCCGGATTGGGCTTCGGCCGAAACATTCGGCCTGTGCAGATCTCGCTATACATAAAACTGACCTGTATCTCAAAACAAGAAAAATGGTGTCTCACTGGACTATATTACTCCCTTACAATTATCGATGATCCATATTTAATGTTCTCATCAACCATTTTTTTCGTAGTACCACATTGGGGGCGGTGATCAGGAGTTTCGAAATCGCTGATTGACCGTTGAATCTAAGGTTATGTAGTTGTCGTCAGTCTGTGATTGTAGAACCAGATTATTTCAAATCCTTATTGAGTTCTACAATCAATTGGACCGCGTTAGCTCTGTGGTTCAATGTGACAATTTTCTACAGTGTTTTTTTTTTTTTTTCATTCCCTCTGAGTTTGATTTGGTTTTCGTCCACTATTCCTCTTTTCATGCTGTTTTGCCATAAGTTCTGTATGCCGTCATCAACTTGGATTCTGTTGCTCTCGGTATACTTAACACACCAGGAATGTCGGATAAACTTGTTTCTGATGAAATTTAATGCATACCAATAATTAATTGGTACGAACGGCAACTTCAGCAATTAAGGAATTACTCTTTTTGGTTATTCAAATTAAGAATTCGAAACGCAGCTTGCAATGCTTCGTGTGGTACTATGTGTCACTAGATCAGGGGTGGCGATTAGAGGGACAAGAGGGGCAGTTACCTCTCCACTTTTTTGAAGTCACCCCTTAATGCGTTTGGTTTGATTTGGAAATGTAATGTTTTTGTATGTATTACTGGTTCATAGAAAAAAATGGTGCGATATAATATTTGCCGTTGTGTGAAAATGTATTGGTTATTTGTCTTCCCGTGGAGTTAAGAAAGTTACAGGAATTGCGTTTTAATTGCAACTCAAAGCAATCAATGTTGCAATTTCGTATTTCTTTAAATGTCGTAGCATATGCTTGTAGTATTTACTGTCTTTTTTTCTCAATATAACCTTTGCAAAACAAGCCTCATTATTCATTACTATGATTAATATTATCCTTTCTATTTATTTGTTTTGCAAATTTATTAAAGAATTTGATCACGCAATTTTCCAGACAGAATTTTAAGATGTTCATGAGCAAGGAATCAAATCTCTTCTTCCTGTACACTTTCGTTGTTTAAGAGTAAAAAGGGCTAGTATCTACTGGCGTTGCTCTTGTCAATTTACTTAATAAAATATGAAATACGATACACGATACTTTAACTGAAAAAGATAGTATCCTATTAGTTATATAACCTTTCGTCAAATAAAGTATTAGAAATAACCAGGAAAGATAACATTGATATTCAAATTTTCAGATCATGTCTTGCCTCTCCCACTTTTAACGTCCAATCGCCGCCACTGCACTAGATCATTGATTAATGACAAATACTCTTGTGAGGAAGTGATTTTCTGTCTATTGGATCGTATTACAGTGTTAGTTTCAAATCGCTTCCTATCTAGTCAATGTAGGTTTCAGTTAAGTATGCTGTTTAAAGTCCAAAAAAAACTTTATAATGATTGCTTTCGTGTATTCTAATGTAGGTTTATCCGTTGACCTAAATCACGAGTTTCAGTTAGGAGAAATTTTTAATGGCCTATGGCTTTGCTCCTTAGGCCAGTCCTGTGATAAATCCTAGGAAATATCTTAGGACTAATGTTAGGACATATCTCGTAGGAAATCCTACCCTTTTGTGCCATACATGTGAAGATTTTTCCTGTTTTACATCCTCCGAAGAGGTGCCAGGTCTCGAAACGCATACTCGACCAGCAGTGCCTTCTGCCTTGTATGTGTGTTGAGGTAGAACGTTGACTTTGTAACTAACTAACTCTATGGTTCAATGCCGCATTCACAAAAGCTCTCCACTTATACTTCTATTCTTTGTCAATTGGATCCAGTTTCTGCTCTGCATTCCTATCTCTGCGAGATCCATCTTAATATTGTCTTCCCATCTGCGCCTAGGTCTTCCTAATGGTCGTTTTCCGATTGGTCTTCCAGTCAAGTCGTTGACTTTGTATTATATAAAAATGTATGCTCCTCGTATGCACTAATAAGTGCGCAAGTGGCATCTTTGCTGGTAGGAAGAAAAGAAATTTGTTTTCACTTTCTCTCACCTGATGTCCCTTAAATCCAAATCTTACAAATTTTCTTTCCGAAATAGAGAGTGCTCTAATCAAGAAAAATCTGATAGGATCGTTCAGAACACAGGAAATGACATGCGATCTGATGCCATATACGTTGAGATTTTGACTGTAGAAAAAATCGTAAGAGATTTCTTAGGATTTATCTCATAATGTATAAGCAGCCCTTAGACTGAGGAAGATGGATGCATAAGGAAAGTGAATGATTATGAAAGACTTGGTGCTATGAGGATGTGGGAGGAAACGGGAGAACCCCGAGAGAAGCCACGATGCTTCCACCGAAAATTCACATGGTCTCGTAATAAGAATTAGATGTAATTTATTTATATTTTTATCCTAATCAGTTTCTGAATTAGCACTAACGCTGGAATGACAATGTCTGTGAGAGTTTTATTATTCCTGAAATTATATTTTGTAGTTTTTTTCAGTAATTCAGAGAAAACAACTGAATTTTACAATCTATAAGGTGATCCTTAAGGATCAGTGTTCCTCGGTTGAAAAATTATCTCTCCCCTAAATCAATAATTTCTTTTAACTGAAGTCTTGGAAATTCTTGTAAAAATCAATGGAATCACTAAATCTCTCTATAACTGACAAACCTGAAAAGAAGGAAGTTATCTTGATGTGTCAGTGTTCGTATACCCTGAAATGTCGCAGGCAAGCTGAAGGCAGTTCTGGCTAGTCACTAAAAGAATTCGATCACTCAGGACACTGGTTGAGACTGAAAGACACCTTTATAATCTCAAATGTAATTAGCAGACCTAGATTAAAATAATGAAATCGTATATGCAAACGTACTAAAGCAACGCCCAACTACTTTAGCATTATTATAGCTGCATTAAAATGTTCTGAAAATAACTTCTAAACGGTTTGAAATAGTATTTGTCCCATTATCTCCACATCACACCACACGACAAGCTGTGGAGGGACTTTTCATCTAACTGACGTGGATTTTCATGTGCTCAATATCTAAAGTTCTATTTGTTTACATACTTTTTCAGAAAGATGTTCGCTTCATCTGTCACGAAAATTGAATTAAGAATGTTTTGCTTCTGACTAATTGATTTCAGTTTATCCTGGCAATACTGCACTGTCTTTTATCTACTTCCGATAATTGCGGTAACACTCTTATTCTGTATGAGTGAAATCTGAGATCACAACGCAACATTCGTCCAACACTGCTCCGAGCCCGAGGAAGATTCAGTGTGAGGGAATGTTGCCGCGCTGAACGTCTGGAACTAGCAAGAACTGCCTCCAACACGCCTGCGATATTTTCGGGTATACGGACTGTTTTCTTACCTGTGTGTATTTTCTCACCTACATTACCATTGGTGCATCACTATGTAACTCGCCTACGTATTGTTTTTCCTGATGACACTTTTCCTTTTCCTTGCTGGTTATCAAATGCACTTCTGAATGCTCGCTGCACCAACACGATTTACTCACCCCTTACAAATTCTTCCACACAAAACACATTGTGTAGAAGAAACTATAAAGTGTGAATGGCTAACGCTCCATTGCGCACTGAATCCAAGGCTACCTGCTACCGGGTGATAGGCATCTCACTCACCTCCTCTTGATTCTCGCCAGTGTTGCCAAATCAAAATTAGGAAATCTAAACTGGGTCACCCTGTATAGTGTGAAATTCATTTTTGTGATTAGACTATAGTATAGTTACGATGAACTTACCGAATATACGAGTTACGGTTTAAAAGTAAACACAATATCTCGCACGGAAAACAGCTTGTTACTATAGTATATTTGTTGTAACAATATAAGAGAAAACTAAGTAACGATTTTCCTTTTCTGTAGCGGTATTCAAAGGTATACAGAATGTTCATTTTTATAAAGTTTTATATGTTGGCAGAAAGGCTCAACTGAGAATCTAACCAAGGTTCTTCCTATTATAAGACAAACTTCTGATTCTGAATCTCGTTATTCGATACGTCATACTTAGCCGCTATCCATTTTTCACATTAACTCTCTAGATGCCTCATCTTATAAACCTTCGGAACCTTATTGAATGTAGAGGGAAAATTCCCTACAAAATATTCCTACCTTAGCTTTACTTTCCAAGAATACATTGTTTCTTTGCTGTGAGTTTAGCAAACGATCGTATGGTAATGATTGAATAGATTATAATATGAAAATTTGTTTTGATATTGCTTAAGATATAAGTGTGATAACATGTATACTTTTTAGTGATGATATGCTTTTTTTTCGGACTCAGCCGCTGGAACAACTGAAAAATGATGAGTTGACAACTTGTGATGAAACTGATGGTTTCCGGGGATTCTCTGAAAATGAAATTGAAAGGTAAGTTTAAATTATTTATAAAATACAACTAGTAATTATCTATCCCTACGCGACAGGATCTATACTGGCTGTGATATATGTGATTTTTATTTAATTCATATAAATTTATGAAAGCAAACACATTTAAAAGTAACTAAACTTTTAATTAAAAAAATAATCTTACAAACTGAAACACTTAAACTCCTACTTATATATATTGCATTGCATTACCAAATCGTATGTGTAGATTGGAATAAAAATAGTAGCGAGACCAGTGGCGTTTCGTGAATACCTCCAACGGGGGACAACTTCAAAATTTGCAATGGAAAGTGTTATAACTGTTGGAATCGTTCGAAAGGACATTAAATGTCATGCAACTTTTAGAGGACAAACTTTGTCATATCCTTTCCCATTAGCCGCTAGAGGCGTTGTTGCAGACTTGTATATGACTACCCTTAGCAGGCCTTTATCTCAGCTAATAATGCACATAGAGCCGTCAAACAAACAATTGAACTATCAAACCGTATGTGTAGAATGTAATAAAAATAGTAGCGACACCAGTGGCGTATCGTGAATATTTCCAACGGGGGTCATCTGCAAAATTTGACATGGAAACAGGGGTTGGTTGTGCCTCCATTGAAACACGCATGCGTACAATGGGAGAAACGTCGAGAGGAAACACCTTGGCATATTTCTTCCTCGTTGGCAGCAACACGGTCGCATTACTAGGTGAAAGTCAGATGATCTAAATAAAAGTGCATACAAACATTAATTCTATATGCAAGGTGTGCCAGTGGAAAGGGGCAATATTTTGGAAAACGGTAGTATGGGTGATTCCAAATAAAGAAATTCATATGAACATTGGTTCTAATCTCAACGGTTTGAGAGCTATAGGTTGTGAACCATTTTTACTTTATATTGCGTATTGTCCACCCTGTAATTATTCTACAGAGGTGGGACATAGTGGATTTGAAAGGTAATGGAGTGGCCTTTCCAACGGTATGCAACATGTGTCAGTGTTGTCTTTGAAAATAGGGCTTTTGAGGGAAAATTAAAATTATGTAAGGGAATTGAATGGCAACAGTGATTCTCAAATTTCCCTCAATAACTTCCCTTCCAAAGACACCATTGTCACATGTTGCATACCGTTGAAAAGGAAATACACAATAAAAAGTAAAAAATGGTTTAGGACCTATAGCTCTCACACCGTTGAGATTAGGACCCATGTTCATATGAACATTTTTGCTTACAATCATCCATATTACCATTTCCCAAAATATTGCCCCTTCGTCTTGGGACACCTTGTATAAAAAAACATACTATGTTTTTCGATTTCGTTGACTCTTATTCAGTAAATATCTTAACGATCCGTGAAATTGATAGTTTTTTAAATGTAGTCAGTTATTACCATTTAACAGTGATATCTTTAAAAACAACTTGAATAAGTATGTCCTGATCGGAGATATTGCTATTATTTTTATTAACGTCAGTGACCGGTACAAACTTCTTACCAGCCCCTCCATGACCCCTATTTTGAAATCTGCAATCCAGATTAAAACATCAAACTTCGAAAGTCTTGAACATTCCCTTTCAACTTCCTTTCCTTTGGGTTTTTAAAAGGAATTTCCTGTAGTTAAAGTATAAGTTTAAAGAGTAAATTTCATTTTGTAGATAAAAAATTGTCACGTAAGGATTAATATACTTTGGTTCATTTTGTTAGACAATTACAAAAAAAAAAAAAAAAAAAAAAAGTGGTAGTTACTGGTAAATACAATAAAATGATCAATACCGACTTCAGTTCTCATTTGTAGCATAATGTATCTATTAAGCTTATTAGTGAATCTGCTAAGGATATGCAGAATACATGCGCTAATGCACTTTTGTCCACGATAGTATATGTCTTTCCCATGGATGGGTTCGAACAGAGATACTTCACACTTATATGAAGACAAATGGCAAATAGGTGGGCGAAATTTTTTTTTTTTAAAAAAGCGAAGTGTTAAAGATAATAGAGAAAAAAAAAAAACAATTTGGAATTCTTTTTGAAATGGTTTAAAAAATCTCATTAGTACTCTGGTCAAAAATTGTACTTTCAGATGTGTGACAATAGGTATCGTGTAAGGAAAAGTGGAAAAGGGAGAGAAAGATTGCAATTACTCAATGACATTAAAACAGGTAAATTCTACTTTAAGATGAAGAGGGTACCAGAGGCTCATAGCGGAGAGACGCTTCACCACCGATACAAGTGCCGTATTAGAGTTGAGTTGAGTTGATTTTGAGTTTAACGTCCCTTTCAGCAGCGAAGCTATGTGAGACGGGACCTACTGATTAACTTGGAAACCGAACTACATGAACTCTCGCCGGGAATTGAACCCGGCTCTCCCACCCCAAAAGGCGCGTACGCTAACCGCTTAGCCACAAAAGAGTTCAAGTGCCGTATTAGAGAAACCAATCTTCTCGTATGATAATGTCACAATAACCGGCTTTGTTATCATACACATCTTTGGCTTCTTGTCTGAACTAGATAACATGACTTGCTTTTAACACTCCTTATGAATGCCAATCGGAAATTCAAACTTAAATTCTAAATTATTTCGTGAATGTCTAATAACGGCAAAAGTTAATCAATTCATGATTATTTGTGATTTTAACTTCGTGATTTGTAATGCTTAGTTGTGCTCTTTCTAGAAGAGAAAGAGATGAAATTTTTATTCATCTGTCAAATAAAAATTATAAAAAGTAATTTTCTTATTGGAACACCAAACAAACAATAGTTATCATCGTAGTACTTACCTAGTACCTAGTAACCCCATCAGGAAGTCGCGGTCAGAAAGAGGGATTGCCGCCGGAGGCAGCTGGCACCCGTCCGAGGCGGCACGACGATCTACTTGTTCAAAGTTGCCGATCTTTTGCCGAGGCAGCAAGCGATCGAAAATCGTAAAAATAAAATGCCCTTTGCCGACTGTTGCCGACCGTCAGAGTCGGCAAACAGTCGGAAAGGCCTCTTTCCAACCTTTTGCCGACTCCTTATGCCGACCTCTTTTCGACGGCGGCGCCGACGTATCTAATGCTCATTTCCGGCTGTTTGCCGAACTGTTTGGCAAGGCAACTATTCATCGCGGTCGAAAATCGCACTGAAAGACGACAGTGTTCGGCGCCGGCAATCCGACCGCGGCATCTGGTCGGCATGGACAAATTGTCCAACTGTAGGAGGCAGGATCCTCATGGGGACAGTAACTTTGGCCTGGATTGACACCTACATTCTCTTTGGAAGTGACTGAAAGAGGTGTTGCAAGTAGTTCCAATAAAATATGAGAATACCTATTTTGGCGCTTCGCCCACTGTTCCAAATAGCACCATATGAATTTAAATCTGACAGCTTTGAAAACCAGATCAGGTGCTATAGGGTTCCTAATCATTCCTCAGACCATGTAATACTCTTTTAGCGCTGTGAACACGGCAGTTGAGGTCATAGAAGGTTCCAAGTAAATGCTACTTGCTCATCATGAAGATGTTGGATAATTTGCATTTTCTGATCATCAAAAATGTCAAAAATAACATGTTTTGTCATGCTCACATTCACCTGTATGAATGGTCTTCACGAAAAACACATCAGAACGACAATAGAGTCTCCTTCAGCTCAAGTACACTTTTTAGACACTGCAAGTGGTACATTCGACACCATACATTACACTGTACAATAAATTTCGTTCCTCTCGAGAGAAAAGAGCGTATCTCATTTTCTTGCTTTTTGTAGGAGACAAGTTTAAACCTTTTCCCATTATTTATTCTATGACCTAAATCTAGTTTAATTTCCTTCGTTCCACGTATATAACTTATAAGATCAAATTAGATTTTAACAGAACACGATAGAATAAATTATGATAAAATCTTTAAATTATCTTCTAGAAAAGTTGAAAAATAGATACGTCCCTTTGTTTCTACAGAGACGATTTAATTATGTTCTATCCTTTAGTCTAAAACAGGACATTTTTATTAAATTAGTGCGAGCAAATCGTTATGTAAAGTCCGTTCTCTCATAAACGCGTACTATTTATATTGTGCAGTCACATTACATTTTGTTACACAGACAGGGGACAGGCATTTTACGCATACAAACAAAAATCTACGAAAATGACGATTGTGATCTTTTTCTCTTGTAGCTATCTGAAGGAGCCTGTCTGATGATAAACCAACAATTTTCAGCCAGCAACCATCTGTTCAATCGTCCACTGAACCGCCTTTGTATTGTTGCAATTTTCTGGTGGAATCATTTCATTTTCCATGTTCATTACTAATATTCTCTAAATTTTGTGGAAAGAAGTCCAAATGTGAATCCAAAAAATGTAATTTCAGGGGCATTTTGCGTGAATCCAAAAAATGTAATTTCAGGGACGAACTTTTAAATGCTTGCCATGTTGTATTTTTTGTCCGACAGTCTACATTCATATTCAGTATTCTGCATGAAGTTCTTATTTATGTGTCCCAGGGGCGGATTCAGGGGGGGCGATCGGGGCGATCGCCCCCCCCCAGAAGAGTAATACTTTCTTATTTTGTATATATAAATAAAACCCATTCCAAAGTTTGGAGCCCTTAAAAGCAACAGTATGACAACCCACCGCCCCCCCCAGAAGTCGGTCCTGCATTCGCCCCTGGTGTCAGTGAGCAGACCTTCGTTTACTTTTGCTTCACTTTGGCTTGGGAATTTTACCTTCGGGTGATTGAAAACTGCCACATCTCGATTTAACCCGTATATGCCCTTATGTTTTTGTTTTGTATTTTGATTTATTTTAAAAAATAGAGTTCCTGACCTATTGTTGGTGAATCTAGTGCCATTTCTTTTTTCTGATCTCCCATTGGCTAATTATGATACTTGATCGAAAACAATCCGGGGGCAAATATATAAGTTTTATCAATAACAAAATACCTAAGTGAGTCGTTTTCGACCTGGGGGCTTAAATGGGTTAAGATTTTTATCAAAACTAGTTTGATGTGCGACGGGCGAAGAAAAACATTTTTAGGCTTCAGGATTTGTTGACGCGATATGTTCTTGATTCCTTAAATATATGCTTGTTGTGGTGAGCATATTTTCCACATGTAATAGTTAACTCTGTGTGGGCTATCCCATTCACACATAATACAACAAAATTAGGCATACCCTTCTTGCATGCGTGTAGAGATTTTATTAATTTTAATGTATTACTATATTGAATGTAATTTAATGAATTAATATTATCTCGTTTGCTTCTTTTGTGTTAATAGCATATGCCATTATAATGGATGGATAAGCATTACCAATATGAAGCAACACTTCCTTCAGACTTATCTTTCACAAATCAATGAAATATCGCCAATTTGACAGATTATGTTCCCGGCCATACTCCTGAAATAAACCATTAGCATTGGTACAAAGTAGAATTCCTCCAATCCCCGGAAAGTAAAATTAGTTACATGATGATTTTGACGTTTTTCTAGAATAGATTCCACTCATAAAGTCGAGATCCCAAGATTTCTGCTTTTGTTTTCGATAGATTTAAGTCCTATCAGATCGTTTAACTCTTCTTATGTGATTAGGTATGGTGCACATGAGAGGGATGGTGACTCAAAGTCGAAGACCTCGTTGCCTGAACTTCCTTCTTCTACATCAAATGTACAATTTTCGGAAGCTTTGGGCACACGTAGCTCTTCACTGTGGGAAACTGGGCGTCTTGCAATCTCCAAATTAGGATAGTGGGTGTGATTTTTGATTATGAAGAGAAGTCCTTAACATCTGTGAAATAAAAGTAACAGTCAGTGATCTCTGGGGTTCCTCCAAACTATTGAAACGGGAAATTTTTATCCCACTTCACTTCCCTTGCATCCAGTTTCAAAGTCCTCGGAACAATAATTGCAACAGATATGTGGTGCTTAAGGCCATCGCTTATCTTTCACAGTTATTGATTCGAAATGTTCATTGCAATTAGTTCCTTTTGCAGTTTTTTTTTCGGAAATTGGTTTAGATGTCCCTGCATTTAAGGATTACAGCAATTACTGCTAGATATAACAATTGCCAGGCGTGGAACTCATCAGAGTCTGGATTAAGATCTTCTTGCGACCATAGTTCTAATCTATTGCGTTTTTACACGTGTATTAGACCATTCCATATAGATAACATTGGACAATCGATACATAAGTGAATCTGATACTTCATTTTGTGTGCCCATGGGCATTTCCAAGCGACCATTCTGTCACATTTTTGGTTTGACTTATCATGATGACATATTTACTTACAACAAACTGCCACACTCAATGCTTAGTTATAGGTGATTAGATCATTTATAATCCCATGTTAGGAGTGTAACGCCATCTATAGCGATAGAAACGGACAAAAGTGTTTTAGAGAGTTAATTTTTAATCCAGTGTCTACATTTAATTAAGTATCTTTGCTTTCAGGAACAATCCAAAGTTAGCGATTCTAAAGAGAAAAATCAGTTCCCTAGAGAGGTCCATTGAGAACCTTGAAAAGGAGTTACATCCAAGTAAGTGATAATTCAGAAGTATACATATAATTGGTTGAAATCTACAGGGAGAAAACAACCGAAGGCCAAAAAGTAAAAGTTTCTTGAACAAGAGCGTATGTGGAGGTCATCTTGTAAATACTTTCAATTGCTGCTGACTTCTATAGCAGTTTTCACGAGTAGATGACTGCATTCCTGGCGTATATTATAGTTGAGTTTCGCGCCGGGTCTCAACCAATCTGCTGAATGATCTAGCTTAATATCTTGGTAAAGAAAATGCAAATCGACGGCATTCCACTAACTATAGTTCCCGGTAGCAGTGTTATCACATGTTTCTGAGAACTGCCATAGCAGTCGGCAGTAATGAAAAGATTAAACCTTCAGTGGCTTGTCATTCGCTCTTACGCTTAGTATTTTTGAATTATGAAAGAAATTGAATAATAGGCACAATCCATGGTTTTAATTTTTTTTTTGGACATATACCTTCAATTTTCTTTATATTGTATCCAGTGGTGTGTGTACAAATATTCAACATGTGTTTTTAGGACCGTCGTTTCAGATTTGCCTGCGGGTCTACTATCCTCACTGACATACGAGTTTCAGGTTTATTCCTAGCGTATTAGTATACAATCGATTAAAATATATTTCATTCTTAAACTCTGGAGGAACTACACTCTGCTTACTCGTGTTGTGCATACTTTCTCCAAAAACAAATTCCTAAATACACCACTGATTGTATTGTTCAATTCAAAATTTCTCCTGTTTGTACATGATTACTCATTACAGTTATAGAGAAATTTGTATCTATAATTCCATGTAGTTTGTGTAATAACATGGAACTTACTTGACGCAGTTTATCTTAACTTTGAACAAAGGATTTTTTTTCTTCTCTAATTCTCTGTTCCCATTTCTTATATTTTACATTTTTTACATCTCAAACTAACATTTGAAAAAGTTATATATATTTATAACAGGCATATATATATATATATATATATATATATATATATATATATATATATATATATATAAAGTAACATTTGATTAATTTAAAGTAATTTTTAGCCTTCCGGACTACGCTATGTATCAGAGTCAGAAGTCTTGTGGAACAGCTGTGTTCGTCCGTCCGTCAGTTGATGGCTATCAGAGAAAACAGTAATATATATCGAGAAACTTTTTCTTTATCGATTAAGCGTCCCAAGAATAAGTTCCATCTTTCTAGGTTAACCCTCCATTCAAACCGAAAATGGTAGAAATCAACCGATTTAAACGATTATAGCCATAAAACAGAAACGGTAATAGATATCGACAAACTTTTTTTTGCAATCGATTCAGCGTCTGAAGAGAACACACCATCACCAGATTGTACCGAAACTGTAAGTATTTGAAATCTACTAGTTCCTGTGGCTTCAATACTTATTTCTATACAGCAAGTCAGTAAGATATCGAAAAGTCGAAAAGTCTTTCTCTCTCTCTAAACAAATTGAGCTTCTAAAGAACGCGTTTCGTTTTCACTTTTATCTATCTGTTGTAACCGGAAGTGCAAAAGACCTACGATTTTTCGGTTACAACAATTATTGCAAAATTGATAACGGAAGTAAATAGTGTTAAACAGTTCTTATATATATATATATATATATATATATATATATATATATATATATATATAGGTACGAGGGCCATCCGGAAAGTGGTACCCGTTTGTGCAATAAAGACACAGTAGTACATATTAACAAGTATACACATTTTTATTGGAAAGAGCATACTTTACACTACTTCTCCACATAATCACCAAGCAAATTGAGGCATTTGTCATACCGTGTGATGAGTTTTTGTGTTCCAGCGTGATCGTCCTCCGCCGCCAGCGTATTGAGATACGTAGTCACGCAGATGGTCTTTGACAATTTCATGAACAATTGTTCGAGACACATTAGGAAAATGTTCACAGAGTTCATCAATTGTGACGCGCCTCACGCATCCGTCTACTGACCTCAGCAGTTCGTCTGTAATGACAGATGGTCTCCCTGAACGCTCCTTGTCGAGTATCCTCCCCATGTTGAAGTTGCGATACCAGCGCCGAACAGACGACTCGTCCATCACATTGTCTCCATACACCTCCTTTAATTGGCGATGAATTTCACAAGATCGAACGTTTCGTGTATTAAGAAATTTAATCATGGCCCTCACTTGACAACTGGCGGGGTTCTCAATTCGTTTAATCATTATAAACGAGTACAGACACAACACAGGCACTGCTAGAGTCACGCAACCTCGCACAGAGCAGGCAGACAAGCCACTGACGGGGTCTGACCTTGTCCAGCGGCTCCCCGATTCGTCAGCGCTTCATGTGGCGCAAACGGGTACCACTTTCCGAATAGCCCTCGTACATGGATTCAGTCAGCAAGAATATGTTGCACCTCTTTGTTTCATTTCTGTGTAGCAACCGGACCTGTTAGACATTATTTACACTTTAGGGGCATGGTGGCTGAATGGTTGAGCGCTTACCTCTGATGCGTGGGGCCCCTAGTTCCATCCCTGGCCAAGTAAGTTTGTGGAGGAACACATCGTGTCCGTGGGTTTCCTCGAGGTACTCCCGTTTCCTCCCACATTCTTAATCCACCGATCATCGCTCACTTGCTTTAATCATCCGTCTCCCTTATGCATAATCGTGCGACGTTAAACTGAAGGATTTTATTTTCATGAATTAGCACTACCTGCGGTTACAATATTATTCTCTATAGAACAGGAACTGTAAGATTTAGCAAGTAGGCCTAGTTGCTTTTTGATATGGATTTATCTTCCGAAGTATATGCTCCGAGGTACATCTTTGATCTGTAGTTACGGATGTACTACTTGAAATTTGAGTATTGAATTCGGACAGTTTGGAACTCTACCACAGTCTCACACTGTGGAACGAAACTTACTTGAAATGAAATGAAATCTTTGAGTTTTACGTCCCACGGTTATGCCGGTTAGGCTAAAGGAGACGGTGATAATGAGAAATGAATGAAATGGTGGAATGAAGAAAGTGGGAGGAAACGGGAGAACCCCGAGAAAACCCACGCACACGGTGTTTGTCCACTTGGAGGGAGCTGGGATCGAACCCGGGACCCCAAGCACCAGAGGTGAACGCTCTACCACTGAGCCACTGAAACTTACTTATTAACGATATAGGATTGTTGCGACAGTGAAGAAGGAGGCGCCTCTAATACAACTACACATAGGTCTACATACTTTAACATGTTTCGCCTTTATTTAAAGCCTACACCAGTGCCCTGTTCCAATACTTATATACATCTAGCGCATATTGGATAGATAAAACATAACAATATGTAACAATATGAACCTGACGTTTTCGATTCTTTCTATCCTGGATACCCTCAATGCGGTATTTCCAAAACACAAAGAAAATGTCTAATTATATTTTTCCTTTATCCCTGCTAAAATATTGTGTTTATATATGTCTGCGTAAAACCTAAACAAAAACTCAACAAATGTCTATCAATTGAAGTAGATCGACGTGTTTTAATTTTCCAATGTTTCTTTGAGGACGTGAATGGTTTCACGATATCTTCAAAATGTTAACAAAGTATCACCAGATCTTCAGTAATATGCTTGTTTAAGGTTTAAATTTTGTGCTCTTTATTAATGTGATTCAAAAATTTAAAACCTTCGATAAAATTAATTCCAAATTTGAAATCTGCGTCCAAAACACACACGAAGTTGCCATTCAAATTGCTGCGTCTCTGCCTTCCATTGTTAATCACAATATTTGACACCTTGATTAAAAAAAAAGGTTGGAGTATGCTATTCAGTGGCGTATTTAGGGAGTGGCTATCGGGCTTAAGCCCCCTTCCGAAACAATTTCATTATTATTATTATTTGGCATTATACGTACAACACAAATGCTTCTTACATGCTCCTAGCCCCTCCCGAAACAAGATCCTAAATACGAAACTGATCTTATTATTTATTTTATTAACTTACGTCCTGTGAAATTGAGTATTGCATATGTAATAAGGGAATTTTGATTATTTCAGCAGAAGCTCCAGTGGAAAGAAGATATCCTAAACGTAATATCCCACGACTCAATTATGAAGAAGAAAAGGTTCCTGATGATGATGATTATATTTGTAAGTGTTTCGCTTTAATTATTACATAATTGTGTTCGAGCAAATGAACAAAGGGAAGAAAATTAAATGCTCCAGAAACTAGTATAATGTTTACTTTTATCTTTCTAACTATGATATGCATAACATAATCTTATACAACGTCGTTCATCCGTCACGACTGGCTTTTATCATAAGTTTTTTGTAAATTCAGTCTTTTTACAAAGAGCCTAAGAGTTTAGAAATCATTGGCAGTTTGTAAAATTATGAACATAATTCTCAATCAGCCTCTTGGTAAAAATGAAATGAAATTTTTGAGTTTTATGTTCCACGATTATGTCTGATAGGCTAAAGAAGACGATGAGAAATGAATGAAATGAAGAAAGTGGGAGGAAACGGGAGAACCCTGAGGAAACCCACGCACACGGTGTTTGTCCACCACAAAGTTCACTTGGCGCGAGCTGGGATCGAACCAGGGCCCTCACGCACCACAGGCCAACGCTCTACCACTGAGCCACCGTGGTCCCCTCAGCCTCTTTGTAGTAAGACTATAATAGGTTTTTAGCCCGTTTGTAAGGATGCACTACGTTTCCCAAAAGGACAGGCAAGATAACCAGGTTCTTTGTAAACTGGCTGATAGAATACACCTGATTACAAACTGGAATCAAATTATTTTTATTTGTTTAATTTTTGTTAGCTAATCTTACAATTCGTTAATTAATTATTTTCCAAATAAGAAACTTGATCGTCTTAAATCTAAATTTCTTCGGGTTCCACAAAGTGTAAGACTATTCCCAAGCCAGACTACTGCTAACTCTAAAAGAAAAGAAAAAGTCTCAATATGCCTCTTTATTCTTAATCTTTGCCGTGACTATCTTATAATTCTCTTCCATTTATAACCTTCTATAAACTCACTTTCATATCATATATCATAATTTTAATCATATTTCTTAATGTCTTCTTAATCTTCCTGGTAATCTTAAATTATAATCAATTTATATTCAAATGATCTTATATCTGCATCCTATTTGCACATACTAACTCTTATTTTATTTGGTAACGTAGTATCACATTTATAAGCACTTTGTGACCATCTCATCTTCCAACAAATTTTATTATTAAAGTACAGAGTGGCCAGAAAACCTCTTTCCGAACGTTTCTTTACACTCGAACTAAATGCGTAACAATGTATGATGTTAAGATATTTAAGATTTGAATCTTACATTCTGATCATTACTTTGACAACAGTGCTTCTCACGTGAATTGTCACCTGATTGCCGCGTAACTATCACGTGACTGCTCGCATAGGGAGGAGAATAAAGTCTGTGAGTTGACCAATTCATTGTCTCCTTTCCGTATTTGATGAACAAATGGCAGATACAATTGATTTCACTTTGAAGGAACCTTGCTGACAAGCGTGTCGGTCCATGAACGGAAGCACAGCAACGAAAATGTGCCACATGCGATATTTCCAAAATGGTGCGGTAAGGACCCAACAAACCGTCAAACTTTAATCACGTAGGAGAAAAAAAAACACTTTTCGCCTGGGAAGTGTTATAGATGCTCTTCGTTCTGCTCGTCTATCTACCCGGAAAGAAACGTGTGCATAAGTTTGTGCGTCAGTGAGCGTTCACCCTGGAAGTCGACCAGAAAAAGTTGTGTAGAGTTTGCAATTGCAAAGAGCACAATAAAGCTCCATCTGAAAATGAACTAAGGCCTACGCGCATTCCGGTCAATGCATTAGTAGTCTCAATTACCCTAAAGCATAGTCAAAATTATTTTTTGTAATATTTCATGTTCTGGCTAAATATGTTTTAATTATTACTTGTAGTACGAGATAAAATCCACAATAAGATACTTATAAGTGCATAAAATCTCATTAGAAGGACAGACAGATATCTGTTTAACTTAATCGCTGTCATCGTTGTCAGTTTCAGGGGTAGAAGCTCCTTTGGGTGGCTGAGTTGCTGGATTTACGAGACTAATGACCTCTTGAGAAAGACTTCGTTTTATGAGGAAATCATGTGGTTTGATGTTTGCAATAGGCGGTGCATGATGTCAATATTTGTTTCCTCTCTTGAAATTTTCCGGACGTGAACTACCTGTATTCTTTAAAATGTTTCCTGGCCTCTTGTGCTTCTTCTAACATCTGTCATATGGAGAGCACTGCCGCAGAAACAATGGGTGAACCGTGAACAAGAACTTTGCGGACAGAGGCAGGAATATAATACTAAGGATATAAAGAAACGAAGAGCTCGGTTGTTTCTTTACAGCACTTATTAAACGCATCAACTTTGACGGAAAAGTCACTTGATAATGTACACAATATAACACCAAACCTGTGAATCAGTTCACGATCCATTCCAGTAATTTCAGCTGAAACGTCTTCTTTCTCAAAAACTGTCCTGGCGGGGTATTACTGTCATTTGAAGAACCACTTCCTCCAGGCTTTTGTTGGTCAACTAAGATACCTATGGATATATTTTGAAGTTTTGCCGGATTGTTTGTTTTCGTCTGTTAACTATTTCTTTACTTGTGTTACCTCTTACTTGCCACTCCTTGATCTCCAGTCTATATGAAACGAGATGCAAACATTCAAAAAATCTTATTCTAGTATGGAGAATGGAAATTCCAAATCTGAATGTAGATATGTCTGTCTTTTCCTGTCAGAATATCTAATTGGTTCATTATTTTCGGGGTAGCTCCGCAAACATAGCAATTATGGGTGGATGTTGTAGTTATAGCACTGCATACTTTTCCATCTACCATTGTTAATGAAACCAGATGTTCTACTTGCATTATTTTGCCATTAATTGCATATTCAGTTTTGCTGAGATCCTTAATTTGCTGTTCGAAGTTGGAAGTTTCTTTTCTCACGAGATCCTGGAACTCTTTTCGAAACTGAAATGTCATAGGTCGACAAAAGTGTGTGAAAGATGGTTTAGGATTATGCCATGTTACTGTTTGCTCAAATTGGTCATTGTAGTTGTAGTGGGACTAATGACGTCAAATAAATGTCGTTATCTGAAAAGTTACGTTGTTCTGCCCTTTGCTTGTACTGTGACGGGCCACCACTCACATCAAATACTTCATTTAGACAAAGTATCAGTGATTCTACATAGATTTTTGGGATTTGGTCTAATATTGGCTCTTGCGCTTGTAGCAGTCGATGTGTAGTATGATCTAGTAAATCTTGAAGATTAACTTCAGAGTGTCTTCTGATGAAGTTACATTTTGTAGATAATACCGGAATCCTTTTTATGATGGATATATGTCAGCATTTAGATTTTTCTCCCCTTGCCTATGCAAGAGATACGAATAATTTGTTTCACCTGCCTCGAGAATCAGAGCTTATGCGTTATCTCCTGTGTAGCTCCTAATAGAGCGGCTTTTCGAAATAGACTGTCAAGCTCTCCTAATTTTGATTGCTGTTGTAGGCGATTCCTGTATTTCGTCAATTAGTTTTGCAGAGTCTGTGTTACATCTTTCTCTTTGCTTCATAGTTCCTACAAATGTTAAAGGTTCTGCACTTTCGGAAACTCGCAGTTCTAAAGTTTACCTTCCCCTCGATCTAACGCTGCTCTCATTAAAGTTCATTTGCGGTCGTCCTATCTTATTAGTAGAAGAAGACGGAATTTCAATATTAATTTCGGAAGTAAAGTCTTGGTCCAACCACTTTACCTTGTTTTTTTTTTTTTTTTTTAAGAAATGTCTGTGAATTCCTACACGCCTTGTCCAGTCGGTGAAATAACTCGCTACAAAATCGCGAAATATCCTTGTCAATGTATTTCCGTTTCTTGTCTTAATCTTCTATCCTTGTTTCTTGTATGTGGTTTAACAAGAATGGTTTTTATTCCTTCCTCCCTCCAGAATGTAATTGTAAAGTCCTGTATAACGCTTCTCGTCGGCGTCGACATTCCATTTTCAATGTATACAGGAAAATGTACTTGTAATAATGTGTTCCTGCAATATTAATTCTGAACAAAGACAGTTTATATCCAATTGGAAACGGAGTATAATACCCATACTTATATAAAAATCGATAGAAATGACGTTTTTTTGCTAAAGAGTTCACCTTGCTTTCTGTTTCATTTGGCATGAGCAGATACTATTTAAGATATAATTTTAAACCACAGGACACCGCAATTTGCTTTTTAGGAGGCAAATCTAGAAGAATCACGTAGCATATAACAATAGATTTCAGCACCGAGAAACACCGTGAAAATTTTACAGCTCTTCGTAATTACGAGAATTACGGGAATTAGTCACATTGCCATGGGCGCCTGAAGAAAATTTTCTAGAGGGGGCCCATTTTCCTGATTGCTACATTACGTTTGGTATTTTTTATTTCTATTATGACAATCTTAAGAAATTTAATACTTTTTTCGTGAGCCAGAGTGGGTCCCGAGCCCCACCCTCCCTCCCCTTCGGGAGCCCATGCACATTGCTATGTATTAACTCATCAAGAACCAACTATACCTTAAAATATATTACTTTATGGATTTAACCAGAGAAAATATACAAGTCAATTCACATAACACATCACTCAGCAGAAATAATATCCACGGATGACAGTATCTTGTACTGAAACAATAGGAATTTTACCATACTAACGCTGGAGAGCAAACCACACACACACATAGCCTTCAAGCTATCAGCGCCCTCTGGCGAGAGGCTTATCTCTTCGTGGCCTTCAGTATTATTACTGCCTCACATGATACTAGAGAAAATATGGAGTCGAAAAGTAAGGGTTTTGGGCCTGTTGGAAATTTGGAATCATTGTCAATCACTATCAATGAACTAACCGACAATGATTTAAATCGCCATCATGCAACATGCAGAAGGCGTTCCCCATTATTCTTGCTCGGAAATGCTTTCTTTTTTCCGATGAATGTGCTATTCATCGGAGTTTGCGGAATAGAAACGTCTTTATATGGGCAATGGAAAACCCATATTTTTATCAAGAAATTGAGAACAACCCTTCGTACATTATGCTTTGGGCGGGAATGACTAAACAATATATCTTTGATTCGTACTTCTTTGAGGGTTTCGCGACCCAGTCACGTATCTGGAGATATTGAATGACTGGCTTCTACTACGAACGCAGAGTCCTGGCCGGCGGATAGGACGTAGGTCCTCAAATCCACCAGCCTCTTATCCTTGGCGGCCTCGAAGTTCGGACCTTACAACACTAGGCAATGCCCTTTGGGATAACATCTAATCACACATCAGGAAGTAGTAGTACGTGGATAATGATTATTTGTGGGTAAGTGTGCTTGAAACTTTTGAATTTGTGACGCCGCAGCTGCTAAAGTTGACATGGACATGGAGGCACATCAAGATGTTCAGGGATAATAGAGGTGCATATACAAACGTTTAGAATAAATAACTGTAAATATTATTAAGTATTATTAATGCAGGGATGAACGAGACTTTCCGTCCGCTCTGTACTGTTAATAATGTTTATTTTTAATGTATTAAATTAACATTAACTTCGCATTCCAAATGGCTATAGTATTCACTTTTTAATTAATTTGTTAGACCTTACTGTATCCCTTTTGTCAATCCTATGTTAACTAGTATCTACTCTTGTTAATGTTAGATATCTCTCCTGTGTTAATTTACTTATTTCATTTATATCTGTATATGTATAATCTAATAAAATGGTAGTGAGAATTCTCAAACATCTTACGTTATTAATTTTCTAGTTTCTGAGAACCTTCAAAATTCTACTTTTATTGTTTATTTATTTCCTATTAGATACAATTGACAGTTGTATTTATTAAACGTAACTTTGTGTTTTGTATGCCGTTCTTATACAATACCGAGGTTACGAAGGGCATGGCCTACAATTAACGTGTATAGCGTTGCGCATGAGGCGAAACGAAAGAAAATTTTCGTGACGAGATTCAAGATGAGAAAGAATTCTTCCAATAGAAACAGACACACTTTAGAGAAGAAACATATTTTATTTTTTATTTTTGAGACGAGACAAAATCAACTCTTTTCTCATACGCTTCTCCAAACGTGGGCTTCGAGCACGACCGTATTTGAAATGGGTATAATTTGCGCGTGCACGGAACAAGGGCGATTTGGCAAACTTTTCCTCATTCGGCTTAGCTACAGAGTTAGCCCATCACAAAATATTGGCCCATGAATTCGGATTTTCGATACTGTACTATAATACAACCTAAAGAGCAAAAAAGATTTTCCTAAGTCGCTGGGCACAAATTTAAGTTCTGGTTGTGCGTAAGGTTCAGTTTTTGTAAATATAATTTACATGGAGATAATAAATGAACTGGTACCATTTTCAATAGCATCATCTCCTCTGATTTTTAAAAAAACTATCCACCGTAAAATTTTACGAAACCTACAACTAAAAGATATTGAAAGCATTTGCACATAGCACTACTGATTGAGGTAAAATTTTTGAACAAAATATTTTCTCTAGAAACAGATATTTTCGTCTTTACATATTTGCCACCTTGCAATTGCCGGGTAGTTGGGTGTCCTACTCCGCCTCTGACACAGATCATTAGGCATTATCAACCCACATATTATACATGTTCCTCACCACCAGGCGCGTACCAGATTTTTTTTGGGAGGGGTCTCATACTACAAAATACTATGTCTATATTGCATAAAAGTGTTATTCTGCATCCGAAAAGACGATAAATAATTGTTAAGTGTTCTCACTCATACTCAGAAAAAAAAACTAACAGAATTAGATTGCTTTACAAGAAAAGGAAGAGTAGAGAGGAAGCTAAAGATCACATCTTTAAGCTGTAACAATCATTTCTCTGTTAAACAAGTACATTTTTACTAAGAAAGTATACAGATGTATATTGAATTTCGAAGTTTAGGGAGAATTCCGGAACCGATGGATCCTCTGTGTGAGTACACTTCTGCTCACCACATTATCCCGCCTCCAAGAGAGCTCGATTACAGGACTAGACATGTACTGTATTTATTAAATTCTTTATTATACAAACATTTTCTGGTCCCTACTTTTAGACTGGCACAACTGACCGTAAGCACGAGTAAAAAGAAAACAAACAACAACAAGAAAAGGAACGGAACACATTTGTGTAGACATTTTTGTAACGTCAGCACCCATGGAGCACGCGTAGAGCGTTTGTTCGTGCACAAGTGCACCTTTTTCACTTTCAATATAAAAAGTTTATTCGAAAGAACTACATCATATCACTGTAGGATTATTTCAGAAGCAACTATCTCTATGGATACTTACAAACAAGCACACAGACAGGAATTTATTTTGGGGGAAGTTAAATGCAATATGAGGATACATTATTTTACAATTTGTAAAATCACCTCTAAAATTAGACTAAATATACAGAAAACTCGTGATTTCGGGTAGAAAAGGTCCAAACCCTCAAAACATACCCCCCTGCTTATGTCCCTACTAACAAAACCGCGAACCAAATCATACACTGAAGACAGTTAGTGCATTGAACAGGCAATGGCATGTCACGTTGGTTACACTCAAGCATACCCACAGAGAGCAACGGTGGGAACTCCAGAGAACATTAAGTGTGTATGATTTAATATGCTTCGAGGACCTAAGATTAAACATGACAAAATGTTCAAAGACTATTTAACATAACAGAAATTGTACAGGATCTTAGTTCCACCAGTACGTAATCACCACTAAATAGAATCGACTGAAATCGAAGTCGGCCTCCAAACTCCACCTGATTACACTCTGTACTCATACAATATATGTTGTGTCAAATAAATCTCTCTATAAAACAAACACGTTCATGCACGTTCGCTGAAATTCAAGCTCACAATGATATCAGCCTAAATTTGCTTTATTCCCTCATTCACACTCTAGCTTGCTGGTGCAAGCTAAAACTACGTAACTGAAAACGCTTTGCCCTGTTTGTTGACAATATTTACTTTGTTATTTTCAGTGGTGCTATTCAAATTTTTGAATTAGTCCCAGAAGCAACAGTCCTATTAGCGATAGGAACTGTTATCTCTCCTATGAGCGACCGATTCTTTTACATTGAGATGATGGAAGATGATATGATTCCATCTCGTAAAATATGTTTGCCTCTGGCGTTATTAGCGCCCGAACAACCTTGGTATGAAATATGTACGTGCCAGTGATACTGTTTGTCAAATATATTTTTCCTCTACTGCGAGTGCAAATAAAACTTATTTTAATTTTGAGTTAGATTTGACATAAAACATATCAAATAACTTAACGAGACAACAGGAATATTTCCATGAAAAGTATATTCCTAAAGGTAAACAAATTCTTTAATACCGTCCCCCCTATTGTAAGCTACTAAAACGTAAACTAATTGCTTAATTTGGCTTCCTCCCTTGTTTTGACTTATACATAAAAGCTTGTCGTGAAGCAATCTGAAATAATCCCTTATAACTAGACGAACTGTAAAGTCCTGCGAGAGATTTGTAACTTGTGTAAAAATTTCTTCTAATACACAGTGTTTTTAGATTTCTTTGATATCCTCAAATGTTGAACAACTTTTTTCCATGGGCACCCGATGGGAAGGCAGGGGTCGCCCCCTGGCTCACAAAAATGTATACGTAATATAGCAAACCACATATAGTAAATACCCGATATACCAGACGTGATAAAACAACCATGGAGATGCCCTTCCCTAGAAAATTTTTTTCGGGCGCCCCTACCTCTTTCTGATTTCTTTCTTATGCCATAAACATATCCAATCTAAACTTATGCTCCGTATCATTTTAACATGAAATTTTTAATTATATTAGAATCACAGACAAAGGCGGAGCTACTCTAAATATTTAGTTAGTTTTTTCCTTGATAGAGTCAATGTATTTATATAAATTAATTCAAAAATATAATATTAGTGAAAACGTATAAAAGATTGTTAATATAATGAGAGCATTCTCACGTATTAAATTCAGGTAGAGCGAAATTTTTCATAGTACATTTTGTTAGGTTCTAAATCACATTAGCATAAAACAAGTTAAAGAAGAGAGAACCTTATTTTCTTCCATTATCTTAGTATGAACGAATCGGTGACTCATAGGGCAGTTAATAGATCGAATCGGTCGCTCATAGGACAGTTAACAGTTCCTGTCGCTAATAGAACTGTCGCAAGTGGGAAGACACCAAATTTTTTGGCAACCGGTTCTGTATGAGAGAACCGGTTCTATAGTACATGTATAGCTAGATAACTAGATGTAATTCTCTTAGGAAACAAATCATATAAGGTAGATAAAAGCAAATATTTTACTGGATACCACAAGTAACAAGTAGGGACCTACACAGCATCCTAATACAAGCGTGATCGACAATTGTTGATAATGGTCTGTATGTGTTTCAAATATAAATATCCTTCACCACTTCACTCATATGATCCCAGTTCTCATTCTTGATATCTGAGCTTCTGAGACTAAGAAATAAACGCTTATACGTGGTTCTGGGAGATCGTATTTTTAACTCTGTAGCTACCAGAATTTCTAAGAACAAAGAAACTTAAAATAAAATCTAAAGTTTCTCCCGACCTCCATTAATCTTCTGGTATGTACAGAGCAAAGTAATGTTCTTCAAATGGGTCAATTGTTTTTGGCTGTGAAAAATTTGTATTCTGCAACCTCTCCTTTCCAGTTGAAATTTGCAATACACACACTTGCTATGTTAATAGAAACACACACACACACACACACACACACACACACACACACACACACACATATATATATATATATATATATATATATATATATATATATATATATATATATATATATATATATATATATATATATATATATATAAATCTTATCTGTAGGTTTATTTTCGATTTTCGAAAGTGGGTTGCTACGTAAAGTTGGCACCCCTCATTTTATTTTTGATATAAATTGTTTATAAATCGTGCAGAAACGAAAATTTTATGGGAACAATCGTGAACAAAAGATGTGCATAGTTTATTTTCCATTCCCAAAAATGGGTTCTGCCAGGTCCAAGCACATAAGTTGTTTGGCATCTTTCTTGTACTCCTAGCTAGGTCAGGTGTGTGTGTGTGTGTTTATGTCTGAGCAGTGGCGTATTTACGATTTTGTTTTGGGAGGGGCTTTGCTAACTTTTGGGGGGGGGGGGCTTTGCCTGGAAATGTGAAAATTCTGCAAGATATTTAATTTACTTTACTAAGATTTCGGGGGGGCTTAAGCCCGGAAGCCACCCCCTAAATACGCCATTGTGTCTGAGTATAACAAACAGTTCTGCGAATTCGAAATATTTTAACAGTCGATTCTAGCGAACCGGCTGAATAGCACCACGGGTTGTATTTATACTTGAAACCTAAAACAGAGAAAAGAGATCAATAAAATTATGCAGAACATGGTTAAACAATAAAAATAACTTAATGAGTTAGATTATTCATTATGATCTTTCAGATTGTGATGACTGTGAAAGAGAATGGGAAGGCGATTGTCCGATACATGGACCACTTCTCGTCATTAAGGATACCGAGGTAAGAGCATGCCTATTAGATGTAATGAAATTACCCTACGTCTACACACACAAAAGAACTATTTTCTTAGAAAAAATTCAATTAGAAATACTATTAGATAAAGCATTATAATAGATAAAAATATAAAAATCTTCGAGCATTGTTTTGTGTTGAATACCTTCATATCTTGTATCAAGATGGCACGCGTCACAGACCAAATGGGTTAATTGGGTCAATTGGGTCACGACTTTTGTCCACGTCACTGAAGCTCGTACTAACGCAGCGATCTAGTAACTCTGTGACCCGGAAACGGTCAACATATCAGCTCTGGAGTAGTAATCCCCAACTGGTGTGTGTGTCGTGCAGCCCCATGGAGTGTATCGCGAAATTTTGGAATTTTAAAATAAGTATTATGTCATCCACGAGGTTTATAAATGTACATATGAATATAAATGTACTTTATACGACACATTTTGCTTTCAGCATGAATCCTTTAATAATTAATTAATTAAAATTTCTGGGACAAACTGAATTGAGACGATAGCAGCACGAATGCTCAATTATATTTCTGGATACTTATTTACTATATAGACATGTAAAGTCTTACACTATGATAATTTATACAATCTTAAAAATCTAATAAGTGAATCGTGATCCTTGAGGGTTTTGTAAGGTGTGTTATCTGTCAAAAAGTTTGGGAATCACTGCTCTACAGTATTACACTAGTATTTTATAATGGATTAATGATGTCACACCGTGTTGGATTCAGGGTGTGACATTTTTTAATGAAGGCACTATGTCTTGACAATTTCAAATATAATTTCATGTTTATTCGTCCTACCGCGCTGAGAATTAATGCGGCAGTTTCTAACACGATATAAAAAAGATTTAACAAAACATTGTTTGGACTCAAGTACATCTATTTTATTCCACATGACAAGTTTTATAAGCTCGTTCACTTAAATTTCATGTGAGAGTCCCATAGGCAAAATTTGTAATGCTTATTTTCTGTGATTTTTATGTGTTTAAACCCTTCACTACAATGCTTTGACACACATAAACACACGACAGAGAAAGAATATTATCGATTTTGTAAGGAAGAGAGAGAGAAAGGAGAAAATCAAGTGTTTTTTTTTTTAAAAAAAAGAATGATATTAACAGCATCATATATACTTTCCATGTGCTGATGTTTCGGTGGTTCGGTGCCTCAGAGGTAGAGCGTGGGGTCCCAGGTTCAATCCCAACCAAGTGTTTGTGATGGACAGCATCGTGTTTCTAGGTTTTCTCTGGCTACTCCCGTTTCCTCCCACTTTATCATTCCACCAATTCTTCCATTATCATTTACGTGCCTTAATCATCGTCTTTAATAGCTTACAGGTTTAATCATGGTACATTAAACTCAAAGAAAACCTTAGGACGATGTTTCGTCGTCTCCAGATCACACTGAGTCTGTTCGGGTCACTCCTAGTCACAGATGTTCCTTCGAGGCTAAGCGGTTAGCGTACGTACCTGTGGCGTGAGAGACCCGGGTTCAATTCCCAGCGGAAGCTCATGTGGTTCGAATTCCACGTTAATCAATAGGTCCACGTCTCATATAGCCTCGCTGCTGAAAGGGACGTTAAACTCAAAATCAACTCAACTCCTAGTCACAGATCCACCTACGTTCCCGGATCAAATTGTGTCTTGAGTCAGGAGGTCTGATGAGGCACGGATCTTATTGCTTCCGGGCCAAGAAGTTTCTGAACCTTTCCATCACTGTCTTGCAGTCTGTTCTCTGGAATAGGATAACATTATAACCATCAAAGTAACGAAACAATATTGAGAAAATCCAAACCTAATAAAAATTAGAGATAAATATTAAATCCCAAATAATTTAAATAAACGTAATGGACATAGAAAACTTAGGAACATGGTTCCGTAACTAAGTCAAGACGGCAACTAAAGAGTAAGTATTATCTCAACAGAATACATAATCTTTTTGCCAGCAGAAATTTTTGGGGAGTTGTTAAGTAATTATTAACTAATAGTAATACCCGAAGGTCATCCAGAAAATGAAGACCATTTAGTTATACGAAATAGAAAACACAATATTTATTGGAGAAAACGGTTGTGTTATATGCTAAAGCTTCCCTCACTTCTCTACATGATCACCACCATAATCTTCACGAGCTTCAAAATTTCCATGCTATACACTTCTGCCATTATTCTCTGCTCCACATAACCTGATAGGAAAATGAAGAACTTTTTCCCCCCACCACACTCAAGGGCAAGTACAAAAAACGTGAATATTAGTGTTCCGTTTTCCACCATCAGCCCTAGCACACGGAGGTATAGAGTGTATCTAAGTATGTCTAAGTAGTAAATTCTAACTTTCATAATAACACTACATATTTTAAAACACTTAATTAAATTTACCTGTATTAGTGAGGAAAGTAACACGTATGTTAGTACAGTGAACATTTTATTGAACAGTTGTATTGTTTATTTTTCTTCTTTTGGAATTTGGGGCTGTGACATAGTGTTGGAATGGCAAGTGATGGCAGGGTTGGTAATTAAGTGGGTGTTTACTGTATTGATACAAAAAATTCATAATATACAATCGAAAACCAAGTACAATACGTATGGATACAGCATCAGAGCATTAAGAATGATAACAGTAGAACCAAGGGTTGCCAACTTTCCTTAAGAAAAAATCGGGACGGGACAATCGGTGTTGGAGTCCCCCTTCCCTCCAAAATTTCGATGTGCATGGTCCATTATTGATGTTATCTTCATCATCATCGATCATTGTATGCATAAAATAACGTCGAAGAACAGAATAAAACTCACAATACAGATTAAGGTAAACAATGCAATTGCGCGGCAAACCAAAAGTGAAGCACAAGACGCCGACACTGGTATTAGATTTGGCAGACGAACGCTATCCGGTATAGTTAGCGTGGCGGCCACCCGCTGAAATGAGCGCTAGTGTTACTGCTACTGCGGTAGCAGTCGCTTTTATGTAGAGTTTGCAAAAACATTTTTAGCGCTGCATGAAGCATACTAACATCATAATCGGCTGGATTATCAACTCAAAACAATTAGGGAATAACTCTAAATTAAAGACGAGCTGCTAACTATTTTTTTCATGAGTCAAACTAAAAGACAAATTTGTTACATTGATTCTATACACAAAACTGTGCGCGTAAAATAATAAGTTATTCCTTTGTAAAAAATGACCGAGTAAAATATAAATTAACTTTGAAAATCGATAAATCGGGGCAATATGCGCCTCGATGAGTGTCCGGTCGGGACGCAGGACAGATAAGTCAGAAATCGGTACAGTCAGGACAGAATCGGGACTGTTGGCAACCCTAGTAGAACCTGAAATAAAAAAAAATCTCGTTTCCTCTCTTATAAACAGATGTTCTTACATTAAAAATAACATGAAGAAAAATTATATATAATGCACTGATAAAAGTGAATCCACACCTCTCGCCCCGGGCGTCTCAACTCACACGAATGCCCTGGATTTTATTGACTATTTTTCAATGAGACCATTTTCCTACGTTTTTCCTTGGTATTTGCACCTGATCCGATGGAAATAAGACGACGGCAAAGTATTTTTGTTGTTTTCGTTTTTTCTACTCTGTGCTAAATTTACGGTGAAGCACACATACAATACAACATTGAAGTATTGTGAGTTTATTAAAGGCGGAAGAATTGTTATAATGGACTTACAAAAACAATCCTAAATTGATTAAAGCCTGACACAAAGTAGTAACTACAGGTGCCACGTAATTTGAACAGGCTCATGTCTCAGCGTACTTTTTGCAAGCAAAATTATAATTATGGGAGCTTAACCATCATAGTGAATTTGGCGCTCCCTAAATCCTAAAATTCCCTAAATTTGGCTCCCTGTGCAGTTCCAGGCCTTGTCCGGCCTTTTCGTCGGCCTTGATTATAGATACTTCAGGGTGTCTATCGGTCACGAAAGTCACGAAAAATTCACGAAATCAGAAAACGGTCATGAAAGTCACGAAAAAGTCATGAAATTTAGCGTTTTCTTCACTTTTTTTTTTAACTGTGCAAATGTAAGTACAGATTGGAAAATTTTGTTCTATAAAACGTCAAAATTCACCAGCTAAAATGTCTATGGTCGCCTTTAGACGCTACCAAATCGCAAGCAAAGTACGTTTCTATCGCATGGATGAAAATTACGCCTAATTCGCACCCGAATTCGCTATTGAAAATGTTAGGAAATTTTATGATTTGGTAAAGAAAAGGTCACGAAAAGTAGCGAAATTTCATTTTGGAATTTTAGTAGACACCCTGTACTTGACTATTTTTATAAAAACGGAGGGGACCGCGCCAAGGTTGGACGACGACAAGCCTGGACACTTTTTGTGTCCAGGCTTGTCGTTGTCCAACCTTGTCGTCAGCGACCCAAAATGAGATATGCCAAAGCATCTCTGGGTCGATCCCGACAAGCCTGGACATCTTCAGGAATGTGTCCAGGCTTGTCGTTGGCCAACCTTGTCGTCAGCGATCCAAAATGAGATGTGTCCAGGCTTGTCGGGATCGACCACGACAAGCTTGGACATCCCAGGAATGTGTCCAGGCTTGTCGTCGTCCAACCTTGTCGTCAACGACCCAAAATGAGATGTGTCCAGGCTTGTCGGGATCGACCGCGACAAACCTGGGCACCCCAGGAATGTGTCCAGGCTTGTCGTCAACGACCCAATTTGAAATGTCTGTTCCAACGAACTCTACCAGTTAAGGCGTTTACAGTTCATACATACATGCCCTTCAACAGGGTGCGAAATCATTTGAAAATGGGGGGGAGAAGTTCAACGATCCACACTAATGCCTCGTGGAGCCTCCAAAAAATTGAAATATTAATGGATTATTATTATTATTATTATTATTATTATTATTATTATTATTATTATTATTATTATTATTACTCTGCTATAAAATGAATAGAGATTACTTCTCACGTAGTTATGAATACTGGTGTCAATTTTGGGGATTGCAGGCATTGAGCGACAGGAGAAAAATTATTGAAAGAGATTTTATTAAGAAATTACTAGACAATAGCTATCATAGTGAATATTGCTTGCATAATATAGGTATAAGGGTACCAATGTATAATACAAAAAATATATCAACATTAGTTCCGTTGAATCCGAAATCTGTAATTTTAAGAAGACTGACCAATTCTTTTAATTTTGTTTAATTTATTTTTATCAGTATAAAAGCATGAATTTTTGAGCTTGACAAATATTATTGTTACTATTTATGACGACTATTTTGATACTAAAAAAAATGGTGTTAATTTGACAAGGAATTATTAATCCGATATTATTTTACTTTATTTTATCATTATGTTTTATTGTTTCAGTATATAGCTTACATTGTATGTAATATGTGTTTATATTGTCTGATAAAGTGCTGTATTTTTGCCGTTAGGCTGTTCATGGCACAGAAATAAACATTATTATTATTATTAGAATAGAATGTTCTTTTTCCCCGACAGTTTATTATTATTATTATTATTATTATTATTATTATTATTATTGTTGTTACTACTACTACTACTACTACTACTACTACTACTACTACTAATAATAATAATAATAATAATAATAATAATAATAAATGATCAAACTAGTCGTCATTGTTATTTAAAAATACTTTAATGTTATTTATTCATTTACCCAAAATTGGTAACTTATCTACTGCATTTAATATACACTTCGGTGCATATGGTCCAGGGTTAGACTCTCGTGGGAGCACAGTACCCTTGTGTTTACCATCATATTGAAGACTGCATTCACGAAAATAGCGGTAGAGATCTATAAGTCAGAAATAATAGTCCCTGAGAACCGATGTCCTAACCAAGCATTAAAACTACTAACTTGAAGCGCTCCACCTGGCCAACCATAGATCCTCATGAGCTGTAGAGTCAGAGTATAGTTTTTATTATTTTTTATGAAATTCTCGTTTCTTCGCTACGTACGTAGTGTTTCAGTTTGTTCGTTCAGATATACGGTCACCTTTGTAAGTCTAAATAATACTATGTATCTATATTGTATTATTAGCAACAATATATTATTATAAATAACAGATATGATTTCAATACAAATACTTGATAGACAACAAAAAGGCGTGTTGCCTCAGTGGTAGAGCGCTCACCTCAGGTGCGTGGGATCAATGGTTGGATCCTAGCTCCAATGGACTTAGAAATTGACTTGTACTCTCTCCATTCTGACATTGTAGAACCCCCGCTTGGTCTATTGGCTAGCACGCTTGACTTCGGTTAGCGTGGTCCCTGGTTCCACGGTGGGATACAGTTGAACGACCAAAGTGATTCGGATTCCATTATAATCAGTAGGTCCACGTCTCCTTTAGCCTAGCAGGCATATCCGTGGGACGTTAAACTAAATCAAACCAAATCATTCTGACACTGCAGTATCAAGATTCAATCCAAACAATTAAGCTGCTTTATGTACGCCTACGTTACCGTATAAACCATTCAGGCTATTACGATCTTTATTTTCAAACATTGAAAAGCACTTTAGGATATCTTTAAAAGGAAACCTTCTTTCCACTTCCCCTATTAAACCCTGGATTACCTGCCCCCTTATTTGATCAAACTCACTATCATCACTCCCTGTATCAGATGCTTATCTGCAGTGCACTAAATACTTATCTTTACAAAGAATTTGGTTGACATCATCTTTCATACGCATTTCTCTCAGAGCTTGGATTGTAGAGCCAATTTTTTCTCTATTTCAGTGTACGAAACTGCTTCCTTTTGCATCATTTTACTAATATTAGACAGAATGGACGCAATATTCAGAAGAAAAGCGAGCAATAGAATGTTCTTTTTCCCCGACAGTTTATTATTATTATTATTATTATTATTATTATTATTATTATTATTATTATTATTATTATTATTATTATTATTATTTGTAAATACCACTCAGTTTAAAACTGTCTCTGTTGAAATGGTCAGTATTTTCATACTCCAAAAGTAGGAATTGCATTATACAAGAAAATTATGTAAAGACTGCCAATAATGCATCCTTCTCATTTGAAATCCAACGTATCTGAAACAATCTTTTGATTTTCAGCAGTCCTGCGACATCTGTGACTGTCGTGATACTTTTAAGTGTTGCAGATGTAGATGACTTACTGAACACCTTGTAAAGTTCGCCTAACAAACATTTGAAGTTGTGAACAGCATTCACAACACCAAAAACTCTTTCAGAAACAAGACCAATTCGATGTGCCATGCAGTGTACGCTAATTAGGCACGGGTTGACATTTCTTCTAATTTGAGCAGCAACACCTTCGTTCCTCCCAGTAAACACTGTATCCCCGTCCGAACTAAATCCAACAAGTTTTTCTTTAAGATTAAAAATATCTATGCCATCTTCGGAAAATGCTTGAATAATTTTCTCTTCAAGGGATTTTGCATCGGCATTTTCTACAGGCACTAATTTATAAAAACGACAACAAGGTTTATTTTCTTCGTCCACATATGTTCATATAACAGCAAGTGCTTATCGGCAAACCTTTTTGTAGATTCGTCCACTGAAATTGAAAAACAATCTGTTTGTTTAAGAAATTTTACCAATTTTGCATGCAACTGGTACGCTAGAGAATAAAGGTCTTCATCTCGTCAACAACCGAACAACCGAAAAAGTTAAACACCTGATCCTTTTACAAATAAACTACGTTTTCTAAAACAGCATGCATGCATTTAAAATTATTGTTTGTCTGAAAATTTTCATTATAGACCTACTTATATTTTCCTATTAAGGTGTCCCTCCTTACAGATTTTGGTGAGGGGGAAACGCAAGTGTAAAATTTTTGGTGGTGGGGAAATCCCTCCCGTCCCCCCGGGATTTCGCACCCTGCCCTTCAATATAGAGTTGCATGGCTCGCATCTATATCGCTATTGGCTGATTCTCGCCAGTCAGCTACTGCCCTCTACTAGAGCATTTTCGAATTATTTTAAATTTATTTATCTTTTATTAAAAGAGATTATTATTATTTACAAAATTTACGTTTTACTTAAATAATTACAAGCAGTGTTTAGCAATCGTTGCAATATTTCCGCCAAAAAATCATGGTAAGTACGGACCGTGCGACTCTGCCGTGAAAGTCACGTTTCCATGCACCGCTGACTCTAGGGGCGCGTTCTTAAACACCGATCAGGTTAAATGCTTTCTTTGATCAGGTTAAATGCCTAGTGTTATGAAATTCTTTTCGTGAAAACGCTTATTTCGTTATGGAAGGTGAATCAATTATTAGCGTGAGTAAGTCTACACTTCGCAAAAAAAAAATTTGGACTTATTTGATGAACAATTATGGAAGTGAGTTATTTGGGGAGATCATCTGGTGAACAATCGTAAGCAAATTAAGTATATCTGGTTTCTGGAAGACTATCTGATAGAACAAGGAATATCTAAAAAATCATGATCTATGACCATGTAGAGCATTTTTGTTTGCGTGCCTCTTAGTAGGATGTTCAAAAGCTGAGAATGGGGTTCGTCTTAAAGAGGGCCGTACCCAGGATTTGTTTGAGGAGGGTATAGGCCATATTTAGAATATTTTGAGGAGGGTATAGACCATATTTAGGATATTTTCATAGGTGCATCACTGTATTTTATTTAAACCAGTAACTACAATAAAGGAAACTAACAGTGTCATAGCAGCATTAGGCTGGGACAACAAGTATTTGTGCTAATCTTGATGTTATTTTCGGACTATGAGAACATGGGCAACGTTGAAATATAAACCAAGAATATTCCAATATCGCACAGTGTGTTTTTCTACGGACGCCATCTCGATGGAGAACAATGTTTGGAAGTGTGGGTTTCCAAACTGCAATGTTAGAATTGAATCAATCGTTTGAGCTATACAGATGTAGTCTTGAATGGTAGAGAAAATTCTGTGTGGAACTCTCTTGCTTGACATCAGTGTATGAAAGAGTGGATAGTTTTATGACGCTAATCCAAGGAAAATGAGAAAGACGGGCAGATAAATGTTGATACTTGCTTTTCGTACAAGTGTTACAGATTTGATCTGAAGAGTCTGCATTAATACTAACAAGGGAACCTTCCGAAAATGATAGTTGCAGTGAAAGATGTGGCCTATGCCAATTGAAAGAGCTGTAACAGAGATGTTCACTTCCAAAAAATTAGCTGCCCATAGCAATAGATTCAAGAAATATAAGGGGTGAAAAATTCGGGAAACAGCAAGGTTGGACAAGGGGGGGAAAGTGCAAATTCCGCAAAAAAAAGGGGGGACACGGCAAAATACAATGCTGACAAGTGATGTATGGAAAGAGGCTTGCCACAATAGGGAACAAATGAGGGCCACCAGTGGGGTTAACAGTGTTGCCAACTGCAATGAAAAGTATGTGTTTTGCAAAGAGCACTACATGAAGTGAGTGCAATATTCAGTATCAGCCTGTCATGTAGAACATAAGATATGGGGTGTATAATCAGCGGTACAATTTAACAAAAGAGAATAGAAAAAAACATAAGCACGAAAAATACGGAAAAGACGGAGTTGGCCATAATGCGCCACATTTGATCACGAGCTGTGCATATTAGGATGAACAAAACAAGAAGCACCGACTATGCAGGAAACCGATGTACCTAGAGTCGAAAAGAAAAACGAGTTCCAAAGTTGGCAACACTGGCCATGAAAATCCAGACAATTCTAATATAGTTAGGCCACTCGCTTCACAAAAAAAAAAGTTCCAGCAACAGGCATTAATCTTCGGATCGTTTGTACATGCTCGTCCACATTGTACGTGCAATTGTTCGATGAGACAATGGTCCAAACTGAAGATACATTTGCAGTGAGTACAGCGGAATACTGCCAATCCGTCACACATGGTACAATGATCGCCTATGAATGTCTCGAAACAGTACTCTAGAGGTGTCGGAACCTTTGGTGGTCTTTCTATTACATATCCACACCTGTAGAAAGCAAACATAATCAAAGACTTGATCTGCTGTGTGGTGCTGTCTGTAGTACTATCACCGCCTATATGATATATCCAGAGTATCCCACCTAACTCTGCAACTGAAATAATCTCAAAGCGAAAAAATGTGACACATCCAGTTGTGCAGGAATGTACCCATGTCAGCGGGCGACAAACTTCTGTGAGACGCAAGTGCCCCAAGTCCCCCATCATATTGTCCCAGGGGCCAACTTCAAAATTTCAAATAACACCATCGGTCGAGTTATATTTCTTTCGATAAATCTTGGAATATACAACAACGCATATCAGAAATATTTACTATATGGGATTTCAAAATGGCCGCCAAAAATATCTGCTCGGTGACAAGAACAACGTGATTTTTGGCGGCGCTATTGATACCGGTGCTTCATATAGCAAATGTTTCTTATAGGCGGTGTTGTATCTATCCAGAGAAATATCATCCGCCCCTGTTCCCATTTGAAATGTTGCGGTTGACCCCTCGAGCCTTATGATGGGGGCCCTGGGGGACTTGCTTCTTACAAAGTTTTCTTGGCCCTCGACATGAGTACATTCCGGTACAATTGGATTTGTGACATCTCTTTTCGCTTCGCAGCAATTTGAGATCACAATGTTCGATGCCATGTTAAGAAACAACATATATTTGTGGCGGCCATTTTGAAAAACATGCTTCATATAGCAAATGATTCCTATAGATATTGTTACACATTCCATGATCTATCGAGAGAGGTACCACTCGGTCCCTGTTGCCATTTGAAAATTTGAAATTGGCTCCTGGGGCCCTATGATGGGGACCCCTGGGGGCACTTGCTTCTCACAGACTTTTATCGCCCCCTGACAGTGGTACATTCCTGCACAACTGGATCCGTCACATTTTTGTTCCTTTCGTAAATCTTTCAGGTCACAAAGTTTAGTGGGACACCCTGTATATTTCCACATACGACCCAACCATGACATAATGTTCACTACTTCTATTATCGGTTGTTGGCTCAACCCAACCATTTCATGTTCCCCGAATTGACATTACCTCAATCACTCTAGCATTGATGCATTCCGAGTGATGCCTATTGCCGGAATTTTCTTTTCGTGAAGCGAGTGGCCTAACTATATTAGACTTGTCTGGATTTTCATGGCCAGTGTTGCCAACTTTGGAACTCGTTTTTCTTTTCGACTCTAGGTACGTTGGTTTCCTGCATAGTCGGTGCTTCTTGTTTTGTTCATCCTAATATGCACAGCTCGTGATCAAATGTGGCGCATTATGGCCAACTCCGTCTTTTCCGTATTTTTCGTGCTTCTGTATTTTCTATTCTCTTTTGTTAGATTGTACCACTGATTATACACCCCATATCTTATGTTCTACATGACAGGTTGACACTGAATATTGCACTCACTTCATGTAGTGCTCTTTGGAAAACATATACTTTTTATTGTAGTTGGCAACACTGTTAACCCCACTGGTGGCCCTCATTTGTTCCCTATTGTGGCAAGTCTCTTTCTATACATCACTTGTCAGCATTGTATTTTGCCTTGCCCCCCTTTTTTTGCGGAATTTGCACCTTTCCCCCCTTGTCCACCTTCCTGTTGCCCGAACTTCCACCCCTTATATTTCTTGAACCTATTGCTATGGGCAGCTAATTTTTTTGGAAATGAACATCTCTGTTACAGCTCTTTCAATTGGCATAGGCCACATCTTTCACTGCAACTATCATTTTCGGAAGGTTCCCTTGTAAGCTTCTTTCTCGCTCCCCCTGGCCTATCCCATTCTTCAGTTAGTGCGTAGTCTCACCCATCCTACTTCTCTTTAATTCCATCTTTTTAATATTGCTGTTACAGCACTTAATTTCTTCTGCTCTCCTTCATTATATATTTTGTCTGATAATTTACCTTTCTCTCTATGCCCACATTTCGAAAGTTTCCAATTAGATTTCATTATCTGTTCTTGCAGGCCCGGATTTCCCAATAGGCCTACTAAACCCGGGTCTAGGAACTAAACGTTCTGAGATGCGCACGGACAAAAATTGTATAAGAAACCGCCAGAGTGATCATAGTTTAGTTTTATATCCTTATTGCCGAAGGATAAGAGAATGTACTAACAACTTTTGATCAAGATATCTTGCAAATCAAATGCGTAACATTGCATTTTCTTAGGTGATCACGTGTGAAAGTGAACATGATTTAAAGCATAAATTGAAAGCATGTAGAAAACCGTCGCCACTCTACATTTCAGACGCGAAAAATCAATGAATACGTTAGTTGGAAATTGATTCTATTTTGAATTGGAACTCCAAAAAGTTCACCACGTAATACAATCACAAACACTAGGGGTGAACACGTTTAAAGTTTCTGTGATTGCTTTTCACGGCGAATAGCCGCAGTCTTAGCGTTCTCTTTTGTATTAAATGCATGTGTGGTTAATTGTGACAAGGTGCTGCGTTAAAGCATGACGGACCCGCTTAGTTCGGCGCCACCGTTTCAGCTCGACGCTTATGTTTATTAAATGGGATGTGTGCCCTTGTACATAAAATTTTCGCCGAACTGAGCTGGCGCCGAAACGGTGTCGTCGAAACATAGGGGCCCCAAAGCCTGATGGCTTGAATAGGTTTGAACGCTAGGCATTTTTGGGTTTTAATCCTCGTTTTTTTTTTTTTTTTAAATTTTAAACCGGGTTTTTATTTTTCAGTATTGATATATGATATTGTAATTGAATAATCATGTCTGTGGTACTTCTCACGATTTTTATGAATATCACGGTGGTATAAAAATAACACTGCAGTATAATCAGAGAGAACGTACAGAATGTACAGTTGCCCTTGTACATTGATAACACTAACTGCCCTTGTACACCCGTACAAGTGAATAAACAGTTGTATTTGTCAGATCATTTAATTTAGAAAACGAACATCTGGTTGCTTACTGGATTAATACCAAGATTCTTCGAGACCTTTCGTATTCACCCACCAAATGACCACAAGTGATGGTTAGCTGTCCAACATTGAAAGATATGATGAACACAACTATATATCCATTTATTTATTTATTTATTTATTTGACGAGTGCACATTTAATAAAATCCCACCTCTGAGTTTAAACCCGGTTTAAAATTTTGTATTTGAAGCCAAAAAAATAAATTTTTTTTTTTTTTTCACCACTGGTTGTGACTAGTGATGGGAATAAATTCGGGTTTTCACCTTTTGGGTTTTACCCGGGTTTAAACCCAGAGGTGGGTTTTTATCAAATGTACAAAGGGTAGGTGGAGTTACCAATGTACAAGGGCAACGCTACTCGTAACATATAGTGTAGTGTTAGTTTTATTTATAGCACATTAATGTTTCATTATATCATGTAAACTGTTGTAAGAACCAGCACAGACATTTACTATAAAATTATTGAAATACATGCAACATCGATACTGAAAAAAAAACCGGGTTAAAATCCAAAAATGACGAGGGATAATGACGATTGGGTTCTATTCTGAAGGGAATGATGTACGAAGAATGATCATAGGTTCAATAAGGATGTCTCAGGAAAATTTTATATTACATCCGGTCATCTGGGGCATTGTGGGAATGTTCTTAGCTCATTGGTAAACATTTTCCCGCACTTAGTTTTCAAGATAGAAGCTTGAAATTTTTTATACACATTTAGTACACCCCTTCGTATTTTTCAAGGGGGGTCCAGAGGGGACCAAAGTTTGAAAAAATCAGGAAAAATCCAGATTTCCCTCAAAATTTCCCGCCTTAGGGACATGATAGGAAAACGTAAATGAAACAGTTTGAAAGATTGTTCTATTCTGAAGAGAATGAGGTACAAAACATGATCCTACGATAAATAGGAATGATGCTGTAGCTGATTGACTGAAATTCAATAATTTACCTTTAAAAAGCCATAATTTAAAATGGTTAATGTACGGTATATAGTTTCATTTGGAAATATAAAGTTTTTGCATATATTACTGGTTCATAGAAAAAAATGGTACCATACAAGACAGCTACAGGAATTGCGTTTTAATTGCAATTCAAAGGAATTAATATTACAATTGTGTCGTAGCATATCCTTGTATTTACTGTCTTTCATTTTCTAAGAGTAATAACATACATTTAATGGCAAGTGTGGAATTAAAAATATAAGTTGTTCATTAATCCCCAGTTTCAATATAACTTCTACAAAACAAGCCTCATTATTCATTAGTTTGATTAATAATATCCTTTCTATTTATTTGTTTTACAAATATGTTGTTAAATAATCTGATCACACAATTTTCCAGACAGAATTTTAAGATGTTCATGAGTAAGGAATCAAAGGTTAGTACCAGTGTGCGTTGCTCTTGTGAATTTATTTAATTAAATATGAAACACGATATACGGCATTTTAACTGAAAAAGATAGTATCCTATTAGTTATATAACCTTTCTTCAAAGTGTTAGAAACAACCAGAAACACTAACATTGATATACACATATTCAGATCATATCTTGCCCCCCCCCACTTTTAACGTCCAATCGCCGCCACTGTGTATATTCATACTAAATTTAGATTCATCATCTACAACAGTTTGTGTGATCCAATAAGAAGATCAAAAATGTTGATATTTATTGGTTAAAATGTAAATACTTTGCCATGCACGAAAGTAGGTTGTCCTATAATCAGGGCTCGACTCGGACCGGAGCGGACTACAGCGTTCCATAACTTGTAAATTTCCATTTCCAACCCTGTCTATATGTGTTGCTTCCATAATATTATTTTCCATTACATCATCCATATATTTTTTTTTTATTTTTTGTATCCATAAAATATTTTATACAACCCAGATACTTCATGGATTTAGAAGCAAATGTATTCATTTGAACCCTACCTTCATAATAATGTCTAGACTAATGATAGGGTAAAATAGGACCTGCAAGAGATAATATATGTCATTACATATCAAAACATGCCTTTTTTTTAAAAAAAAAGTAGGTCTACTGCAGGACTTAAATAATTTATACCATGCAGGTCTCATATTTTTTTGTGGAAATACAACTATTATAATAATTTCTTGCATTGAAGGTTCCTGCGCCGAAACTTCCTAGCTATAAGTGAGAAGGATGGGTTTCTCAATAATTTTGAAGGGATGTTAGGGGGAGTTTTGAGGAATATAGAAAAATCCCTGCCCTGCAGATCTTATGGTAATGCTTTATACCTTCAAGTGGGGTGAATACGAACAAAACTTTCATTTTTTATAAATTTGTTCACTCTTAGGTTTTATAAATGCAAGAGAAACCCTATATTAATTGTTTGAGGTACTCTTCATACTCTAATCTTGCTATGCATGCAATAATAGGATTGGCGACTTGCTTTAACATTTTTTCTCTGCAACTATTTTTAGCTACATTACTGTTGACAATTTTTGACCGAGCTTGCGAAGTCTTCTAGTCGAAAGTTTGGCATTTGTGTTGTCTGTCTGTCTGTGTGTATGTCGCACGATAAAAGTCGAACGCGTGAACCGATTCAAATGAAACTTTCACAGATTGTTTATTTGTTCAAGTTACAGATCATTCGTTGGAGAACAAAATCGAACCGAGGGGAGGGAGTGGAACCCCATTAAAAGTGCAAAAATGTAGAAAAACACAGAAAATAAAAAAAACGAATTTAATGGTTTATTTTCTGTTGCAAAAGCTTTATAAATCAGCAAATATACTTCGGGGATCTGGAGGTATTTCTTCGGAAAGGGGGGGGGGTAAATCGGACAAGGGTGTAGCTAGAAAATTACAAAAGGGAGTTATCTAAAAGTGAAAATTGACAAATACGAATGAAATTTTCGCAGGTTTATCACGAGGTCTATTGTTCGTTTCACAGAGTGTTTATTGGTTCAAATGACAGGTCGAGTTCGTTGGGAAACAAAATCGGACCAGGGGAAGGGGGTGAAATTCCCTCTTAATAGTGCGAAAATATAGAAAAACGAAGAAAACCACAATTAAAAACGAATTTGATGAACTACTCTCTGTTATAAGAGCTTAATAAATAAGCAATTATGAGCTATTGATTCGGAGGAAGGGGAGGGGGTAAAAATCGGATAAGGGTGTAGCCAGAAAGTAGAAAAGAGGGTTATTTAAAAATGAAAACGGACGAATCAAAACGAAATTTCCACAGGAAATGACCAAACATATTTCGGCCTTACCTGTTACTTCGCAGGTGTGGGGGGGGGGGGGTCGGATAAGGGTGTAGCCAGAAAACGGAAAAGAAAGATCTAAAAAAAAATTTAAAACTGACGAATCAAAACAAACCTTTCACAGCAAATGAGCAAAGATATTTGGGGATTACGGCCTATTGTTTCGGAGGGAGCGGGGTAAAATCGGATAAGGAATAAAATCGCAAGAATACAAAAACGGGGGTGATCTAAAATTGAAAACTGACGAATCAAAACGAAACTGTCACAGCAAATGAACAAACATATATCGGGGATTACGACCTTTGTTTCCGGAGATGCATGAAATCGGATACGGTGTAGCCAGAAAATGAAAAGGGGGTGATCTAAAAATGAAAACTGACGAATCGAAACAAAACTTTCCACGCAACACACAATGTATAATATACGTATATTAAACGTATAATAAACATTCTAACGTGTATTAGACGTTTAATATGCGTATATTATACATTATGTGCTGTGTGGGTTTCACAGAAAACGAGCAAACATACTTCGCGGATTACGGCATATTATTACGGAGGGGGTGGGGGTGAAATAGCTAAGGGTGTAGCCAGAAAATGAAACAGGGGTGATCAAAAATGGAAACTGATAAATCGAAACGATACTTTGACAGGAAATGAACAAATATGCTTGGAGAATTACTTTTGTTTCGGAGGAAGGTGGAGGGGGTGGTGAAATCAGATAAGGATGTAGCCAGAAAATGAAAATGAATTATCCAAAAATGAGAACTGACGAACCTAAGTAAAACTTTCAGAAATTTATCGCGAGGTGTACTGTTCAAAGAATCTTAATACTAATTAACTTAGTTTAACTTTGTTCACTCCAAAGGTGGCGCTCCAAGCAATTTGACTTGTGGGACTTCAAAGAATTTGTTTTTGACTGCACTTCGATGTTTCATGTGCAAAACTAGTTTTGAAATTTTATAATTTGATTTAAAGACATTTTTATATATTAACAACAGCATTTTTGAGAGTGGCACGTGAACAGGTACGTAATGTCTTTAAATAAACCATAACCCCGTGCCAAAAAATATCAATACCCAAATGACCTAACTGAAAAAGCTAAAAGGGCATTATGGTTAACAAACTAACGTAAAAGATGTGTTAGTAAAAAATATGACATACCCAAAACAGTTTTACAGAGACATGTAAACCAATATAACGTGAAGTCTCAAGATCGAATACTGTAAAAAAAAATACAGAAGGAAGTGATTATTGATAAAATTGTGGAGTGTGCAGAGTAGGGTTATTCCGTACAAGAGTATGACATAACACTGATGTTCAAAAGATATCTTAACAAATAAGGGAAAACATTTCCAAAGTTCAAAAATAATTTGCTCGTAAGTTTTCTTCAACGTCATTCCGAAAAATCTCAGATATCGATTTCGTGTGTGGCTATCCCGACGTTTCAGATGTGTTCGATTTCCATTTTGGGCAGGTAAAAAGGAAACTCTCGCAGCCAAAGCCTTACTGTAAGGGAATGATGATAATTCATGTCAGTTGCAATGCAATAGGAAAGTAACACCAAAAAATTAATGCTTGTTCCTATTCACCCCACCTGTTGAATGGAGAAAAACAACATTTAAAAAATTAAAAATATATAACTAAGGAAGAGTATTTTCATTTAATATTTGCAACAGTTTCATTGCCTCAATAAAGACTGTCATTTTAGACCAAAACTTTATTTTCATTGGCCAACTAGTACTAAAATAATTTGGTTCAAATTTGCGAAGTGCTGACCCCACGGCCATCACTCAGGTGGAAATAATTGCACATGATATTGGGGCAGGCTCAGGGCCGCAAGGTCTGTCACGCCAGTGATATATATATATACTCATATTAAAAAGTAAACTGCCGATGTGTCTGAAACGAAAAGTTTTCAATGAATGTATTCTTCCTGTTTTGACATACGGGGCTGAGACATGGACACCAACAAAATCAGACATTCACAGTCTGCAGACTACACAAAGGAGCATGGAGAGATGTATGCTCGGAATAACCCGAAGAGATAGGAAAAGAAATATGTGGATCAGGAAGATGACAGGAGTGACGGATATTATTGCGAAAATAAAGGGACTGAAGTGGCAGTGGGCGGGACATATCGTAAGAAGAACTGATGGCAGATGGACAAAAGCAGTTCTCGACTGGATACCTAGAGACAGGAAACGCCCAGGAAAGCGTCGTAATACAAGATGGAGTGACGAAATGAAAAAGCACTGTAAAATAGCATGGAAAAGAACAGCAGAAGATAGATGGTTATGGAGAAGAGTTGGAGAGACCTTCATCCAGCAGTGGATAGACATAGGTTGAAAATGATGATGATGATGATGATGAAATTATATATATATATATATATATATATATATATATATATATATATATTAATATTTAAAAACTATTTTTTCTCAATGCATTATATCATTTTAAAATGTTCTAAACTATACAAAAATTGCTAGGAATGATGGATTGCTGATACAACAGGTCCAGGGTCTGGAAGCGTCTACCTTATGTCCAGGGCCTGCACCGAACTTCCCTACACCGAATCTTCATATCCCCGCAAAAAATACCCTTTCTTGCAATTTGTCCTATTTTTAAAGGACGGTAAAGTCCCTGGACCTCAGAACCTTCATCTGTATTTCTAGGTCAAATGGCTAAAGCTAGAAACATCAAAGACAAATGTTGATTATGATGAATGGGAATGAGAATGAAAATTAGAAATACGAAATTTGATATAAAAACCTTTCACCAAACGTGTATTACGAAAATACTTTCTTTAAAAAGTTCATGAAGTCGCCATCTTGAATCCAATATGGTGGATGAGAATGTATTTCACAATCGCTGGGGATAGAAATACCAAATGAAATACACATATTGATTATCAAGATGTGATCACGAAATGATAAATAAAGTGTGAAAAAGTCGTTGTCTTGAATCCAAAATAGCCTCCTAAAATAAAAATCGAAGGTACTAAATTTGGTAGAAATATTTATGAGAATGGGCAGGTAAAGGGAAGAATACCAAATGTAGAAAAGTTCCCATCGTGGATCAGTATGGCGCCCTGAATAAATAACGAAAGTATATGCACAACCCAATAAATGGATGAAGGCAGAAACACTGAATTTGGTATAAATGTGCATTATGATGACTACGTAAATGGGATAATATGAAACTTTGAAATGGTTTTCATTTTGGATTCAATATGGTCGCAATCACGAAATAGGAACTTTTCCCTGTATATGACTTTAATCGAAACAACTACTAATTGCCATCTGAATTTAACCAACAAAATGAAAATACAGAAAAAAAGCGAAGATGTCTGAAAAGCCCTCGAAAAAGTGGACGAAAACAAACTACGCTTACATTGTACGGAAATGGTGGCTACTTTGAAATTGTATGTACGGTTGCCGTATTGAATTCAAGATGACAACATTTTCAAAGTTTCCAGTGATGTCATCCTAAAATTTTAGGTGGGATACGCTCTGACATTTATTACACACTCTATAGATGCGGTATATAGACTTCATAAATTTTAGGTAGCCATACAATGGTGTCTCAAAATTGAAGGTGAGTATACACCGAATATCCTCGTATTCCCTCCATTGCATTCTTGGTATTATCCAATTTACCTAATGGATTTACCAATTTATCATAATGCACATTTATACCAAACTCTATGTTTGTATAGCTTCAGCCATTTGGTTTGTGCATATACACTCCTTATTTTATTTAGGCTCCAAATAGGATCCACGATGGCAATTTTTTCAAAATTTGGCGTTGTTTCCTTGACTTGCTCATTCTCAAAAATATTTCTACCAAATTTGGTACATATAACTTCAGAACTTTGACAGTACATATAGCTTTGATTTTTATTTTAGGAGGCCATATTGGATTCAAGATGACGATTTTTTCGTACTTCATTGCGTGATCACATATTGATAATCAATATTTGTGTTACATTTGGTGTTTCTATCCCCAGCGACTGTGAAATATATTCTAGTCCGCCATATTGGATTCAAGATTGCGACTTCTTGAACATTTTTATTATTCTTTTAATGCACGTTTGATGAAAGGGTTTTATACCAAATTTCGTATTTTTAGGTTCAGTAGCTCGGGCTGTGCATATACTGTTCTTATATTTTAGGAATCATATTGGATTCAGGATGGAGACTTTTCCCAAATTTATTTTCTGCTTCTAACCTCCTCGTGATGGTCATTATTTATACCACATTTGGTGTATCTAGCCCCAGCGTCTAGGCTCTGTATTTTTATGACAAATGCTTTCGGCCACCATATTGGATCCTAGACTTTGGGAGGTGATAGGGAAGGTCATTCTAAGCAAAAATGTTTATGTGAACATATAGGGTTTCGGAGATAGAGGTGGAGATAACTTTTTGCATCTTGCACTTGCAGATTCTTGTTTCAAACATTATAGCACACCCTGTAGTTGGTCTTACATTACATATTATAGCTTGTTTTAAAGCTAATGAAACAGGCTTGTAGGAGATCTGCAATTTGTCTCAATACTGCATACAATAGGGAAGTAACGGAGGGATTTTTTTAAAATTCTCTTTTGTAACACAATTTTTCACTGTTCTTGAGTAGAAACTCTGTCAGTAGAGAAACTGTTTCTGATTTGGGGAAAACTATACACAGGTGTCAAGTTATCTTCTTTAGAAGCCATAGGTCCACGTCTCATATAGCCTCGCTGCTGAACGGGACGCTAAAACTAAAAATCAATCTTACTAATCGGTTTATTTGTTATATAATGACTTCCACTGGAAACAAACAATTTTGCTTGTTTAATAATAATTATTATTATAATTTCTTCTCTTATTTTAACTGTTACTGTTATTATTGTCACAATTTTTATTGTAACTTGTGTTCCTATGTGGGAATGTAGAGCTTTCGTATGTTTGGGAATAGTATTGTATTTCCAGTTTTGTAGAAAAACGGCTTATTAACCAAGTAACGGTTATCCTTATATATAAAAATGATTGTATATATGTACGTATGTATGTATGTATGTATGTATGTATGTTCCACATCTCCTCCTAGACGGTTAAACCGATTTTGATCAAACTTGGCACAAATATTTCTTGCTACTAGGCAACCAACACTGTCGGGGTTAGCTACCCCATACTCACCCCGTTGCAGAGGGGGAGGGGGTGGAACACTACACAATGCTTTTTAAATGGCGATATAATTGCATAAATGGTTTTAATGAATTATCTTAAGAACGGTTCGACCAAAACTTGGCCCACATATAGCTTATAGTCCGGCGAATAATAATGTTGGAGTAGAACACCCCTAGCGCGTCCAGGGGCGGAGGTGGAGGGAGTGAAATATAAATAATAGTATAAATAAATGGTTTTAATGAAATATCTTAAGAACGACTACACCGATTTGAACGAAACTTGGCACACGTATAGCTTATAGTCTGGCGAATAATAATGTTGGAGTAGGACATCCCTAGTGCGTCCAGGGGCGGAGATGGAGGGGGTGAAATATATATAAATAATGGCATAAATGGCTTTAATAAAATATCTTAAGAACGACTACACCGATTTGAACGAAACTTGGTACACGCATAGCTTATAGTCTGGCAGAAAATAATATTGGAGTAGAACACCCCTCGCGCGTCCAGGGGCGAAGGTGGAGGGGTTGAAATATAAATAATGGCATAAATGTTGCTAATGAAATATCTTAAGAACGACTAAACCGATTTGAACGAAACTTGGCACACATATACCTTATAGTCTGGTGGATAATAATGTTGGAGTGGAATACCCCTAGCGAAGGTGGAGGGGCTAAAATGTAAAATTTGTCGAAAATGACCAATACATCCTGTACATAGGTCTTGTACATAGGTTTTGAGGTCACTTAGATCAATGTTAACACTCCAAACGCCGTAATAGTAGTAGTTGCTGTTGTTGTTGTTGGAGTAGTAAGTAGTAGTAGTAGTAGGTAGTAGTAGTAGTAGTAATAGTAGGTGTAGTAGTAGTAGTAGTAGTAGTTGCAGGTAGGTGTAGTAGTAGTAGTAGTAATAATAGTAGGTGTAGTAATAATAGTAGTAGTATGTAGCTGTAGTAGTACTAGGTAGTTGTAGTGTTAGTAGCAGTAGGTAGTTTCAGTAGTAGTAGTGGTAGTATTAGTATTAGTAGTAGTAGGTAATAGTGGTAGCATCAGTAGTAGTAGTAGGTAGTTGTAGTAGTAGTAGTGGTAGTAGTAGGTAGTTGTAGTTGTAGTAGTAGTAGTAGGTAATTGTAGTAGTAGGTAGTAGTAGTAGTAGTAGTAGGTAGAAGTAGTAGTAGTAGTAGTATAATGTAGTAGAAATAGGTAATAGTATTCCAAAATATTTTTAAGAAACCAGATCTCCCCGTACGAAGTCGGGCGTTAAGGCTAGTAACCTTTAAAAAATAGGAAAATACTTGGATAAACTGCATGTAACGTAAGACCAACTACAGGGTGGGCTATAATGTCGGTAAGAGCACCACGAAAAACGTTACCCCCACCCCTATCACCGAAACGAAGGGGAATAGACGCTATGTTTACATAAGCATTTTTACTTAGCATGACCTTCCCGATCCCCCCTCCCCATCACATCCCAAAATCTTAGCATTTCCTCACCGGACACCGTGTATACATTGTAATATACTTATTGGAAATATCAGTATAATATTTCCAATAAGGGTGATGTTTTTATCAGAAGTGATATTCGAAAAATCTGCATAGAAATTTTCTAGAATTTCTAGTAGAGGATCTCTAATAGTGGATTATCACCTGTTCTCACTTTGTGTGGGGTAGGATACATTAACGAGGCTGTTTATGTTGTTCCACTGTAAACTACTGTGGATGAAATGGGGAATCAGCATATCGATAATACTCGGGAAGAAGAAGAAGAAGACTAGATCCACAGATTCTACTCTATAGCGTCTCACGGTGCCCCCTACACTATGTTGCGTAAACCGAATTTGAAAATTGTTCTTCGTTCCAAAGATATTTTGATTTGTCAAATTAAATGTACATAAAAACCCTGTATATAAAAAGTGTATAATTTTTTTTTAACTTTATGAAAGTAATTTTTAATGCTGAAATTGTATTCAAACCACATTCTATATGGTTATTACTTTTAACAAACATTAAGAAAACACAAATAGCTCAATATCCGCGAACTTGTACCTTTTCATACACACGCACAAATATATTCATTTTCATAAAATTTATATTTGAATTGAAATATTTTTGGTAAAAAAGAAGAAAGCAACTTTATGGAGCCTGCGGTGCTACTTTCCGGGGAATTTATCATCTCCCGAGCCTGGAAACGGAACGAAACTTTTCTGGTGGAAATTCACGCAATGCTGTTCTTTCAGCGTTAAACAAACTTATTTCTACGTGCTTTGAATGCACCAAATCGGCCAATTGGAGTGTGTCCAGGCTTGTCGTTGGCCAACCTTGTCGTCAGCGATCCAAAATCAATCCCGACAAGCCTGAACACCTCAGGAATGTGTCCAGGCTTGTCGTTGGCCAACCTTGTCGTCAGCGACCCAAAATTAGATGTGTCCAGGTTTGTCGGGATCGACCACGACAAGCTTGGACACCCCAGGAATGTGTCCAGGCTTGTCGTCGTCCAACCTTGTCGTCAACGACCCAAAATGAGATGTGTCCAGGCTTGTCGGGATCGACCACGACAAGCTTGGACACCTCAGGAATTCGTTCGAGACTGGTGCAAGAGGATAAATTGAGAAGTGTCCAAGCTTGTCGTTGTCCAAGCTTGTCGTCGTCCAAGCTTGTCGTTGTCCAACCTTGTCGGGAGCGACCAAAATTAAGTGTCCAGGCTTGTCGTCGTCCAACCTTGACGGCGTCCCAAACGGAGTTGTCAAGAGTACTGATGACCGTTGAGGGGGAGGAGAAGGGAAGTAACAGAAATCTTTGGGTTTTACGTTCCTCGGTTATGCCGGATAGGTTAAAGGAGAATGAATGAAATTGTGGAAAGAAGAAAGTAGGAGGAAACGGAAGAACTCCGAGAAAACCCACAAAAATTACGTTTATCCACCACAAAGCCCACTTGGCGCGATCTGGGATCACGTACACCAGAGGTGAATGCTCTACCACGAAGCCATCACGACCCCAACCTGGACATCAATGCAATTAATGTATGCTTACTTGCATTGACTTCAAATCCTCTATAAAATCAATCAATATATATATATACACGAAAAGACAAATCATACTGATTCTTAAATGAAACAATAATGGAAATTAACTTTATAACGAATTAGTTCTTATTTCTAGAAATGCAATTTAATAAATACGAATAAAGCCAAAATTTTATTATATAAATTATAAGCAACACTTTTCTTAAAGACAAAAATTAAAAACAGTAATTGTTTGTTAATCGGGATTGATAGCTAAAAGGAACAGGAGTGCTTTCTCAATATCAGGTGCGAGCGAATCGACGTACGAGTTTAGAGTTTACACGATTCTGTTTAATAGAAAAGCTTCCCTCCATGTGAAGGTCAACGACTTGCTTTCCCCTTCTTTAGTTGTAAGTGGTGGTGGGGGGAGGGGAGTTTCCTATCAGGTTACCTGAACAGATAATAGTTCATTAAGCCAGGCGGTTTCTATATTCTCCAACTCTTAAGCATCTTCAAAACGTTTACCACCCTCAAACTTTTTCAGCTTAGAGAAAAGGTGGAAATCGCTAGGAGTAAGGTACGGGCTATAGCATAAATGATCAAAAATTTCCCACCCATCTGAATTGATCCAGGAATTCTTGAGTTTTAGCAGCAGTGGGAGGATGGGCTTTGTAGTAAAACAAAAAATCACAATTCCTTCAGAAAAGATTCCTCGGCTCTTGTTTTAGATGCCTTGCCGTAGTTTTCTTAGAGTGTTACAATAACGATTTGCGTTGATCTTTGTGTTTTTTGGCATGGAATGCACCAGAAGAACAACTTTACGATCCCAAAAGACACTTGCCATGCCTTTTCGTACTGAGAGAATAAGTAAAAAAAAGAAAAACTTTGTAAATGCTCGTCACACCCAGTTGAAGATGTCATGAAGAAGACTCCACATTGACTCATATAATGAGGATAACCAAAATAAAGGTATACCTAGGTGCTGATACCATAACATTGCAACTAACAACAACGCGAGACGGATTTACGTGATATACTGGGAAGTTATAAGTTTTCTGTTGTGACACGTTGTCTGTTTAATTAAATGGAACGATGCATCTGTGCAGTAACAAAAGCATGTTAACTGAAGTTTTGAAGATTCTACTGAAATGTTATATTTCACCAGGAGAAATGCAAATTTTTCCGGACCCGACTGACCAAAGAAAAGAATTAAAATTTATCCTATGCGGAAGGGGCTTCTCAGTTGCTTTAGTTGGAATGCCGGAGCTCTAAGTAAAATGCCAAACATGAAGATATGTCAGGATTTAGAAAAAGAGTTCACAAAATTAATAATTAAAAAAATACTGGGGCTTCCACGAAATTCGTTAGATTTTGATAGATATGAACTCAAATCAATTAAGAATCAAGTGAGACAGATAAGACTTCAAGGCATGACTCCAGTTTAATATAGGATTGTAGACAGAACGATGATAAGAAACGTCCCCATGAGGATTTTTTTCGCACATGAGCACTAAAGATGAGTTAATATGCTATTTATCAGAGAAAATAATTTCATATGCTAAATGCTCTCAGAGAAACTTCGTAACTGCATGGCGTACAAAAGTAAGGTTGCAACTCACTGCAATTTGGAATAATTAAGTAGCACTCAGGAGGGAACCAAAATAATTCTTCACTCTACAGATGCAACACAAAGAGGCGCTACAACGCTTTATATGTTTGCTCTTAGTTTTAGAAATAAGGCGTTATCCAAGAATTCCCACAAACTCCTATTTTAAACCGTCTCCACAGAATTGTGTAGCTTTGTCAGATATTTACCACATTCTAGGTTCTACAAAGGCGTCTGCACGTCCAGCGTTACATGACCTCTCCGGATGTGACAGTATTGGATGTACGCGCATATTCGGCAAAGAAAAAGAAAAAACATATTATTCGAAGGCATTTGAAAACTCTAATGAAGAGACCCTCTTTACATTACAGAATCTTGGAGGTCAAGAACTTTCTCCTACACTAATAGGTCAACTTGAAGCATCCATCTGTCAAATTTATCAACCAGTAACAAAAAATATTTCTCCTGAGGAATTTTGTTGGAATATGTTTATCAAAATGCAGACAAATTGGAAGAAACTACTTCCAAATCGAAACTCTCTCATACCCGCTTTCCAGAGAGTAAACTACCAAACGATTGTTTTATATCAAGATGGTAAAGTTAAGCCTTGTTTGTATACTTTCGCCAGTTGGCCATGGTTGGTGTGAAGAAAATTGAGATGTTACGCCTGTGTACTGTGAAATACGTACCTTGTGCGCCAGACGTTTCTCATAAACTAGAAATTTATGAGCAAGTGCAATTTTCCGTGCAAATGTTTAACAAATAAACTTACCTACTGCAATGTGTGAGCGCAATGCAAATGAATTATTTTGTTATAATAATTTTAAAAACGAATCCTCATATCTAAATGACGATGTTACCGGCTATGAGTTTTATCAATAAATAGAGTGGTATCTTAGGTTGACCATGTGCAATGTGTATATGAGTTGATTCAGTTGATGTTGAGTTTAACGTCCCTTTCAGCAGCGAGGCTATATAAGACGGGACTTACTGATTAACATGAAATCCGAATCACATGAGCTCGCGCCGGGAATTCCAATGTGTGAAGCGGTTTCACTTTTGAGCGTTAGTATTTATTCGAAAATAGAAAGGTACCTCGTTAGCAGGGGTGAAGAATGATAGTTATTTCTGTACTACATATTTTCTTTATGGTTAAGATACATAAAAAAAAAAAAACAGCTGAGAGCGCCAGTACCTGCTCTTGTGACTCAGTTGATTGTTTGTATGGAGAATTGAAACGAAAATAAATATAAGTTTATCTACAGTTCATTTGTTATCGAATCATGCTCTATTATCCAATAGATATTTTAAGTAAATTTTATCAAAATTCAGAAATTCGTATCTTTCACGATATCTTGAATGGACATAATATGTATGTCGCATTTGATGGTGTATTGGAAAAGTTAGACCTTGCTGCCGTCGCATGCGGAATTTCAATTTCCTTTTCATGTAAACATTTCGGATCGGTTACGGTCGGGTAATTACCCGATTATAATCAGTTTGAGATAGTCACCTTTCGGGGTTCGGTTTGTGAGACAGAATTATCATGGGCCAGAATTCGGATCTTAAGATCTGGATCTCGTTGTCGAAGAGCGAAATGGCGCAAGCGGGTGGCTTCATCCACGGCTTTATAGAAGCAATACCTACTGTAGGTAACCAAATTAGTTGCAATGTTATGGTACCAACACCTACATATATCTTTATTTTGGCTATCCTAATGATCGGAGTCTTCTACATGACATCTGCAACTGGGTAGTGACGAGCATTTACGAAGTATTTTTTCTTACGTATTCTTATGTCTATACTTCGAGAACTAATAGGCCGATTTTGATTTTTTTGCAGCAAAATTAAAGGTCTTAAATTACACTAAAATTTATGTCCTGTAACATGTTTCCGTAAACCTGATAGTTTCTTTGTAATTTGCCCCCTCTCCCCCCCCAAAAAAAACAAATTTTGATTTCGAAAAATATATAAAGTCCTCATACAATTTTAATTATCGCTCGTATGAAAGAATGTTACTGAACATCATTTCTAGCTTTAAACTAAAACTTTCATTTGATGCAAACAAAATAAGAATTGGTTAAGTGGTTCTCAAGATATATGTGTTAAGTAGTTTGAAGTGGCGGCCATATTGATGACGTCATCACACCCGTTCTAAGGGAGGAAAAGAGTGATATCATGTTAATTATTCATTAGGAACACGAGAATAATAGAATGTCGCAAACGGCATGTTTTTATCATCAACTTGCGTGCAAACTTAAATACTGCACCCATACTACACTGTAAAAAATGAGGTGTTGAAACAACACAAAATGACTACCACTTTAGCGTGTTACTTATGTGTCAATTCAGCACCAAGACATCGCCTTCCGAGCATATCAGAAATAACTGGGCAAAGCTTTGCGAAATATCTTTGGCACTTATGCCAAGTAACGAATAATGTTCTATGTTTTCTGTAATCGGTCACAATAATATTGTTGTAAACATGTGAATCGTCTGACAACAGCTACATAGGCAACAGTTCTGCCATCTTATGTTCATATGCTAAGATACAAGAATAACAGATAAAGAAAACAGATTGAAGCATAGCCATCTGTGTAACTGTTGTCAGATGATTCACAGGTTCACAATCTGTGAATATTTTATTGTGACCGATTACAGAAAATATAGAATGCTATTACCTAGGTAGTTACTTGCCATAAATGCGAAATATGTTTCGCAAAACTTTGCTCATACCAAACAATAAAAAAACAATTCTTACAGCCAATAACGAGGTATTTCTCATATGCTCTAAAGGCGATGTGGCTGATGTTGAATTGACAACAAGTAACACGCTAAAGTAGTAGTCATTTTGTGTTATTTCAACACCTCATTTTTTGCTGTGTAATTGCCTTATTCTTATGTCCATACCGAGAGAACTAATAGGCCGATTTTGATTTTCCTTATAGCAAATTAAAGGTCTTGAATTACACTAAAATTTATGTTCTGTAACATGTTTTCGTAAACCGGATAGTTTCTTTGTAATTTGCCAAAAAAAGAAAAGAAATTTTGATTTCGGAAAATATATAAAGTCCCTCGTATAATTTTAATTGTCGCTTATATGAAAAAATGTCACTGAACATATTTTTTTGCTTGAAATTAAAGTTTTCATTTGACGCAAACAATAAAAATCGGTTGAGCGGTTCTCAAGATAATACGTGTTAAGTAGTCTGAAATGGCGGTCATATTGATGACGTCGTCACCACACGCGTCCTAAGGGCTGGAAAGAGTGACACCATGGAAATTGTTCATCAGGAACGTGCGAATAATAGAATATCGCAAACGGCATGTTTGTATCATCAAATTGCACACGAAAGCGATTTTTCCTCCAACTGCGCCCCTAGTACTACCCAAATTCGTAAGGTGTGTTTATTTACTACTACCTCAAATGCACTGTTGATCTTTTACACGGCTCAATGTAGGATATCCGAGTTTCAAACTTGAAAAGAAATATATTCACAATTGTGTGTTCTTCATAGTACATATTAACACGATCCTGTTCAACAAGACAATGCTTCTTCCTGAGTAGATAGGCATGTATGTCTGGTCATGTAGAGAGTTTGTGCCGACATTCGCGTGACCCTGGTAAATCTATTGGTTGCTTTGCAGAGGGTGGTTTTCTACCAGATGTAAAATCGGGCATTTGAGTCACATATGGAGAACTTTAAGCTGCATTGCCTTGACTTGAATTTAGAATGTTTGACTTATTTTGCATATTAGCTTGTTATTCCCTTGACTTGATTTACTCGTAGCTAAGCTTTTGTTTTACTTACTTAGGGAATTTTTTTTAAACAAGTTAATTGACTTACTCAGGCAAGTTAAGTAACTTGCACTGAAAGTTAGGCACATATTTGAAATACTGTAAATATAATTTTATTTTTCAACCGCTCACAACTGTAACTCTCCTCACCATGAAGCTTGAACCTAGTAACACAGGTGGATTTATAGAGCTTCCTTAGCGACCCCATCACAATGCTGCACCTGACCAAGCACTGCCACAACCAATGCTGTTGATTTATCTCACTGGAACAGTAAATCACCGCTCTAAGGGTGTTAGTGATTGCCTTTTTTGCGTAACGTCCCGCAATTATGCACGTAGGTTTAGGGGGTAGTGTGATTATTATAAACGAAATGGTGGAATAAAGAAATTGAACAAAACAAAAAATCCCTGAGAAAAGCACAGACATATGTTATCCAGCAGAAAGTTCATTTGCCGTGAGCTGGAGTCCAACCAGATACCCCATACACCGGCAAAGAGCGCTCTATTACTGAGTGACTTGGTAATTGTTACTAGTAAAATGTAATTAATTCCTGTACAAATTCACAAAAATAGATTCCAACAGATAGAAATATGTTAATATTAATGGCACTCAGACATACTTATAAAAATAGTTTTAAATGTTATTGGCATTCAGACATACCTGTAAAAACCGTTAATTTAAAGTTCATAAAGTTAGTTAATTTTCAAACGAGCTTTTTAATTTAAAATAAACATGAACATCATTGAAATTAGTTGTTCAAAGAACTTATGCTTTGTTGTAAAATTATTCGGATGATGAGCGGTTTCTTACTATTATAAACTCCAAAGGACGTTAAAATTATTTCGAAGACTTTTAAATGTGAATTTCTATTTCTCAAAATATTATTTATTGTAGGTACCTAATGATGGAACAGACCCTTTGCGATCGGATAAAACTGTTCCTCCTCAGCTAGAAATATGCCGTTCCAGCATCCATGGTGGTGGTCGAGGCGTCTGGACAAAATCCCCTATACCCAAAGGAGTTAGATTCGGGCCATACGAAGGAGTTACAAAAGACGAACCAAACAAAGAAGGATATTGCTGGCAGGTAGGTAATTTCAGATGAAAAATAATAGAAACCAGGTAGAAAATGGAATTTTTGGTTCATTTATAGTAGGAATTTTGCCACACAGGCAGATTCGATGATTTTCAGTCATGTGACCTTCGGACTTGTTCTGCCTGCATCCACATCCCTGCTAAGGCCAAATGTTCTTCTTGTTTCCGCCTCCTTGTCAATGCCAAATTCAAAATCACTCTCTGCATAATATTGATTACACCGTGCTTGTATCAGATGTTTCAAATCGAGAATTTCACAGTCTTGCATAAGGTTATGTATTTAGCTGCGTTGACAGTTAAGATTTTTCTCTTATACGTTCATTTTTGATATTGTATACATAGTTTGTAGGAGCAATAACGTTCCAAATTATGTTATTGTGAACTGCTTCATCAGAATCAAAGACGAAGCATATCCTTTAAGAAAACTATGTTGATTGAAATTAAGATTGAGATTTTCTATATGAAAGACTTAATTCCATCTGTTTTTGAAGTACATATCCTTAACTTTGTAATGATGAAACTTACTGGCATCTCTTAATTGATTACCGTTTTCCTGTGCTGTTTGTATAGCAAAAAGAACAGTCAGGCATATCTAAATTTAAAGTGTTGAAGTGCGTAGCAATAGAGAATTTGAAGTGACTTCCTGTTACATGTTGTTGTATACAATCATATGTTTGAAATTCAATAAGAAAGTAGGTAGATTCTTTAGTATATTTACCTTGATTTTAAGGCGTGTTCTTTTGTGTTTCACAGTTGGCATTCTAAGTTCCATACTCTTAATAGCAAACTTCTATGTATGAGTTAATGTGCTATAATTAAGTGTTCGATAAGTTTTCTTGGATTTCCATCGTAGAAAAGTGTGTTTTTTTTTCATTTGACTTAAATGTTACTCACAGTCCTTCGTTCCACATAATTTCCTTGTAATCACTGTAATTACTAATCGAAATAGTTTTTGCAATGAAATTAACCCAGTATCTTCTTTCGAAGGCAATTTGGATGCTGTGATCAAACCAGCACTTTTACAATGTTCCGCCTTATGCTTGGAGAATTTTAATGTGGCCACCATTGTAGACATAATTCTTGGATAGTCAATGCAATCAATAACTCTACCATATTTCCTATTTTCCTCCTACGAAAACAGATACGGGATAAAGTTACAAATGAGTTAAATATTTGCTCCTTCACCAAAGATTCATCTCAACTGTCCTACCATTTCGTACTTAATGTAAAGGGCTGAATTAAATGGATGAATAAAATCAATATCGAAGTCAATGTCCTTGTTTGGTTAGTTTAGGTTATTAAATGTTCGTCGATTGGGCGAAAGCAATTGAAGTTCATAAATCTCAAAAGTTCTCTTGTTCTTGTCATTTTATGTGTTTTATTCACCGCTGTTAATCATTAATATTTCGTTTGTTGTTGCTCCTCCACAGGAAATAGATTCATTCTTTTCATTCGTCACCCTAATCTCAATGTTACGTATATGACAGTCTTGAATCGGAGAGAATAATGGGAAATGTGGTTCATGTACAATAGGATCATGAGAATTTCTATGAGATTTCTAAACGTAGAGATAATGTTGGTTCTTTATGTGCATACTTATGTCTTGATACAAGCATTCTTCGAACTGTGTTACAGTGAACATCCTAAGTATCAGTAGCTAGGAATTTAAGGACATACTGTCCAGCATGTGTTTGTTCTGGAAGAAGGCCTGCATCATTCTTAAACCTAACAGATTTCTAATGCTACCAAGATTGATTTCAGTACCTGATGGAGTGATTTCCATTCTATGAGACATAAGTTTCATTCAACAACACATAGGACGAGAAGTTTGTATCTAAAGTGGATGCATTGTATTGATCTGGTGATATATTTTTGACAGTTATATTTAAATGTGTTTTAGGAGTAACATTCAAAATTAGATACAATTATAGAATCCAATAAGAACAAGTGTTTAGTTTAGTCATGGTTAGAAATCTCATGATTGGCCTCAAATATAGAGCAGATATACCCGCTAAATGCAATATAGACATTGTTGGTGGTGTATCTTTATGTTTTGTAGGCAGTGTAGTGTGTATATAAGCAATTCATTGCATTCGAAAAAGTATGACCATCAGTTATAAACTTTACAAACGTTAAGCACTAGTGTTTAGAAATAACATCACAAAAATTTTGTGCCGGTATTCTATCTGCATTATATTTTATGACACTACACGATTCACGCTGTAAATATTTAAGTGACTCGAACCATATACTACCATACGACGCGAAAATATACAGACAGAATGCACACTTCTTGTACAAGACACAATGCACTCTACATTAATTACAACGCACTAGGTATAGAAGGTATTTAATGCGGTATAAACATTACACTAAAGTACTTTATTGCAACATACGTGCTTAGTGAGCGCTTTTCTTTATGGCTGCGATACACTAAACCTGAAGCAGTTGTATGTTGAGAGAGCACTGCAGCTTCAATCATTTGATTACGACGTTTTTGCTCAGCAAGTTCTGCTTTATTTTCCTTAGCATCTATTACTGTTTAAACAATATAAGCTGATTCACCTGCTACACTCCCTAACAAACGAAATTCAGCTAATAAAGCTGGAATGGTAAAAATAAATCCACCAAATTTTCGCTCTTTAAGTTTCTTTAACAGAAGTAGACTCAATGTAATTTCAATATCACTCGTTCCGTAACTTGAATTTCATACACACGTTGATAGTTGCTGCTCTGTAAGTATCGGTTTAATCAACTGTAACTCGTTAGGCTCTACTTCAATTTTGACGCCTTTCTCCTTCATTACACTTGCACATTTGTACTGCTTTCAAAAATGCATCTGATCCCATTTTGGGTTTAGTATTGATATACAGACTAACTCTTAATGTTGCTGCTTTTTCACCAATACTGGTATCATTGCTAACAACATAACCAAACTTTTTATCATCCAATTTCTTATTTGCTCTATGCCTAATATCCAGGTCCTTAAAGATATTAAACGAAATATAATGGTCTCTACAAGCTTGATCAACTTTATTAATTCCTCGATCATCTCTGCTTTATCTGAAATCGAGACAAGTGCCTGGGGACCGTAAAATTGATACCCGATACTATGCATCTCGAAGGGGAGCTTATTAATATCATTAACTAATCCACTATTTCTACAGCTACGTCTTCAGAACGTCGGTAGCAGTAAGATAATGATCTAAAGTAACCCTTTAGGATCAAACACAAGAAAATTAGACAATTGAGAGGCAATCATATTAATGTTACTATCTTTTGATTGGCGAATGATCAGTTCCTAGCCATTCCTTCAGCAACAATTAAAGAGTCAATCCATAAGCTTCCTTATATCATCCGTCTAGATAAATTCTTTAGGCAATCGCTTGTATTTCTTAATTTCCGCGAGCTCCTTCGTGGCTAAGTGGTTAGCGTACGCGCCTTTGGCGTGGGAGACCCGGGTTCGATTCCCGGCGGGAGCTCATGTGGTTCGGATTCCACGTTAATCAGTAGGTCCACGTCTCATATAGCCTCGCTGCTGAAAGGGACGCTAAACTAAAATCAACTCAATTTCCGCCCCATACTTGTTGGTTAAACAATCAATACCTTTTCTTCTTTCTTCATGCACGCTTTTCTTTAGTTCAACCCAAAGTGGTTTTATTATGTTTTGATATTTGTAGTGTGTGAGGATTTGACTCTGTTGTGCCTTGAATCGTTATTCTGATATAACAAATGAGTCATTTAAAGTATCTTTGCGTATGTTTCACAATTCTCATCAGTATAATTATGAAGCTGTTTCTTTGTTAACAATTCCAGTATCATTTGAGTCAGGGGCGTCATTCACGGGGGGAAGGAGGGGGCAATTGCCCCCCCCCAAGAGTTTGAGGAATACATATACTTTAATCGATTGTCTGCTAATATACTAGTACAAAACGTGAAAATATTATGTCGGTGGTGCTCTTGCCCCCCTCAAGCGAAGTCTGAAATGACGCTCCTCATTTGAGTACCTTTAAACCGATTGAAAGGTGATACCTCGCAACACCTTTTGCATCATAAATAATCATGTTCGATATGTATATTCCAGCTTCCAATAATCCAAGTTCAAAGACTTCATGTTTCTCTCTTTTATTGGTACTCAAATAATGCGTGACTAATAGCCCGAGTTTAGTAGCTGATGCACTCTCGTCTTTAGCTGCAGTAGCATTTTTAGAGCCATATGAGAATAATGAAAGGATGTTTTGTGCAATGATGAGTTTCTGTTTGCTTAAGTTCATTTTCGAAGAAAGTTTTATATACTGTTAGTCTATAATCTGCAATATTTTGAGCGGCTAGGTATATAGTGTTAGTCTATAATCTGCAATATTTTGAGCGGCTAGGTATATAGTGTTAGTCTATAACCTGAAATATTTTGAGCGGCTAGGTATATAGTGTTAGTCTATAATCTGTAATATTTTGAGCGGCTAGGTATATAGTGTTAGTCTATAACCTGAAATATTTTGAGCGGCTAGGTATGAGTTCAGTAATTAAGTTCCTATTTTCATATATCATATCTTTGATTTCCTAATCAAGCTGCTAATTGCGTTTTTCTGCTGTTACTTCTGATAATAATTTTGATGTTTTTCCTTCCATTCTATATACAATTTCGCTATGTAGTGTTGTAGTTTAATGTTTTCATCTACTGAGGCTCTACGTTTACATTTAGCTACGTTCATTGTTAATGTTTATTCAATTGTTTAGCAGGTATTTATTACGTAACGTTCATTCATTTAGTCGTTACTTGTATATATAAATCGGTTTTTTTAGATTATGGTAGTTCCTTCATTAAGTTTCCAACGTACAGTATGTCTATGGTTAAGAATTCTTAATCGTTCAATCATAGACGCTTTTGGTTCACTGCGTATTGAAAATTGCTTGAATTTATAATCTGTCGTGAGTTTAATGAAATCTTAGTTGTGGAATTCACGACCGCGATCAGTCTGCAAATTTTTGATACTTGATTTACTTCTTGCAACACTAAACGGAACGCATTGCTAATTTCCATGCGAGTTTTATTCTGTACAAAAACGGCCCTTACATTTATGCTGAACGTATGGATAACGGTAAGCAAATACTTATAAGCTTTGTTTACTTTTGCAAGACCCTTCAACGTACCTGAATAAACTCGACCATATCGGCCATCCAAATATTATTAATTTCTTTGGTTATGACAGGAATTCTACATAATGTCGTCTAGCAGATTTACGTAATTTGTTAACGATTTGTTGTACTGAGAGCATCCTGATATTGTGCATTCTATTGATATTTAAATTTTTAAAATTTAGAGTGAGACTACTAATAATGAAGTAGCTAACACGCACAAATAAACCGCTGCAATCTTTAATATAAGGTATTATAAATTCCTATAAAAATAACTGCCCTCGGTAGCACATAGGCAGTAAACAATTGTTCGTAGATAAAATCTATGGGCCATCACACACTACATTATATAATATATGAAGTAGCACTGCCTGTAGAGTATGTGAGACCACAATAAGGTAATAAAAAATTATATCACAATAAGAAAATAAAATTGCTCAGGCTAGCACATTGGTAGTCAAGTTTTGTTCGTCATTAAAAATCTATGGGGTCGTCACAAATGGACTGGTATAATTAATCAAGTGTAGCTAACAGACAATAAAATTCTAATTTAATACTATTAAATGAAACACTCACCTTGCTCAATAGAAAAACAACCACACTGCGCGAAATTTAGATGAAAAGAAGCCGTTGCATTAAATCCAATAAATAGCAAGCCCAAACACAAATTCTGCCAAATATCAATTTGTAGGCTGCTTAACAAACAAGTACAACAAACAGCCAAAAGTAAATGGCATGACAATGAAGGTCTGCCAGCTGCAATGTAGAGGATCCACACACAAATGGTGCCAAATTTTAATTTGTATTATGCTCGATTAAGTCCAACAAAAGGCCAAAAATCAATGATGTAGTAATGACGTCCAACAACAGCTGAAAAGGGAAAGAGCCTTCACACAAATGTTGCCAAATTTTAATATAAAGTCAGTTTGACTAAGACAACAAAATGCCAAAACCGAATGGCGAGGCAATCAAGTCCAAATCAATGTCTTTCAGTAACAGCCAAAAAAAAAAAAAAAAAAAAGTAACAGAGCCTCACATAATACAAATATTGCTACTTTAAAAAAAACATTTAATTCCACAGAAAAAGCTTAATTTATAGTCAGGTAACACATCAATTTTAATCCAAGGCATTCAGCAGATATGTGGTGCGTAATTAAATAATACTAACATATGTAAAGATCTTTGGTCGACAAGTATATTATGAACTGCTGCTTTAAAAAAAATCAAAATTCAACTACAACTCCAGTTTAGCTCCATCAGTGTAGCACGAAGCCCAATCCAAGGAGACAGGTTCCGTACCTATATTTCAGCAACCAAGTTTCAACAAGCAGGCGACAATAATAGCAAAAAAGCAGCAGCGATCAAAAACCTTAAATCTAGGGCTTCTTTGTTCTCTTACATTTATATCAATAAGTGACATTAAATTTACTGTGTTAGGTTGATTGATTAATACATTAATTGAGATTTAATGTTCGTTCTCAGCACTATTTTTATATATAAGAGTAATCTCTAAAATGAAATACAAAACCGTACTCGAGTTCTCATTCTGGTTAAGCATCTTTCTGCTCACCAATTGGTCAACTGAAGAAGTGGACTCATAATTTAATGTGGGATTCGAACCACATGAGCTCCTAGCGAGAATAGAAGCCTGGTCTTTCGTATTCGAGAGGATAATAAGATAGTGAAAATACTTAATATCCTGTTTTCAGCTCCGATATTTTACATTTACAATTCTTATGATATTGTTTCCTCATCGAATTTACAAAGAAAAAGAATTTATAAAAGGTTATTCAAAGAAATTCTCTCAGTCTATAGGTAGATAAGGAGAAAAAATGTAAGATCTACTCGAGGATTTGAACATACGAAATAATGATTAACAAACTTTATAAACTCTTCGGTTATTTCGACGCTCCTTCAGATTTACTTTGTGTAAAGTTGTTTTTGTTCCACACTAGGGTTTCTGTTCCACAGTCAGATACGACTAAATTTGCGATAAATAAAACCAGTAGTGCTTAGGGTGTAAGAAGTCTTGAATTCATTAGGGAGGTAGGGAAACGCATTTCTTGTGTTTCCGGAGAAGTTCGCTCCACATCTTATCTAATACAGCGCATATCCGTTTCTATCCAACGTGGTAACGTCTCGTCGGTCCTTGGCACTTTACCACCTGGTAAGGAACTGGCTGATATGTTTATACTCTGAGAAGGCTGGACAATAGTTTCTCTTTTGACGTTATAATTATATATTTAAATTTAAAAATTTAATGGTGTTCATATTTAACGTCAAATAACAATGAAATATATTTAAGTTCTATTCCAAACAATAATTCAACAACGTATAATGGAATCTGAACGATGTTCTCGATTGCCAGCATTTGCAGAAATAATAGAATGTATATATTGTTATACACCATATAATAATGTATATATATCGAAAAAATTAAATGAAGTTATTAATTGCAAATGACATTTCTTGAATGCATAAACATATTTTTCACACAAGTAATCCTTTCTTTTACGTCACAAGAATTGATGTAAAATAGATTAAATCTAATGAAATTATAGGTGTTTTATGATTGTTAATAATAAAAAGTAATAATAGAATTCCAGTAAGAATTACCTAAATAATAACATTTGATGAAGAAAATTAATTAAATAATGATCATATCTTCATAGAATCTTAATGGCTCGTCTAGACTTACATCAATGAATTTTAATTTAGTTAAAAGTCCTTGAGTCTTTAAATAAACTCAAATAACTGATTAGCATGCGTGGTTAACGTATTGGATTTCTAAGCAGAAGGTCCGAGTTCGAGTCTCGGCGGTTCCAAACTTTTTACATGTTTCAGTTTGAATTTCAATTCATACTTAGTGTGGTAAGAAAGATTTCCTGTGCAGAAGGAAACAGATGTTGGAACGGGGAGTTGAAGTAAGATCATAAATGGAGACAAAAATTTACAAATTGATTTCCTTCATTTGTCTAGTTTTGATATTTTCAGTTTATTTCAGCCATTTTCTAACTCATGAATGATCAGTGCTTTATTCTGTCTTCTCATATGCAGTATCCAGTATAATAATACATTATACACACAACGAGTTATAATGCATTTGCTGTACAGAACTCTTTAAACATCAACGTTCCAAAGAATAGGAAGCAATCTTAAAGTTGGTACTTTTTACGTTCGACAATTGTAGGCCTACAGCGAAAACTTAATTCAGTGTTCTACAGGCTTGAAAAGTTACTGCTGTAGAACACTGCATACTGCTTGAAAAGTTACGTGTAAGTTGTGTTCCATCTGTCCTGGCGTTTGTGATAGCATAAAGATGTACTGGATCCAACTTAATGAAGTTCTGACAGTTAGTGTTCAACTACTTTTGTCGCTGGCTGTACAAACTGAGGTTCAGGTACTTTTGTCGCTGACTGTACAAACTATCATTGTATTGCAATAAATAAAGTTAATTTTACTCTTTATATAAGTTTCTAAGTGATCTTAGTGTCAGAATTGTTCAACTTTTCCTTAGTATTCTTATTTGCACTTCTCTAACTTCAGAGACTTACGGCGTTCAGAGAGTCAATTGTAGTTGTAAGATTGCAGGTATGATGTAGCCTGCTTAACATAAACTACTAATTATTAGATTTCCAAACTATACATGTCTCGGAAGTATTATTGAACGGCTATGTCCCAGGAGCGACATTTCAGATTTTGCTTGAAGAGGGGGGCAGACCCTTTGATATAAGTAAAATTTTCGCGTTTTTCACTGATTTACTACTATTTCATTGATAAAATCTATATAAATCTGCTCCTTCCTGCCCCCTAAATGACGCCCCTGCTATGTCCATCCGTCCGTCTGTCTATCTGTTGATAGGTATCACAGCAAAAACGATAAACGATGTCGGGAAGTTGTTTCTTTGCACAGTTTAATGTATAAAATGGAAACAGTTGGCGACAAGCAATTTTTATAAATGGATGCAGTACTAGAAATGTTTCTTCACTGGTTTTATTCCTCTATTGCAATTGCAAGTGTTTGACACCAATTACTGCATTCGGTTTTAATGGCAATCTCCATAGAGGTAAAACAGTAAGACATATCGAATATGTCTTATTAATATGGATTCATCGTCCGAAGAGCAGGTGCTATTGTAACCTGTAGCTACGGGTGTATTGATCTTATTTCTCTATTGTAACCTGTTGCTACGGATATACTACTTTAAGTTTCAGTATTGAAGTAGCATAGTTCGGAAGCCTACATTATGAAACGAAATTTATTATTAATGCAACCATTTACTTCCAGATCAAAAAGAATCATCGAACGTACTGCTACATAGATGCATGGGACACCAGAAGCAGCAACTGGATGCGCTATGTGAACTGTGCTCGTCACGAAGAAGAACAGAATGTGATCGCTTTCCAATATAAAGGGAATATCTACTACAGAACCTTTCGTTATGTTGCTGCACATGTTGAGCTGCTGGTGTGGTACGGCGATGAGTTTGGAAAGGAGTTAGGCATTAATCCTGATAATTTTCATAAACCATTGCGCCCAGAGAAACCTTTAAACTCAGGTATGACGATTCATTATATTTATGAAAGTACCATAGTTATTTTGTAATAGTTGTTGTGCCTAATGTAGCCAAAAATAAAATCCAAGTTACTTCTGCCGATAGACAAAAATGAATACGACAATAAAGTCGTACCATGTGTCAGTTAGATTTAAAATGGAAACACATTGTTCCCTATGTTGTTAACGCTTTTCCACCTCAAATTATGGTGTTATAATCTAATCTTGAATATAATATATTCCGGGCAGAGTCAAAACGTACCTCGTTTATGATGTCTTCATCTTGTGACCAATTCATTAAATAATAGTATTGGAATTAAGTTTATCGAGAATTGTCAGATTGTGATTTTTTAAAGATTTTTTTTTTCATGAAGCAATATTAGAAGGAAAAACACTCTCGCAGTTGAGAGACGCGTGTAACATACTTGGTATCTTAGTCTAAAATTTCGAAATTGGAACGATAAGCGAAATAGCTTCTGTGAGAAAATAGTCCTGGAGGTAACAAAATAATGAGATGTCTGAATTTATACTTTATTTTCTTAAGGACGTCTCTGACATACGAAAATTGCAGGGGACGACTAGAACAAAAACTAGAGACTAGTATTTTATTTGTTAAAAAACATTATTTCCAGAAGAGAAGATGATTCAAATTATTGCTAACAATACATCAAGTACTTAAAATCCATCTGGCCAATTACATAGACTGCAATAGAAGAAAACTTAATATAGTTGTCAGTCGTAAATCTCTTCCTACATTTTATTAATGGAAAAATCGAGAATTACCATCTTTTTTTAAAAAAAAGAATCTACTTGATATTCTTCATTTTAGGTTTTCACTAATGAGCAACATTTATATGTAATTTTGAAGTCGTATATTTATTATGACGACATTCTAACAAGCAAGGAGAGCAAATACCTGGGAATGTTGTTTAGAAAGAAGGTTTAATTCCATACCATCAAATAAATAAATAAGTAAAAAATAAATAAATAAATAAAAGAAAGGAAAGAAGAAAGAATGAAAAGAAAAAAACAAAAATAAGATACAAAAACTGGAAAACTATAAAGAATAAATAAAATGTATTAAAATCACAAAATTATGAAACTCATAAATGCGAAATTGTGAGGAAAATATTTACTTTGCTATCAGTAGAACAAAAAGAAAAAAATAATAAATAAATAAAATACTGAGATATAAATAAATTTTCATTGATACATTTATCAGTCACCTGAAAGAATATTTTATTTAGCAAATTCTTCCCAATGTAACAAAAATATAAATTATAAAATACATTACAACTGAAGTGTAGTATTTTTGAAAAATAAGCACACTGCTGAACAAGACTGAACTTATTTAATATAAAAATACATTTACACGTGACGTTTCGATCTTCTAGCCAAGATCCTCATCAGACGTACACTCTTCTACGTACGTCTGATGAGGATCTTGGCTAGAAGATCGAAACGTCACGTGTAAATGTATTTTTATATTAAATAAGTTCAGTCTTGTTCAGCAGTTTGTTTATTTTTCTGATTTGATTCGCAAGACGTTGACTATGAGTGTGTGTCAGTACTTTTGAGCATACATATTTCCTAGAAACAAATTGCAACTCTTTGTCATGTATACCCTTGACCAGAATGCAATATAGAAAGACTAGCCGAAATACCTGTTCATGACAAGGAAAAAGAGATTTATGAAAAAATATTTCAAAGGTATAATTGAACTTATTTTCTCGTCTTTAAATTGAGTATTTGAATTGCGATTGTGGAAACTTCACTTAACCCAAATCCTAACTACTTTATAAAATTCATCTGGTAAAATTCAAATATTTTCTCGTGATAGCCAAAGAAACAACGTTGGTATCACTTCTATGTATTGAGAAAAGTATACTAGAAATTACCCTTTCTTTCCTCCCCCGTTCAAGGAGTTCATATTTCAAGTTCCAACTCCCTAACATGAGAGCTCATGAGAAACTATATGTTGGCATACATTTTCTCTCCTTTCTCCTTTGCATGTGCATTGTAATTAAAGGCAATTGATAAAAATCCCAGTTTGTTGTATACGCAGAGGGGTATGAGATTTCCAGGACATTCCTCATCCTTCTATTTGTAGCCATTCAATTGCCTTACACATTATCCCTAGACAGTTTGATACATATTTATGGGAATTTAAAATCCGCCCCTTTATTGAAATACAGCACTACTCTTTCGTTGTGATTTGAATCAGTGCAGTTAATTTTTGAAGTAAATTGTTTTCAATGATTAAACAAACAAAAGTAAAATGCTGCGGTTTATTTATAATGTGAGGTCGGTGAAGACTGTTTTTCAGATAGTTCCATTGGAAAAAGTCGCAGGTAAAAATCAGACGAACGTGAGGGCCATTCAACATATTCCAAACAACATATCACATGTTCGCGAAATATTCCTCTGTTGACTGCCATTGAATTTCGTGCAGTTTAATTTCGTTGGACAGAATATTCCTTCTGTTATAATATCAGGAGGCATCATAACATGCAGTTTTATTGAAATTTGTATCGTACAGGATCTTAAAGGAGGGAGTAAATTTCCTACCAAGAATTGAATGTTTAATGAATCCCTAAATTTGAGAGATTAAACTCAAATTCAACACTCTTCATTAACAACAGGAAAATACGTATTTTTGGCATTTTCGAAGCTTCATTCTTAAGGGGTAAAGGATTATCGTTTCTATAATATTCATATTTGTCGATCGTAGAAACTGCCCAATATCAAGTAGCTTCTGTTTTATTTGTGGCATTAGGCAAATATGACATTGTAACGAAACACTTTTAGTTCCCTTTCTTTCCAGATGAACACCCCGAGGCAAAAATCCGTACTTGAAAGAAAATGAGTACAAGTCTAATCAAAACACAGATTTGACTTTCGAGGAAGTAATCCTGGAAAAGTACGGAGAGTTTTCGCCGCTACTGTATTGAAAGACCGCCTAGCGCATCCAGATAATGAAAATGTCTCATTTTCACGTTTTAATTTACTAAACTTCATTCAAAAATAATTTCAGTTGTTTAAGGATATTACTTAACAATGACAAATCTAATATTTCAAATAACAAGAACAAACAATTTATTATTAATAATCAAACAATAAAAGAGAGGAGAAAAATAACAAACAGTACACAAAATAATTAACAATAGAATACATAGTAAAACAAAGTTCTACAGTTCCCAATGGAACAACTTAGAAGACATTTTTCACAAAGCGCCATTCCAACATGGCCTACAGGAAAATTTCATTTCTTCGTTCAGATTTAAGAAGTAAAATTTTATGCAGTAAGATATAACACTTGCTCGTTATATTATTATCAATTATAATAATAATTGATGACAATTTTAAATACAGTTAGTATACCCGCGGATATCCTTGTGATAAAATTTCAAGTCATTTTTACACATAAGAATAAATATTTAACTTAACAAATGTAAATAAATACACTCTACGTACCTCACTCACAGACAAAACGACGATCAACACTAGTTGATCCGTGGCTTCCATTCCTTGTTCAAAACCAAACGAGAATTTAGATCACGAGGCCCTCGCCATTTTACATTACAGGCTGGTACCAGATTTTTCAATATATTTTCTTAACTCATAACATACCTCCGTTCGAGATCGGAAAGATAAACAGGAAAGGGCAACGGGTAAATAAAGTCGTAAGACCTCATATGGCGCCATCTCAGAAATTATAAGATGGCGCCATCTACTTTCAATTAAAATCTATAATTATATTTTACCTTATTATATATATAGGGGTTTGACAAAAATCTAAAACGTTTGCAAAAGTATGAAAATCATACCTAGTATGGTGCGGGGCCTCCTTTTGCGTCCAAAATAGCTTGGATCCGACTGGAATGGACGTATACAGATCCTGAATCGTGGTGTGTGGAATTTTGTAGCATTGTTCCTCCGAAACATGCTTCAGTTCCTTAAGAGATGCTGGGGGAGGGTAATGAGACTGTTCTAACTCAGGCCACAATGGCTCAACGATGTTCAGACCTGGTAATTGTGAGACCCAGGGGAGGTTTGATAGCACCTGGTCATGCTCCTCAAACCATGATTTCACCGTTTTTGCAACGTAACAGGGTGACAAATCACCTTACTAGATGCCATCACCATCAGGGAACAATATTTGGGTCATGGGTAGAACCTGGTCCCTCAAAATGGTCTCATTCGCCTTAGCATTCATTATTCCATGCAGGACTATGGCGGGACATGCAGAAAACCACGATATCACTGCCGATACTCTAACAGAACCACCTCCATGCTTTACGGTTGGGAGCAGACAGTTTGTATCATACGCCTGCGACCGTGTTCTCCATACGTAAACACGACCGGTTGTTGGAAACAAGGTGAAGGTCGATTCATCGGACCATATTACGTGTTTCCACTGCTCATGAGTCCACGCCTTGTGATCCTTGCACCACTGGATACGCCTCTTCGCATTTACTGCTGTGACCAGGAATTTGGTGATAGCGGCCCTGCCATGAATTTTCATCTTATGAAGTTTCCTTCGCACTGTTTTTGATGAAACCGGGTTCTGTAGGCCTGAATTGAGTTTAGACGTAATTTTCATTGCAGTGGTCTTCTTTTTAGCTGCTACAATCCGTTTTAATGCTCTCCGGTCCCTATCTGACAGGATTGTCTTTCGACCACTGTTGTGCTTTGCAGATGACGTTTGCCCATGAATTGTGTATGCCCTCGTACATTGAACACAGTGCCTTTCGATACCCCACAATGTTCGCCACTGTTGCCACTGAAGCTCCAACCAGACGGGTACCAACGATCATGCCTCTTTGGAAGTCTGTCAGGTCTCCCATTTTACCGCACCACTTTCACATCACGACACTCACAGGTGAACTGGTTACTGTTGACGGAAGAGGAAGGTCCACATGACACATTGAAAACAAAAAACGATCGGCAACCGCAACACGTGTTGTACAGTGGAGGGCCAAACTTACGTGTCCTGTATGAAGTGTTTATAGATTTTTCTCTCCCCTGTATATATATATATATATATATATATATATATATATATATATATATATAACAACACCTATTTACCATATACCTGACAATTCATCTCGTCACAGCAAGAAAGGTGTTAATTAAAGGTAAGGAAATATGTTTCAATGTTTTACAAAAATCCATTCCTAATGGGATATACATATCAAATTTAGGGGAAAATATCTACTTAACCACCAAATGAATGGTACAATACACACGTATCAACGACAGTAGCATAAAAAGAATTTATACAAGGGGGAACATGGTACTAAGTTCATGTTATTTCAGACAAACACACACACACAAAACGGATCTAATAAACATGGGACAAGAAACGTCTCCTTTCCGAGTTATGAACAGCCGAAAATTCGAATCTTCACGTTTCGAAACGCTCTGCCTTAGAAACTACAGGACCGATCCCAAGCGGTTTAAGGAATTAGAAAGGAACTAGTATGCGAACTATCTAAATATCCATGTTTTACCATCCTCCGTTATCGGCGAAACGAACGCGTTATTAGTACTTAAAGGAGTATTCCTATACCTCAATTTCCTTTTTACAGTTTGTTTCGCCGATAACGGAGGATGGGAAAACATGGATATTTGGATAGTTCGCATACTAGTTACTGTGTAATTCCTTAAACCGCTTGTTGTAGGTCCTATAGTTTCTAAGGCAGGGCGTTTCGAAACGATTTTTCGAATTTTCTGCGGTTCATAACTCTGAAATGAGACGTTTTTCGACCTATGTTTATAAGAACTTTTTTCTTTCATTTCATATAAGGAATCACCTCCCAAGGTAAATCCACCAAGTTTGTTGGTGGAGTTACCTATCACCCTGTATATATATATATATATATATATATATATATTTGTGTGTGTGTATGTGTCAGTGGGTGTATTAGACGGTACTTTGCACCTGCTTGCTACCTCAAAAGCAAAAAAAAAAAACTATATAGAAGAAAAATATTTGGAAAAATTGGAGATTAGTTTAAAGTCAGTGACTTTTGACTTATCTCCAACTTTTTCAAACGTTTTTCTTCTCCTGTAAAGTTATATATATATATATATATATATATATATATATATATATATATATATATATATATATATATATATATATATATACGAGAGAGCTGCAAAGTACCGTCGATATATATATCAATGGCGTTAGGTGAGATTTTAGTTTGGGCAAGCAATCGAATGAACCTTGTTGTCTATTTTCTGAAAACACTAATAACATTTAACATTTGAATTAATCTCCTCTGTGAATAATAACTAAGACACTGATTTTTTAAAGTTACACTACTCCCCATGTTGCTCTACTATTAGTGATGTTATTATAATTACTGCTAATATTAAAATAACGATAATAATAATAATACGTTAAAAAAAGTTGCGTGGAACTAGATCTACTTGAAGTGTCACAATCCTTCTGGCTTTCTTGCAAAGGTAACTAATGAACTGGCCATAGGAGCTTGGATCTTTACGTAGCTCTAAAAGTAGATTTTTTTCAATAGAAGTTAGTGCTAAATTTTGAAATCTGTCCTGGCCTTGCGAAATAATCTTAGCCTCTTTCTCTCAGACTTCATGCATATTTTGGTTTCTGTACTGTCTTCTCCAAATATTCTTCAAGTTGTTCACATTTTTCTTCAAGTTCATCTTTCAGCTCTTCCATTTTACTAATACAATAACGAATGTCAAATAATGTATTTTGTAAGATGGAAAACATCACATCTGCCAGAGAAAAATGCTAGAAAATATCATCAATATAAAATTGAATTCAAAGTCTTTTATTGAAATTATTATCTCAACACCATCCATTAATTCTTAGTAATCTCACCTTGATCTGTCTTTTCTTCTAAAATAATGGCATAAGATCCCTCCGATATTCTCTTAAAATATTAGCCGAAGTAGAGTTCCAGCGCATAGCAGAGCCTTTGGGCAGCCGCCTCCTAATTTCAGTAACCAATGTATGCCTACTCTTTAGAAAAAAAATGCTGCTAATTCATTTAATGCTATTAAGAACAATTTGCAATCTTTGATGTTACAGGTCGCCTGAGGCAATAAAGGTTTAAACCGTGAACCAAACAATAAACGAAAATGACAGTAGGTAATGATGTTTTAACATTTGCCTGAATTTCATTCTAATAACTCGAAAAAAGAGCAGCAACATCAAAGCTTTGTTTCATTAACTCCTGAGTACAGTCGTAACCATCAACTATCCGGCAGACAATGTTGTAAAGAACTTCAGCTGACAATTTTCAGAAACGTTAACGAAACCCATAGATACCCATAGATTCAGGAACTTCAGCTGTGCCTTGAATCCTGTGCAATGAAGTACACAAGAAAGCTTAGCTTTCACCAGTAACTTCACCCGCGATTATTGAAACAACAAGTTTTACAAATGTCTTCCTTTCTATATGAAAGCAACAAATTAGGGATATATTCTAGTATATCATTCTGTTAGATAACCCACTGAACACATTAAATGTTTGTAATTGGCTCCGTAATAATGGATCACATTTGTGAATTAGTTTGCAGATATACGTAATTGCTTCTATTTGAAGAATCTGTACTCTCATTTTGACCCCTGAAAGCCTGTTCATGTATGTCCAAGAAACAAACATCACTGAAACGTTTCATAATGTCTCTGTTTTTACAAACGCGTTCTTTGTGATGCTAATCACTTATTTCCTTTTATTCTTCAAGAATATGATTTTCCGATTTTCTTGATTTTCCGAAGATTTTTTCATAATTACTGCCTGCTAGGACATAAGAAACACAGTACATGTTTATAAGTTTTGTGAACATTATTAATGTCGTTATATTCTCCATTTTCCAAATATTCTTATCATTCAAAAGAAGCTCTGCTATATATTTGTGTTAGTCTTGGGAAGTAACGTAACGTAAGTAACGCGTTACTTTTTAAGAAACATTTCCTAGTAACGCGTTACATTTTCTCCAAAGTAACTGTAACGGTAACGCGTTACAAATTTTTTAGTAACGTACCTAATTTGCGTTACTTTTTTCGCGTTACATTTCGGATGAGTAACTACAATATATGTATTTTTTTCGGAAACAAAGGTTTCTTTACTGTAAGTGAATTTCTCAGAATGAAACAATCGAACATGAACTATGTATGTCAGTTACCGACAGTCACAGACACACAGAAAATCAGATAAGTTCGTAGTGCCACACAGAAAAACACATCTTCCATGTTTTTGAAAGATGAGGACAGCCTTAGGGAAATCACGTGTACTGATTGCAAGCACCGGGAAGATTTTGTCGTAGATTTTGACAGCTCCAAATCAATACATTCAGTGAGTGAACTACGAGTGCAATGATAACGGTAGTTTATTTTACTTTGATTGGTGTTGTTTTTTTATAAAGATGGAGAACGAAAATATTTTACAATTCGAACATTTGATAGAATACTCTTTTTCTTAAGAACTGAGGATGATGGTGGACAGAGTTTAAAAGTAAAGTGTCTAAAGTGCCCCGGCGGAAAATATTTATTAACAACTAAGGTGCTATAATTAACGATTTATAGTAAGGGGTTAATATGAATAAACTGTGTTCTGATGAGCAGGCCTACTTTATTACTAGAAAATAGTTTGCTGATGGTATGTAATATTGGAGTTCTTTCAGATCAGTTTGCTTATCCTAGAGTCCCGTTGATTATCGAGTTCGAAACTAGTTTTAAAAAGCATGTATCGATTTTAGAGCTACTGGCAAGTTTTGATTCACTTCCAGTTCATGTGTTCTTATTTTATTAGTTGTAATGTAATGTTTCTCTATATTCTGTATTTTTAATTTTACATAACAACATTGTTATTATTATATAATCAGTTTAGTAGAATAATAATAAGCAACCATTTTTTCTAACGCATAGGGATGAGCACGAGTCAAGCTAAAACTCGACTCGACTCGAATTCAAGTCGAGCTTCGAGTCAAGTAAAAGGTAATATTCTCGAGTCGATTCAGATTTTCGCGTCGAGTTTCGAGTCCAGTCGAGTTTGATAAATGGCTCGTTCGTTTTAAGTCGTCTTGAAATCATGGCCTGATTACAGTTGAAAACGAAAGCTATGAGAAATGTAAGCTAAACAGAAATATGAATACTTTTGGTGTTGCTTGCGAGAAGGGACACTGCTCGCATCTCGTCTCGTCTCGATAGCGAAACCACAAGATATTTTTTATAACAAGCTCAGCTCGGCTCGACTCAACTGAGAAGATGGCTCGAGCCGGCTCACTTAGGGTGAACCATCGGCTCGAGCTGGCTTGGTTGGGATGAGCCATCTGCTCGGTTCGGCTCAACTGAGCCGAGGGCTCTAACCGAGTCGGTTGGGTGAGCTGTTGGCTCGGCTCACTTCTCGGTTCGGGTCGATAGTGAATGAGCTGTGAGCCGAGCTGCTCGAGTCGTTGACAATTCTAAACCTGGGCCGAGCAGTTTTGAAGATATTTGGCCAGTGCCCTATAACTTTCAATAGAGTTTGGCTCGAGCCCGAATACTCAACCTAGACCCTCAACCCAAATTTAGAAGCTAGTGAATAATGTCCTTGACTCCTAGACTTCACGACTACCGAGGTTGGCAATCAACTAGTTTTTTAGTATTCAAATACAAACCGCTTATTTTTCATGTTTATACACAGTGTTATTATTATTATTATTATTATTATTATTATTATTATTATTATTATTAATAATAATAATAATAATAATAATAATAATAATTGTAGTAGTAGTAGTAGTGTCATTGATAATAATTATACTGTCTATGTAATACATTTATTTATTTATTTATTTATTTATTTATTTATTTAAGAAGAAGAACACAACTGGTTATTCTACCCAATTACAGTGTTCGTATCAGAGTTACATAGAATATCTATAATATATTTGCGAAATCTATTCTGACATACTGTATATATATATCCAGAACTTTTTTACATTTAATCAGTTGGTTGTACACTGCACCCATCCTCCACGTTGGTGACTGTTTTGTTGCATTTGTTCGAGATTTCTTACAATAAAAGAAATTTCCATTGCCCACACGTATGTTTCCATTGGGTACCCTTAGATGAAAGGCAGAGACCAAATCTTTACTATTTAATTTGTTATTTAATATTTTGTACAAGAATATCATGTCATTTAACACTCTTCTGTGATTGAGAGACATTGTGTTAAAATTTTCATTAAGAGAAGTACAATTTCTTATGTGGGAAAGATGCCCGTTCTCTTGTACACCAGAAACCACAGAAATGTATTTTGAACTCTTTGTATTCTAATAGAGTCTTTCTTCGTATGGTGATTCCATATAATAGACGCATATTCTAATTTTGTTCTAACAAATGAAAAATATAATTTCAGTAAAACATTCGACTTATTAAATTCCCTTCCCATTCTCAAAATGAATCCAAGATTTCTGTTGGCGTCATTTACAATTTGATTTATATGATGCTCAAACGATAGTTTGTTATCATATATTACACCCAAATCATTGACAGTTTGTTCCTCCTTTAATTGTTTACCATTTAACAACATTCCGTTTCCTAGTGAAGGACACGGTTTTGCATTTACCTGAATTTATGTTTAACAAGTTGCTCTTGCACCATTCATTTACTCTGTCTAGATCCTCCTGCAAACTGACACAGTCCTGTGCTGTTGTAATTCTCCTATATAATTTTAGATCGTCTGCATAGAGTAGTTTATGTGATGTTTTAATACAATTAGGAAGGTCATTAATGAATATTATAAAAAGTAACGGCCCTAAATTAGATCCTTGTGGGGCTCCAGAAAATGGAATGTATTCAAATGATCTACAGAATTTATAAACCACATATTGTTTTCTGTCCATCAAATATGACTTCATAAGAGCAATTAACTGATCAGAAAAGTTGAGAAATTTAAGTTTATTCACTAACAACGTGTGGTTTACTTTATCAAATGCTTTTGCAATATCTGTATAAACTACATCTATTTGATTATTACTCTCCAATGTATCAACTAGATGGTCAGTGAAGACAGCGAGATTTGTTACGGTTGATCTGCCAGGAACGAATACATGTTGATAATCCGATATTACTGGTTTAATGTGATTTTCAATGCGCTTATAAATTATGCTTTCAAATATCTTTGCAAATGAGTTTAGAATACAAACCGGCTTATAATTTTGAATTTCTTTACTGTCATTATTTTTAGGAATAGGACAAATTTTTGTAAGTTTCCATTTTGCTGGGAAATTGCTGGTTTGGAGTATTAGGTTAAATAGCATGTGTAAAGGTTAATGAAGAATGTACTCGAATCTACATACCGGATTTGGCTCGACTCGACTCGAAACTCGACCCCAATTCGAGTCGAGTTGGAGGAAATTTTTCGAGCCTAGTTCTCGGTTCGAGCTCAAAGATGTCTGTTTCTAGTCGAATCGAGTTTCAAAGAAAACTCGCTCGAACTTGCTCGTGTCCGTCCCTACGAGTAACGCAGTATGGCATTTTATCAATGTTACATTATATGAAAATGTTCAAATATCAAATAAAAATTTTTCCTTGCATTTACATAAAGCGATTCAGAACGTGCAATAATAATAATAATAATAATAATAATAATAATAATAATAATAATAATAATAATAATAATAATAATAATAATAATAATAATAATAATAATAGTGGTAGTAATAACAGTACGGAAAATTGAAGTTATATTTCTTTTTTCACATTTTTAAAGTTTCGGACCTAAAAGTAACGCGTTATAACGCGTTACTTTCGAAGTACAGTACCTGTTACTTTTTTGGGGCAAGTAACGCGATACATTTTAAGAGAAAGTAAAGTAACTTGTAACGCGTTACATTTTTACAAGTAACTTACCCAACACTGTTTGTGTTTATTAGAACAACTTGTTTGCAGTGGCCAAGGGTGATAGTTTCAACAGGGTAGGCCCAATGTTATAATAATAATAATAATAATAATAATAATAATAATAATAATAATAATAATAATAATAATAATAATAATAATAATAATAATAATAATAATAATAATAATTATTATTATTATTATTATTATTATTATTTCTGTGCAATGAACAGCCTAACGGCAAAAATACAGCACTTTATCAGACAAGATAAATACATATTAGATACAATGTAAGCTACATACTAAAACAATAAAACATAATAATAAAGTAAAATAATATCGGATTAATAATTCCTTGTCAAATTAACACCAAATATTTTTTTACTCTAAAAATAGTCGTCAAAAATATTAAAAATAATATTTGTCAAGCTCTAAAATTCATGCTTTTATATTGATAAAAAATAAATTAAACTAAATTTAAAAAATTAGTCAATCTTCTTAAAATTACAAATTTCGGATTCAAAGGAACTAATGTTGATCTATTTCTTGTATTATACATTGGTTATACCCTTATACCCTTATACCTATATTATGCAAGCAATATTCACTATGATAGCTATTGTCTAGTAGTTTCTTAATAAAATCTCTTTCAATAAGTTTTCTCTGTCGCTCAATGCCTGCAATCCCCAAAATTGACACCAGTATTCATAACTACGTGAGTAGTAATCTCTATTCTTTTTATGGCAGAGTAACCTAAAAAAAACATTTTTGTACTGACTCAATTTTGTTTGCCAATGTTATACCTATACTATTCCAAATAATAATAAAAAACCAAACGAAACTATTACTATAATAATAATAATAATAATAATAATAATAATAATAATAATAATAATAATAATAATAATAATAATAATAATAATAATATCTGCATTACTTATATCATCTTGTAAATTAATTCCAAATGTCAGTTTTTCTTCTCATCAAATATATCAATTACTTTCTTCTTGAAAGCTGTATCGTTGACTAATATTCTTCAAGAGTTCATTTCTGTAGCGATTGAAGATAACACACTAAGTCTGTTGTTACTCATTATATTCCTCTGGAATGTTTTGATTTTCTTCGGGGCACCTATGCGCTTGTTTTACATGGTGTTGTAGTAACTGGAATGCTTGAGTACACATGTAGGAAACGAAGTCATTATAAGTACATTTCTTGCAAGCCGTTTGATAAGATGTATTGAACAAAATTAACAGGTCGAAGATACTGATTTTCGTCGTAAAAGATCACTGTTAGTTCATTCCGCAGCTGATTACCGTCGAAAGTGGGACACAGTTTAAGAAGATTCTCTGGTTTCGTCCTAGCAAAATCACTATTATAATCCTGAAACTGTTCAGTCAAGTAATTCTGAAGATTCCAAAGAGAATAAATCACATCCACCCGAGCTTCAAGTATATCCAGAATTTCGTAGGAAAGTAGTTTTTAAGCTTTGCTTTTCCTTATCACCGAACTGCAACGAACTAATATTTTAACAAATCATGTACAATTTCTTGTGAACGCACTCAATGTTTGCATCACTCCTTTGTAGCTAAGCGTGACATACTGGAAGTATATTTTCTTTTGCAATATATGAAACAGATTATCGATAGACATAAAGGGCCTTATGCAGAGTCGTTTTGACGCGTGATTAGTACCATATTAAAGAGTTCGACTAACATGTCTCCTGCGGTAGTCAGGCCTTTAGTATGACTCTAATTAAACGTCAAAACGACTCTGCATAAGGTGAAAATATTTTACTACAGAAACACAAGACAAATTCACATGAATTTAACATAATTGTAGACCATCGACAGCACCTATTCGATCCGGATCTCAATTTTCGTAATGAAATTCACGTATGTGACTGATAGGTGATCTTAATTTGCCGTAATGCAATTTAATTGTTTCAGTTGGGTGTGATAGAGTGGGGAAGATGGATTATCACATTACCTGAGTTTCACAAGAAACATATGCTGTTTCGTATACTTTTACTGAAACGTACTCTGCTTGTAAAATTTCGTCTTTAATTATATTGTTCAAAATACATGACAAACACTCAATCAAGTCATTTTGTACGTCACTTACAATATCTCAGAAACACATACTCTCTAGTCAATTCTAATAAATACAACGAGTTTGGTATCGTATGAGTATGCGTCAACGTAACGGAATAAAAGAAAACTAGTTTGTGATAATCGCTTGTAACAGCTTTGCGTTGCGTTAGAGTCCGCAAACTTAAACAAAGTTGCTACGGAATGGGGACCACATTCTCTTGCTCTTTATTTGTTTGACATATCGAATCGAAATCGAAACTCTCGAGAGAAATGCTTTATGTAGAAAACGAATGTCGATAAGCGCTGAGGCCGGTCTCTTTCACAGCTTAATACCAACACGTTCTGTCGCGGGATTTTCTGAGTGGCTTGGCAGTCGTTCTACTGTCGCTTGAGCAATGCCATCTGTCCAGGTGACATTGGCTTGAGACACTGCTCGCTGAGCCTCCCAGTAGTGGTGCTAACCACAATTTCTTTATCGGACAAAAAATATATTCTCAACTTTGAAAATTATCATACATTCTGTGCAAGGAAAATGAATTAATTATAAATCATAATTTCTGAAACTAAATGGGTAGGCCGGGCCTCAGAGCCTTTTACCACCCTTTGCCACTGCTTGTTTGTAGAACAATCATAGCCACGAATAACTGTAATATTAAAATGTTTAATACATGTTTTCACTTTAGTGAAAATATTAAGTTAAAAAGTTGGACGAGCATTCTGCACACTTACCTTTTTATTTGTGTATGCTCGAGAAGCTAAATTACATCAGCAATTATATAGTCACAATTACCCCTAGCTCCTATTTATGACTTCACAGCTTCGTGATTCCACTGCAATAATCACACACTGCTATTGCATAATTTCCTCTCATACATTGCACAAGATTTAAGTATATCACTAAGTTTTTAAATAACCGAATATCGCCGTAAAATAGGCACACGTGAATACAATTTATAAAATATTTTTGACAAGTTTTAGTACAAATTTTCTCCAGTGGTGACATGATTATTTGCACTTTTTCGTGATATTTCTGTTTTAACTTTCGGCGCAGGTACCCAATGCGAAGAATGACATCCAGAGTCGCAAGCAATACCAAAGAATGGCGCTAGAGGACAGGCGTATTCTAGTATGCTGCTTTTTAGTGACAATATGAGAAACTCGCAACAACTATCATTTCTCCAATGTCAAGGATGGAAAAAATAACAGCGATACTGGAAATTGGTTGGAATAATAACCAATAATAATAATAATAATGCAATATGTGGGGTTTATCTTTGGATATGCACTGTTAACATTACATACATGAGAAAATCGCGAGTGATATATACGTTTAGGGGATCGATATTTATATTTTTCATCATTTTCGTCCACATTTTCTTGTATTTTTCTTTCGATCTTCTCTTAGGTATACCCCTCCTCATTTTTTCCCTTACTTTAACCTTGACCCGCTGCAACTCACACCCTAAGAATCGATTGACTTTCGCAATCTCGTGCCAAAATCCTTAATGCTTTTGGATTACTTGACGTTTTTGTTAGTGAATGTGGTTGACACTTTAGTTCGAATATTAAAATCTCGTGAATGGACATACATTTCATAAATTATGTCCATTTACATTTTCGTACATAAATGATTCAATTAAATCACAACAACGATTTTTTCATAGTTTTACAAATTTAAGTGGAACGTTTTTGCAAAACAGTAAATTAACTTCCGGTACGGTCAAATATCCTTGCTGAGCTTTCAGTAGTGAAATTAAAAAAAAATACTAGAATCCAAACCGAATCATTGTAAGGATGGCTAGAAAGCTTCAGTTAAAGATTCACAAAAGAAGGACTTAAAAATTCAAACGACGAATGGATGAATATGTGAAACTTCCCAAAACGTTTAATAAGTCTTCAATTTTAGTTTTTAGCTTTATGCAAAGGGCTGAATTTTTTGTCCAAGACTTGTTTGAGTGGGGAACAACTGAACGTCAATATATTTTTTATTTACTTATGAAGCATTCATAAGTAACCGAGCCTTAACAACACCAATTTTATTTAATTTTTCCCATCTCGTTCCCTTCGCTTCTTTGTACAACTTGTCCAGTCTGTTCCGTTACGTAAATCCAGCCATTGCGTCATATATAAGCTGGACGGGCATGATTATTTCAGACTTCTAAACTTATGTGATCAACATCTTCCTTTGGCATGCTTAGGCCTACTTCAATCAATTGTCGAAAGTATTTATTTTAAAGACACTGGATCAAACTCAGAGTCCCATTGGAACGATGATAGAATTAACAAAAGCTCCCACAAATGTTAAGAACTATGATTCGAATACGGTCGCTCAGTTAACAGGCAGACGCCTTACTGGCTATGGTACAGCACGACTTCTCTCGAACTTAAAGGTGTGTTGTCTTAGAATTAAGAAAATACAAGTGTTCTTTGCAATAATAACTGTCGAAACGTAAGGCGATGTTAAATTGTAATAAAAAAAATATTTTAATAAACTGTTAATTCAATCACATTGTTAAAGAGGCGATTCATTCTCGATTTCCTCTCCAGAAACCGTAACTCACATCGCAAATCTATCTTCATTCTAAGGACGAAATACATTGAATATTGATGCGCACTTGTCACATTTATAAAAAAAAATAACATTACCTTCTTCACGTAATGTTGATATGAGCATCATTTTCTATGAACTACCTACCTTTTCATTTCACTGTTTTCTATCTTCTTTATTACATTGTTTCAATTCTTATTAATATGAATATGTTACACATACTATACTACTATCTAAAACTTAGAAAAGTAAGAAAACTAAATGGGTTCGACATGCGGTAAAGACCTTATTTGAAGTGTGGCTTGTAACGTTATCGATTAAACCACAATAACTCCGCTGAATCAACATTTTACTTTCTACCATACATTCGTGTTTAACAGTCATAACACGTCACTTCAAGCCTTAAGAGAAGGGCTTCTCCTATCTGCTTTTTATATTTTCACACAAAATCATAATTATGGAAGCTAACTTAACAAGGAATACCGGGCCGGCTCTAGACATTTCTTAAGTGTAAACAGACAATATTCTGGCTCCCCCACCTAAATGATAATAAAAGAGTAGAAAGTTGTAACGAACAAATAATTATTACAATTGCAAATTTCTTCAATACCTATAGATTGAATGAATATTAATCCTGTGAATATTAACGAAAAATGGTCAAATTATAACTAATTGACTGTGGATTAATACTGAACAAAGTTCTAATTTTAATAATTAATAGCATTTTCTGTTAAACAAGCACAATACACAACAAAGATATATATCAGATGTATTTTAATAAATACAATTGAAACATATAAGTCGAAATAGAATAAAACTCATGAGCTTCAAGTTTAACATTAACATAGGTTTGATTTTGACAAAGAAGTATGCTTTTATGCTTCATTAAATGCATATTTACATAATATTTAATAATGATACGATTACAGTAATTAGCTTAATTTCTCGTTTTCTTTCTTACTGAAAAGCTCATTTTATAAAGACACTTTTCTGGCTTTCAATTTGGCAGAACCTCTCATTATTGCATCCAGGGCCGGCCATTCGCGTAACTGGGATATTTTTCTAGGGAGGCCATGGCCCGATATATCTGAAAATTGAAAGATCTTGTTAATTTTTTAAAAAATATTTCTTCGTGAGTACTCCTTGCCCAGAATTCATTATCATCTCTTCAAGTTATTTAGTTCTCCTAACACAACACTGTCATGTAACAGTTCAGTGAAAATCTATTACATCCGAAATTTGCTTAAAATTGTATATTTCCTGTATTCTATTGCTACTAAATAACTACCTAAAATCTACTCTAATTATGAAAACTCGTAATTTTCTATTAATGTTTTACTCGTGCAATTCTGAGCGAAAGTACATTATTCGTAAACGTTAACTATCATGTTCTCAACGTCTAATAGAAACACAAATAAATATGCAAGCAATAATATAATTTAAAATTATAACCTTTTAAAAATCAGTCATGGGCTAATATTTATTCATTTCTGTATTTAAACTAAAGTGTAAAATCTTTTCATTTTTAGTTTTGCAATAAATCATTGTCGTTTATTAGTGTCGCAGATTAATTAAGAAATGATCACTTTTTATACAGAAGTAAATGCTCCAGCATATTTAAGATACCTATATATTGCTTCTACATTCTGAAACTTTAATTTATTATGCACTTTTTTCGTTAAATTTACTTTTATTTATAAAATAACTAAAATATCCATTTTTCGCATACGTCAGATAAAATATCTATGTAAACAAACTGAACAACAAAAGAAAATATCAGTCATTTTCTAGTACTTTTACATATCCCGGTAAACGCCCCTTGAGCCCCCAGGTTCAAATATTAAAAAAAACGCCTCTGGCCCCCAGCCGGTGGGGCCTGCATTTGGAAGTCAACGCCCGTGGAAGGATAACTATTCATCTCAGCGACCGCGAAGACTAGATTTGACACTAATATCGGCCATTTTGAATTATTTTTACATGTCTTGGTAACCACTCCCCGAAAGTGACCCCCGGCCCGCATACAATGGTAGCTGAATTTGAAAATCATCCCTAATGGAAGTGTCATCATTGATCTCAGCGACCGCGAAAACTATGGATTTGACAGTAATATTGCTCATTTTGGATTATTTTTAAGTCTTGGTATCCCTCCCGGTAACCCTCGGCCCGCAGCTGAATGGGGTGAATTTGGTAGTTAATGCGATCGGAGTTTCACCATTTGTCTCAGCGACTGCGAAAACTATGAATTCGACACTAATAGCGATCGTTTTCTATTTTTATATGTCACGGTAAATGACCCCCTGAGACCCAATGGTTCGAATTTAAATAAAAAGGCTTCGTCTTGGACTGAGGCCTGGACCAAGATACCCGTGACCAAAATTTGGTTAGTCTCGGTCGACTCGTATGATCCCCAGGCCGCACTTATTTTATTTATATTGAGTAGGGCGATCCAAGTACGAAGGGACACGAATTTTCATGTACCAAGATACAATACTTTGCAAATGGTAATAGCTATTTGATGTAGCTCTAATAAACTTATGAATTTGTATTTCTATGCTATTTCAGCAAATAATGTGATAAAATTGCAATATTATTTGTTTTGTATAACATTATCTTCCTTGTATTTACAAAATAACTTCACATTGCAAAAATTCCCTTTCTGTTGAGAATGAGGAAGCAAGCTATGGTTTCTGAATTGTACTTATCATTGTTCAACAACCAAATTAGTTGGTAATAATCGATTATCATCGATTGTCCCTACGTACAATAATTTAAGTCCCTAGGTATGTACATGTTCTCTGCCCCCATACCAAGAGACGACATGACTTGCTCGGTTAAAATTGCTCTAGGTCTTGTTTTTGCTGCAATATCCATGTAACTTTTACAGTATGAAACTAAAATATCAGGTTATCAGGAACCTTTTTTCTTTAGCATACTATAAATATACTCACTTTTCAAAAGGAAAATACAAAAGTATCCTGAGATGCACGACTTCCGCTATTCTAAATTATTTATCGTTTACTCGGGTGCAGAATAACGTCGTGTCTGTGTCTTACAATATTGTACCCATCCCAACTTTCGACTCCCTGCACAGACATTTCTGGGTGCGCGCCGGATCTAACCACAAAGTTAAGTTCATTTATAATAATAATAATAATAATAATAATAATAATAATATTAATAATAATAATCAACAAACGATACGGAATAATGACTTCTAAATGAGTATTATAAGCATGTATGTAGAAGGTAACAATCGGCTTGAGTTTCACAGTTCAAGTACTCGGCTTCTTCTTTCTTTCCTTTCTGTTGTTTTTAGTGTACCTTAACAATTTGCTCTGAGAATCTTAACTATTAAAACATTACTATGCTATAAGTAAAAATAACTATAAGACTGGTTTATCATACGTATATAAACAAGAAACACTTACTACGTCAATAATGTTAATTACTTGAAACAATAAAAAAATTATTTACATTAATCAAGCTATCAAATAAAAAAGACAAATATAGCGCAAGTTGAGAGGTCGCTATACTGCCCACTATCAAATTGGTCCAGGGATTTTGTTACCATATTTAAAAGGCACCAGACCATATTTAAAAAAACGATGGGCGGGCAAGTATAGACACTATTAAATATGTCGAATGCAAGCATAACTAAAATTCTAATGCGTGAAATGAGATAAATTAATATCATTACTTTCGTCCAGAAAAATTCTGCAAATGGCTAGCTTAGCTTCTGGAGGGGCGGCTCCCATCTAGTTCCGCCTATGAGGCCAGCTCTAGGCAATTTGTTGACCCGTGCAATGGCATCATTTGCCGCCTCCCACTCTCTTTCCACAAAGAACAAATCTTAAAAACAACGATTTTAAGTATGTTACCCTCATGAACAGCGAAGAGGAGAGAAAGTGCATTGACACTCAGAAAGACCTAAACACTGCAAATATAATCTCGTTTTGTTTTTGTTTTTAAAATAACCTATTATGTTAGTGAAAGAAAAAGGCAAACACACCTGCAGAGGAAAGATGTTAATAGTTTCTATAAAATTCCATATCGAGCTTCAATCTCAATATATCAGTTTTGCAATTCCAGTGCAGCTAGCTCTTTTATCTTTATTTCTGGATTTTCCTTCTACATTTGTTAAATTAGAAAACAAATGTTTTCGCAAATGTAGGAAACTTGTTTGTGACAGACAAAAAAAGACTAGTTTTCATATCAACACTGTGATTACTAAGAAAATGGAACAGGTGTTCGCTACTGTTTGAGAATTGAGTTCTTGCTTTAGCACTGTCAATGTGACCTTAAACTAATGCGACCTAAACATGATTTATGAATGTACTCTTCAAACAGGCCAGCTTAGTAAATTTAACTACCATCACCATGAAGTTTGTTTCCAACAATATATATATATATATATATATATATATATATATATATATATATATATATATATATATATATATATATATATATATACTTTAAAGAATATAGATATGACAGATTTTGCCGCCTCTCGAAACTTGCCGCCACGTGCAAATGCACATGTTACAGATACGGTAGAGCCAGCCTGGATTGGATCCATATCCATTTCATTGAGTACTTCAATATCAATGACCATCAAATCTAGTCCATTTAATCGTTCTTGAAATATGGTGTAGCGCCCCAGAGGGCCCAATCCCTGGCAGGCTACAGCTAAGCTTGATTGCCCAATGCCGGAGCACTGAGATGATAAATATATGGTAAGGGTCGCCACCTGTGATCATGCTATGACACAGGAGAAGAATAGCAAAAGATGCTAACACTGTATAAGATTGCGCTAAATCCATGCGTTAATAAAAGAATGAGAAAAAGAAAAGAAAGAAAAAAAAACTTTTAGTACAACGGTAAAACGAATCCAACCTGTGCGAGACTGCCCCCTGTACACTCTACGAATGCACAGAACACAGCCCTTCCCTTGTGTTGTGATTTCCTTACCTATTTGAATCTTATGAGAATGCCAAAGCTGAAATACAAGGCTGCAGAGTTAATTTCCCAAAACATAACACTTATGGTAGGGTGTTGCAACATTTTATTTGACTTAAAAACATTCACAGTTTAAGAATAATGGATCTCACCAATTATTACACCAAAATTATACTGAGGTTACCATTGTGCCTGCTTTCTGAGATAACCCTGCAATGTTATACTTAGTGACTTGCTCAGTTACTTAACTGAATAAACTCACACCCATCTTATTGCTATATTATAATTGAAAATAATGATATGGGATTCAACACTCATATGAAACAAAATATTGGAACATATACATATATATTTTTATAAAATTGCATAACGAGTAATATGACACTAACAGCTAATAGGATAAATGGCTCGAGCGAACGTAGATTTACTTACCACGACTAGTCGGGTTTACACCAATTATGTAATACTCAGAAGTATATTATGATGCACTTAATAGTAACCACCATAGGAGTAAGGAACCCCAAAGAAACATCATGCTAGATAGGTTCTCGCTACATCGTATGTAAACCTAAGACAAGTGACTCGTCCCAAATGAATGAGGACATGAATGCGAATAAAAGGGTGGACAAATTAGACAAGTGTAAATATTAGACATTATAAGTAAAACGGACAATGCATTGCTGAACGTCAGCGTTGATCAGGATGCTAGGTGCAAGTGAGCATCATAATTATACAGACGTAATGCTCTGACTAACAAAACCCGTGTAATCTTCAAGTAGTGGCGTATTTGGATAAAACCTGAAAGGAAACGACTGTAAAGTGATCCATATAAGTTGACAAAAGTAAATGCCACACTAACTTTAAGTGGAGAGACAAAAGGATCACATATCGAATCAACTTGTGCTAGACGGCCAGGTGTCTCCTAAATACGGAAAGCACACTCCTGCTTCCGACAGTGATAAACTCAATACACAGCAGTTACTTAAACAATCATGTAGCTAGTGGCGTTCCTATAGCTTACATCAGCATTGATAAGTGCAAACAAACAATCGTCGAAATTACATTCTTAAGACGGGCATCAGCAAATCCACATACGGGCGCTATGCAATTACGATTCCAATGAATCAGCAACCGAAAAGATAATTCTGTACAAAGCAGAATTATGGGCAGCCTGCTACGAAGGCGGGCACACACAACAACACAGGGTACTTACCCTTCTGACAGGTATAAACAAGCAGAGACTACTATACCTTCCCTAAATGCACTTGCACTATTAACGGAACGCATTTCCAACTGGACACAAAAGAAATACACACTAACTGCTATTCAAAACGCATACGATGCACAGAAACTGAGACAGAATAACTGATCACTGTTGTGGAGAACTTCCATTAAGCTATAACGTCTAGAAGATAGGACATGAGGAGAATTCTTCGTCTTGCACACAACCCGATCTGGGCAGGCGAGGGCTGGGGGGCACCGTCGCCAAAAATAAACACACCGATCCTGATGCTGACAACCCATGACGTTCACTGGACAGTTTAACAGACAATGAAGATAAAGTATTTACTATGATTATCAATGGAGATTTGAATGATAAATAGCACTATTATAACATCGTACTGAGAACATATTAATTGAACGCTTCGTAAGAGACACAGATAGTGTATTGATGAAAGTTAAACGTGTAGATATTAACTATTATGGATAGACACTTCAAACTGTAAGACTATGTACAAAGTTCCATTCCAACTTCTTGGGAGAATGCTGAATTCTTGACTTCTTAAATAGTCACTCGGGAGTACTGGATCACAAAAGTCACCAGGTTACGTACAATCAAATGGCTAAACAGCACAAGCAAAATTAGCAGGAGCGAGTGATAAACCTGTATCCGTACTTGCCACTCGAATAAATCACAATGATGACAATGTTCTGGATTCCATTTCCGGAATGTCATATTTCCACTGGCGAATTTACCATAAACTCCTGATGCTTCCATATTACATAAAGGCACGGATATTTCCAAATGGGACAGATGAGGAAAGTACTTAATTCTGATACGCTTCACGGACATTGTGAATGAGTTGGGGGGCCCCGCTGCTAAGAATTTAGTTGAACATTAGATACATCATTTCTGACTGCAAGTAAAAATATGGTTCACTAAAAAAAAACATGATGAGCAGTCCACTCTGAGAATGTTATTCACTAGATATTTGAATATGCAGAAGCAACCGAACAGAGCCAACTTAAAACATACACCTACACAAAGATGACTCACGTGGCAGCCTGGGCTAATAGGTATATCCCAACTACATTCGGAATTTCATACTATGCTAAATAGTGGCACACTTGCCAAAACCTGTGAAACAGTTCCTTGAAGCATAAAGTGAAGCACACACACTATTAAATGTGACGATGGCGGCTGTAAATTAGAGATTTGACATAGTTTATCAACGCGCACCAAATTAATCATGCCATGATGTCTTCATGTTCGACTTTCAGTACCCAGAATCCCTTGCGCGAACCCGCGAACATGATGCTTCGGCAGGGTTGCCAAATACAAAAGGATTACAAGAGGTAAGTAATAACTTGTACTAATAATACAATTGTAGAATCATTTACAATGGGGCGTTACAACCTCGCCCTGGTTGAAGAAAAAAAACTTTGACCAAATAGTTTTTTTTTATAAGTACGTATTCACCAACAATTCCTGGCGCTTCTCCAGAGAACAGTTGAACAACTTAACATTATTTAAATTATAAGTACCAATCCACTCATTGTTTAAATTAACCAAACTTACTGCGTTATTTTCTACACCTATGACCAAAAATGGACCCAAATACTTTAAGAAAAACTTGCTAATGGTCTTATCCATGATAGAGCTATGCTTCTGATTTTTTACGAAAACAAGATCACCAATTTTAATTTCGACACCTTTAGTTTTCACTTTAGAATCATTTTTCTTGAGACTTTTCTTTGTATTTAACAATACTGACTGATGTCTAAACTTATAGTCTACTTCACCAAACTCTGAAGGCCAATCTAATTCTTTCTTGAAATTATCTAGAGCTGAGAAATTAAGAAAAAGCTCTGAAGGAGCGTAACCAGTAGTAAGAGATATAGAATTATTTAACAATGACTGAATCTCTGATAATTTTTGACTCCATTGAGTATGGTCTTTGTTAATAAATACTCTTAACAAGCGAGAAACTTCTGAATGATATCTTTCTACAGGATTAGATTTTGGATTATACGGGCTCAACAACAAATGTTGAATGCCATTTCTGCGACAGAAACGACGCCACAGGCAACAAACGAACTGTGCTCCCCTGTCCGTAATGAGTTCCTGGGGAATAGGATAATGGTAAAAATACCTTTTAGTAAAAATGGAAGTGATCTCTTTAGCATTAGCATTCCTTACTGGATACAACACAAGAAATTTACTATAGACATCTAAGACAGATAATATGTAAGAATAAGAGTTACTCTTTGGTAAACGCCCTATAAGATCTACACTTAATTTACAATGTGGGCGGTCAGCCTCCACATGGCAAATTTGATGTACCTTGGCCTGTGAACATGGTTTAGTTGTTGCACAAATTTCACAATCATTTATAAATTTAGCAATGTCACGCTTCATATTCGGCCAATAGAAAAGTTTTCTACAATGTAAGTAACATTTCCTGGAACCAAAATGGGCTTCCTTATGAATTTCGTCTATTACTACATGAACTAGACTTTTAGGAATAATTAATTTCCAAACATTAGATTGCTTAACATACACTAAGTTTAAATGTTTACAATAATTTAAATTACCTTCTTCCAATTTAGTTAAACATTTACTAACAAAAGCATCATTCTGCTGTTCTTTAGACATTAGCTGTAAGAAAGAAGATTGAGTTAAATTTTTAAACACAACATTCACCATGTACATAGCACTACCAGACTCATCCTCCTCAGGAGGATTACGTGAAATAACATCAGCAATATAATTCTCACCAGAAGACAGGTGTTCAAATTGCAAGTTATAATCCTGAAGTTTTAGTAATAACCTGGTGGTTCTAGCATCTAGATTACGTATAGTTTTGAGATGCGTTATGGCCTTGTTGTCTGTATGGACAACTGTTTCTCTACCAAGAATATAATCTGCGAATCTCTCACACAGAAATACTACTGCTAATAATTCTGTCTGGAAGATAGACAATGACATTTCAGTGGGCTTAATACGTCTACTGGCATAAGAGATAACTCTAAATTCGTCACCTTCGTACTGACCAATATATCCTCCAATAGCTATGGCAGAGGAATCTGAAAAGATGTGAAAAGTTTTACTCATGTCAGGCAATGCTAAGGCAGGAGGAGAAATTAACTCTTGCTTTAACAGTTCAAAAGCTTTCAGTTGCCTTGGGCCGAACTGAAATTTCACTTCCTTGCGTAGAAGATGCACTAAATCTTCGGTTAATTCGGCGTAATTGTTAATGAATTTGCGACGCCAATTGGCTATGCCCAAAAATTGACGTAACTGCTTACGAGTTCTTGGCACAGGAAAATTTCTAATAGTTTCATTCAGCTTGGAGTTGACTTTAACTTCTCGGCCAGATATAATGTGTCCTAGGAATAACAGTTCGGGAAACAGAAATCTACATTTACGAAAATTTAAAGAAAAATTTAACTTGTTTAACGTATACAGAATAAATTCCAAATGCTCGAAGTGTTGTTCTATAGAGGGGGAAAAACAAAGAAGGTCGTCTAAATAACAGGAGACAAAATGTTTTGTGGACAGGTCGAAGATACTGTTCATAACGAACTGAAACAAACTGGTAGCAGATTTCAGTCCCATCACTAGATAACGAAAACAATATTGTCTTCCTTCAAATAAGAAAGCTGTCTTCTCATAAGATTCTTCTTCTAAGGGTAGACAATAATATCCATCTTTACAATCAAATGAAGAAAACACCATAGAACCTTTGAGACGAGCTAATATATCTTGTATGGGCTCCACTCGCACATTAGCAGATATTACCTTTCTATTCAGGTGCCTTAAATCCAATGTGGGTCTAATAGACTGCTTGTCTGCCTTATATACACAGTGCACCGGATTTAAATACGGTGACAATCTCTCTTCAATGACTCCCCATTCTAACCATTTTTGCAAGAGTTTTCTAAATGGTTCTCGCATTGAATAGGCTATCGGGTATGGCTTGCACACCACTGGCTCGTTATCTGTAAGTTCGATCTTCAGCGGCTTTATCTTTACTGGCCTAGGTCTCTCAGAGAATAATTCTCGGTACCGAATTAATAAATCTACTAATCTTGACTTAACGTCTTCCGTTACATCAGTTCTGGACAAGATGGTATCTCGAATTTCGCTCACGGGCACCAAATAATCATCTTCTTGGTTCACTTCTTGTATTAAAGGTTCTGGTTCCACTGAACTTATCCATAAGGAGTTCAGGTTCAATTTAGCTGGCTTGCCATCGAGATCTTTGAATGTAAGGATGCGGTTAGAAAAGTCTACAACACAACTGTATTTATTCAGGAAAGGAGTTCCTAGGAGAACGTCTGACTTCATGCCTTCCATAATGAAGAAAGAAACTTCGAGAACATGACCAGAGAATTCTAGATATAAAGTCTTTTGGCCTTTAACTCGGTGCTTATTATCACCCACGAAGGCTTGCAGAGTTACGTGCTTGGCTGGCACTAGCTTGGCGGTGGGTAACACTTCTACAATCCTTTTCCAATTATCATAACTCAAAAGGTTAGCTTCGCACCCACTATCAATTATACAGGATAGGGATAAACCTGCTATCTGGCCTGACAGATAAGGTGACTTTACGAAAGTGCTATTTTCATTGACACTGTCAAGAGAATTTTCATTTAAAATAAAATAAACTTGAAGAGGAGACTGAGTGAACCATGTACCGTTAGTTCGGTTAGATAATACAGCTTCCGGTCGCTTACTACAATCTTGGCGGGCTCCAGGCGACCGATCAGGAGTCTGCCCTGTTAATTTAAAGTTGTATTACATTGAGCATAAGGCTCAGAGACAGTTTGTGAATTTACACCCATACTTTCATGATTATTCCTAAAATTAGGACAATGATTACAATTACAACAAGATGAAATAGGTTCAGCCTGTTCACAAGAATTTCCTGACTGATTGTTAGTGTTTCTAGCAAAACCATTGTTAATGTTACGATTCCTAACGTTAACCCTTCTAACATTACGATTATTCTGTCTAGCTTGAAAACCATTATTACCTTGTCTATTAGTGAAATTATTACTACTATTGTTATTATTACGGTTACCAAAACCAAACCTTCTTCGGTTATTACGCCTGAAATTGACATTATTGTTATTATTGCTATTACCAGGAGGATTATTGCCAAGGTAATACTTTACGTTAGCATATCCCACTTGAGCCCATTTCTCTTTAGTGGTTACCTTGTTTTCAGAACTGGAATTTACACTAGAGCTACCTTGTTCATTATTGTTTTCATTGATCATAGTAGTGGCGAGATTAACATCAAAATGCACATTGCGCTTCTTACTCTTACTAGGAGGATCATTGTCATTACCTGCTTTACGTTTAAAACTAAATGACTCTAAAGACACCAGAGGGCTGTTTAATAGCTTAGTTGTATCGGGTACTTCTAGCCGCATTAGGCGCTCAGCGAGCTCAGAAACAGAAGTGATTTCTACTTGACTTAAAGTAAATTGATACTCTGGAGGTAGTGTATCAATTAAATAATCCACTAATTCTATTTGTGACATGTTATTCTTGAGCATTCTTAAACCTTTAGAGAGTTTCCACACAAACTCAGAAGCTTTTCCGTGAATGCTGGGGTTATACTTGGTGGACAGCAAATATCTCCACTGAGCCCTACAAACTTTTGGATTGAGATACTGCGACAAGAAGAGACGTTTAAAGTCATGATATGAATGAATTTGATCTGAGACCTGCGAAATCCAACAAGCAGCAGAGTCTTTCATAGCTCTCATAGCAACTAACACTTGATATTCGGGATCAAGATTCAACAAATTAAAATTCTGTTCTAATTGTTGCAAGAAATCAAGTGGGGAAATCTCCAACACATTACCTGTAAACTCAGGGAAATGACTCAAATCTGACAGACGTAACGATTTTAGACCATGACCATTATTATTATTATTATCGTTAATGTTAGACAGTGAATAACCATTGGACAAGAAAGAGGGGACATCTGGCTCCAAGGTGGAAGTTCTTGGGTAGGCAGAGTCACCTCGACCAATATTGACGGACGAAACACAAGGCAAATCATTCCTATCTTTAGCATGCTGCGAAAGAAAAGGGTTGAATAAATTATTTCGCTCATAACTAGGAAAACCATCAGCTTTCCGACCGTTCAAACCTTTGTCATGACCAGGCTGGGAATGAGTGCAATGACTATGCGGCATACCATGAGCAGAAGCAGTGGAAACACAACTAGCATTGTTAAAGAAATGCTGTACCTGGGACAGATTGACTTTGGCAGGGCGAAGACAAGAGGTAGTGGTTACTGAAGTAGTTCCAATCAAAGGACTAGAAACAACCACTGGAATATCAGACTGACTTCTGCCCTCACAAGTACTAGGATTAACAAGACCTAAAAATCTTTCAAAGTCTGTGAAGTGTCTACGCTCCACGTTTACAACATCAGAATTGAGCTGGTTACTTTGCTCTTCCACTTCTTCATCATAATCTTGATCAAAAAGGCTATCAACCTTCTCCCTCAAGGCTTCAAGTTCGTCCCGTAGTCCTAAACAAGAGTTGCTGGTCTGGTGGATTTCTTTAACCTGGGTAGACAACGCTTCCAATTGACGCTTACACATACTATTGTCCCTTAAACAGTTGAGTAAAGTTTCTTCCTGAGATGCTAAATTCTCATTCACCACTTCCAACTGATGATTCAATTCCGCCGTGTTATTTTCTAATTGGTTACTCAAGGCTGCTATACGAGCGTCCTGCTCTTTGATGTGACGATCCACAGTGTCCTTCAGCTCAGACATTTCCTTTCCTACGACTTCGGAAATTTCAGTAATCACTGTCGCTTTAACCTGCGATACTTCTTCTGTTACTGCTGATTTTAATTGGCAATTTTCGTTGGCTACATCCAACCTTAACTGTGTGGTTTCTTCAATCACCTTTGACTTCAGCTGCACGGCTTCTTCTGTCACAACCACTTTAATGGAATCTATTTGGGCAGTGAGCTGCGCTAGCAGCTCAGAAAAGTTGGAAGCAACACCAACTTCACTACTACTTCCACTTTGACACTTTTCTACTAAAGATCCAGTGTTTACATCATCTATTTCAATAGTATTATCTGCTAAATCAGGAGATTGTACCAAACATGAATTACAATCCCACGAAACATTGGGCTTGCCCTTCTCGGCAAAAGCTTCCTCACTTAAACCTGAACACTGTTTACAGTACCAAGTATTACAAGATGTACACTCTAATAAAGTGCCTGAATGGCCACACTGACGAACTTTCCTCTTAGACTTGTTCATTCTGGCACTAACAGTTTAACACATGCACTAAGATTAAAAGGATACACTGAAAAAAAATAGTTTATTCGACGTTAAACACTCAATTGACTTTTACTTCACTGATATATGATGCGGGTCCCCAACCCAATTCGACAATGTCAATAAAGAGCGCTGCACCTCACCTACGATGAAAGTTAACTTAAGACAGTAAGACTTTTTTTTTTTTCGGAAAATTCAAAGATGACGGTAACCATCTTCGGAAACTAAGAAATATACAGAATGTACAAGATACTGATAAACAAGATTGCAATACGATGCCAACAAAATTCTATATAGAGAAATAAAAATAGAAATCACTAGAACACCAGAAAAATCAGAAGGTACCAGCTGATATCCTGGCGATCAGGTCGCCAAAAACAAACAAAACCCGTATCCTGATGCTGGGTCGCCAAAAACAAACAAACCGCTGTAGCGCCCCAGAGGGCCCAATCCCTGGCAGGCTACAGCTAAGCTTGATTGCCCAATGCCGGAGCACTGAGATGATAAATATATGGTAAGGGTCGCCACCTGTGATCATGCTATGACACAGGAGAAGAATAGCAAAAGATGCTAACACTGTATAAGATTGCGCTAAATCCATGCGTTAATAAAAGAATGAGAAAAAGAAAAGAAAGAAAAAAAACTTTTAGTACAACGGTAAAACGAATCCAACCTGTGCGAGACTGCCCCCTGTACACTCTACGAATGCACAGAACACAGCCCTTCCCTTGTGTTGTGATTTCCTTACCTATTTGAATCTTATGAGAATGCCAAAGCTGAAATACAAGGCTGCAGAGTTAATTTCCCAAAACATAACACTTATGGTAGGGTGTTGCAACATTTTATTTGACTTAAAAACATTCACAGTTTAAGAATAATGGATCTCACCAATTATTACACCAAAATTATACTGAGGTTACCATTGTGCCTGCTTTCTGAGATAACCCTGCAATGTTATACTTAGTGACTTGCTCAGTTACTTAACTGAATAAACTCACACCCATCTTATTGCTATATTGTAATTGAAAATAATGATATGGGATTCAACACTCATATGAAACAAAATATTGGAACATATACATATATATTTTTATAAAATTGCATAACGAGTAATATGACACTAACAGCTAATAGGATAAATGGCTCGAGCGAACGTAGATTTACTTACCACGACTAGTCGGGTTTACACCAATTATGTAATACTCAGAAGTATATTATGATGCACTTAATAGTAACCACCATAGGAGTAAGGAACCCCAAAGAAACATCATGCTAGATAGGTTCTCGCTACATCGTATGTAAACCTAAGACAAGTGACTCGTCCCAAATGAATGAGGACATGAATGCGAATAAAAGGGTGGACAAATTAGACAAGTGTAAATATTAGACATTATAAGTAAAACGGACAATGCATTGCTGAACGTCAGCGTTGATCAGGATGCTAGGTGCAAGTGAGCATCATAATTATACAGACGTAATGCTCTGACTAACAAAACCCGTGTAATCTTCAAGTAGTGGCGTATTTGGATAAAACCTGAAAGGAAACGACTGTAAAGTGATCCATATAAGTTGACAAAAGTAAATGCCACACTAACTTTAAGTGGAGAGACAAAAGGATCACATATCGAATCAACTTGTGCTAGACGGCCAGGTGTCTCCTAAATACGGAAAGCACACTCCTGCTTCCGACAGTGATAAACTCAATACACAGCAGTTACTTAAACAATCATGTAGCTAGTGGCGTTCCTATAGCTTACATCAGCATTGATAAGTGCAAACAAACAATCGTCGAAATTACATTCTTAAGACGGGCATCAGCAAATCCACATACGGGCGCTATGCAATTACGATTCCAATGAATCAGCAACCGAAAAGATAATTCTGTACAAAGCAGAATTATGGGCAGCCTGCTACGAAGGCGGGCACACACAACAACACAGGGTACTTACCCTTCTGACAGGTATAAACAAGCAGAGACTACTATACCTTCCCTAAATGCACTTGCACTATTAACGGAACGCATTTCCAACTGGACACAAAAGAAATACACACTAACTGCTATTCAAAACGCATACGATGCACAGAAACTGAGACAGAATAACTGATCACTGTTGTGGAGAACTTCCATTAAGCTATAACGTCTAGAAGATAGGACATGAGGAGAATTCTTCGTCTTGCACACAACCCGATCTGGGCAGGCGAGGGCTGGGGGGCACCGTCGCCAAAAATAAACACACCGATCCTGATGCTGACAACCCATGACGTTCACTGGACAGTTTAACAGACAATGAAGATAAAGTATTTACTATGATTATCAATGGAGATTTGAATGATAAATAGCACTATTATAACATCGTACTGAGAACATATTAATTGAACGCTTCGTAAGAGACACAGATAGTGTATTGATGAAAGTTAAACGTGTAGATATTAACTATTATGGATAGACACTTCAAACTGTAAGACTATGTACAAAGTTCCATTCCAACTTCTTGGGAGAATGCTGAATTCTTGACTTCTTAAATAGTCACTCGGGAGTACTGGATCACAAAAGTCACCAGGTTACGTACAATCAAATGGCTAAACAGCACAAGCAAAATTAGCAGGAGCGAGTGATAAACCTGTATCCGTACTTGCCACTCGAATAAATCACAATGATGACAATGTTCTGGATTCCATTTCCGGAATGTCATATTTCCACTGGCGAATTTACCATAAACTCCTGATGCTTCCATATTACATAAAGGCACGGATATTTCCAAATGGGACAGATGAGGAAAGTACTTAATTCTGATACGCTTCACGGACATTGTGAATGAGTTGGGGGGCCCCGCTGCTAAGAATTTAGTTGAACATTAGATACATCATTTCTGACTGCAAGTAAAAATATGGTTCACTAAAAAAAACATGATGAGCAGTCCACTCTGAGAATGTTATTCACTAGATATTTGAATATGCAGAAGCAACCGAACAGAGCCAACTTAAAACATACACCTACACAAAGATGACTCACGTGGCAGCCTGGGCTAATAGGTATATCCCAACTACATTCGGAATTTCATACTATGCTAAATAGTGGCACACTTGCCAAAACCTGTGAAACAGTTCCTTGAAGCATAAAGTGAAGCACACACACTATTAAATGTGACGATGGCGGCTGTAAATTAGAGATTTGACATAGTTTATCAACGCGCACCAAATTAATCATGCCATGATGTCTTCATGTTCGACTTTCAGTACCCAGAATCCCTTGCGCGAACCCGCGAACATGATGCTTCGGCAGGGTTGCCAAATACAAAAGGATTACAAGAGGTAAGTAATAACTTGTACTAATAATACAATTGTAGAATCATTTACAATGGGGCGTTACAATGGTTGATCTCAAATAATTCGTTATTCATTTTAACTGAACTTGTTTAGTACACACCAAATGGCAAAAGTGTGAGTCTTAATCGATATTTAATTTGTCTTAGATCCAGAGGCGGATTTGTTTTCGAAATGAGGTCCCCACGCAAAAATTCCTTTCAGGGCCCCTTAGACGTATAAAACTATTCAATACTATCATGTCTCTTTCCAACACAGACATTCTAAATCAAACAATGGGTAACACAAAGTAAACACAAGCAGTGGCGTACAGAATGTAACGCTTTTGAGTCTGAATATATTTCAAAGTAGTCTACAAAATGCAAATAATTTTGTGAATTTTTCCCCTGAAATTGTGTTAATTTTCTTAAAAGTTAAAAGTTCCAGGAGATCCAGACTCTTGAACTACATAAGTAACTAATAATCAAAAGTCTACTTTGTATCAGGATTATTACCAAATGTTTAAAAATATCGGTCCATCTGAGTAATTTAATACGAGACAATGGATTGATAATAGTAGATGTCCCCGCGTATAGACGGCCGAGTCAGCAAAAAATTATCTTGTTTTCACAGAATTCGGTGTCATTTCCTGGAATTGGGAGGCAAGTTTCGACAAGCCTTTGGTTGCTATGTTCATAGCCTTTTACGGGTAGTACAGAAGCGCGTGGGAAAATTTTGGTTTATTTGAACCCCCGTTACCCCCTACTCCTCTTTAGTTGCTATGTACATAGCCTTTTACGGTTACCACAGAAGCCCGTGGGAAAATGTTGGTTTGCTGTTGCTATGTTCGTAGTCTTGGACGCCTACCAGATGTAAAAAACAAGATAAAACATGCCTTTTTCTTGTTCTTGTCGTCTATTGGTTAATAATTTGAATACCCCAAACCCCCCACCCTCTTGCGAAGAGCGTAAACGGAACGTATGTGCTTGTGTAGATCATTCTGTTAGCAGCTGTTGCAAAGGAAGAAACGTCAAAATTTTAAAGATGTCATCGTCAATGAGTTTATTAGATAAACTTAATAAGCCATCAATGGTACCCTTTACAAAAATGCGAGATTTGGAGATTGGAGTACCATTTCGTATTGTAAACTGTGACATAATTACAACGGTATATGGTAGGAAGGCCTGTGTGACATTTGAAGGAGGTGAAAAAGTGATTTTACCTGGACGTTGTACTGAAAAATTGGAAGCAGATAATGGTGCATTATTAACGTATTTACAAAGTGGGAATGTCTGTTTAATATATAAAGGAATGAAGATTAATGTATCTGGACGTAACATGCATGATCTTGAATTTACTGAACTGGTTTACTCATCGTAAGTGTATGGTGACATGTACAAACAAGATGAAACATGAATTTTCCTCTTCGCCCCTCCTCTTCATGTATGCGCAGTCATCTGTATGCATAGTGTCGTTATTCTGTGCTGACCAGCGACTGGAGTAACATGTCTTTGAGTGCTTGTGCGTCAACTATGGATACCAAGAAAGAGTACTTGTTAAATGTTGAATATGGACTTAATTCAATGAAAACCAAATTAATTTGTATCGGACTGGATAGTGATACATTTGAACCAGTGATTCGTGTTGGCAAAGGACTTGTGTTTGGAGTAGAGTTAAATTTGGCAGAGTGGGAGAAACTTGTACATTTAACCCCATTTGTTACGGATTATTTAAATTCTCAAGTGGAAATTACATTTATAAAATCTCTTGGTCGAAAAAACGAACTGGTGGTGCGAAAATTAATGGGTGAAAAATTAGTGATGTTAGAGAAGAAAGGAACACTTCATGCTCCTCGAAACACTGTGTACTTAACTTCAAGTGATTGGCTTTATTTCTTGGAAATATTACCGTGTATTGAACATGCTGTGAAAAACAGTAAAGTTTGTAGTGTTGTGCTACGTGAATATTTTGACTTGTGTACAGATACTATTCGTAATCATGTACAATCGCAGTGTCTTACATGCAGAGGACTTGCCGGAATCCATACCTGTGTAGATGAACAGAGTATTATTAATGGTATGAATATTAGTTTTCCAAGTGTCTCTCTTGATAAGAACAGTGGTGTGAACATTGATGGTGAACGATTAAAATTGGAAATGAAAGTATTTTGCAAACAAAAACTTATAGATTCAATTATGGCTGATTTATTTGATAGTGTATCGACACAGCCATGGTGGGGGGAAACCGAAACTCAACCTTCGGAGGGTATCAATGAAGTGAACGACTCTTCATAAAGAAGGAGAAATTGATTTGTTTTTTCATGTATACTAAACAACGTAATATCAAATGTAATAAAAATATATATAGTGAAAAGTGAAATGTTTTATTTGTGTGTGTGTTTTGTGTTCGTTTCATACACCTCAATATGATAGGATTTTAAAGTTTTTTATAAGAAAAAAATCCTAACATATTTTTTCCCTCGTATAAGTGATACGTATAATAATAATAATAATAATAATAATGAATTCAAATTCTTGAAATGAATGTTAAAATAAAAATTAGTATTTGAAATTATTATTATTATACAACTTTGTCTTAAGTATGATAGGACTTTTTTTAATTTAAAAAAAGGAACTAAAATAATTAATATTAAAATTTTAAAAACAAAAGTCCTATCATAATAATAATAATAATATTGAATTCACATACTTGATTTAATTTACGAAAGAATAACTGATTAAGTATTTGAATTCATTATTATTATTATGTAGTTATATGATTACATCATTGAATTAAAAATCAGTTTTAGAATCTTTTTTTAAATCACTATGAAATTCTTTAATTCAATGACTTAAAAATATGTTTTATGATATGTGTATTTAATTACATAACTGATCATAAAACATATTTATTTATTAGGAAACAGAGAAAATAAGAAATAAAACATTTGTTTTCAAAGAGAAAAAATAATACAAAGTGTTTATTGTTGATGAAACTATTTACACAATTAAAACGACGGTAAGTATAGTACATTTTAAAAGAACGTTAGATTTTGTTTCCATTGTTCATGTGTTGATAACTTCACAACTGCCATATAATGTTCACTGATGATACTACTATTGTTGATGTTGATGATGAAACGTAGATAGAAGTCAATCTGCACATTGAAGATGATGTCCATACACACGATGACGATCTTTTACTCTCTGAAATGAAAAAAATGAAAGCAAACTTAAAATTTATTTTATCTATAATCATGAACAAATAATAATACATACAAACACATTATAATAAAGAAGAAGAAGAAGAAGAAATGGCTACCTGCAATAATATGAAAAGAAAGTAATCAAAACAAACGAAGAAGAAGAATGAAGACATGATTACCTGTAAAAGTAAATACAACAAGCGACGATCATTTTTTTCTGGAGTTGATGAGAAAGTGTAATGAAATTCATTTAAGGACTTTCCTTTAGCTTTGAAGCATAGGAAAAGATATGAATAATGTCCACAAGGGGATGATTTCACACTTTGAATTTGTTTATTATTAAATGTATAAGAAGTGGAATTTCTACGTAGAAATTGAATATGTTGCATTACATATGGAGGAAATCCAAATGTGTCGAAGTAGTGGGCACGGCCATCAGTATGTATATATACGGAAATCCAGTGTGTGCCAAGTTTGTTCGAGGGATCTGTATTTATAATGATAGCTGCAGGTAGTGGAACATGTGCTGGTAATTCATTGGCTGCATATACGCCAACGAAATGATTGTGAAATAAAGAATTTGTTTGCAAAGCATTTAATAAATCTAGTGTAGAGGACATCATGTATAAAAATGCAGACATGTACATATATGATATGATATTTAAATAACGTACCTTTAAAAATCCATGATGATGTTCCTCTGATGATCCACTTCTAAGAGAGATTGGAATTCTCCATACACAATGCAGGAGATAGGTGCTGGTAGAGGCTTCGTAAAATGAACTTCTAGACGAACACACCCATGACGTATAAGATTCCAATGCTGCACAGCGCTGGCTTCTCCAGCTTGAGTAATGTCGAAAACAAAGATAGTGTATCCTTGAGGAAAGTCAAGGCGAGGAATATTGTTGCCATGATTGGAAAAGTGAATGCCTGATCCACAGAATAAGGTATGATATGAGGAAACATAGAGGTTGTTTTCGAAAAATGGTTGTAATGGTTTTGAAGGTACAGGTTTTCCATCAATGTATAGAGAGAAGAAATTGATGTCAAAATGTTTGAAATGAAATGGATTTGAAGTTATTGTTCCTGTATAGGCATCATTTTGTGTAAACGCCACAATCACTCGAGTTGGTAATACTCCCATAAATAAATTATCAATTGTTTTTGATTGAAGATCCTTTGGAATGACGAATGACTTCATTTGCACTCTTGTGAGAGGATATTTGGCTGTTGTTGATTGTAGAAGCTTGTTATGTGCTAGTTTTATTGTAGGACTAACATTAATCTTTTTAATATGTAAAGCAGCGTCTAAAATGTTCACTTTAGCCTCAACAGACGCATCACTAGCGATGAGACAAAAGTTTGGCTTTGTAGGAATTAACTTGAGACGTAATTCTACTCCTTGGATTAAAAATTTATCTTGATTAAAAATATCACAATGAAGATGTCCAAGCATGTCGAATTTTGCACTTTTTTGTTAATTCATAACGTTGTTGAAATCCTTTATTACCACTAGATGTTGCATCCATATGTCCAGCAGTATCTTGAAACCAGAATGCACATTGAAGATGAGTATTTTTAGCAGAATCATCATAATTCAACAGTTTTTCAATGTATGGTCGATATGGATGATTATGAGATGGAAATGAAATCAGTTTGTTATTTAAATACACTTCCACTTCACTGAACATAGAATTTAAAAAGTCATTAATAGGAGCCACAGCTTTATCACTTTCACCAAATGCTGATCCATCAGGCTTAACGATTTGAGCTTCGATGTAAAGAAGAGTATGTGGCAGATCTATGTATTCATCACTTGTTCCTGGGATGACAAACTCTATAGGAGCATTATCAGCTAGTGAACTAATTGGTTTGTATGTAACAACATGATTATCCAATATACTGGTTTGCGTTGGTTTTGTAGAAAAAATATCTAGTTCACTTCTTACACACTCGCAGGATTGATGATGTAAGAAAGCCATAATGGTGATGATTTAATCAAAGATATCGTGTGATAACTTCCTCTTCTTATAAGACTGATTTTTCTTTGTTTTCTGTGTACGTTTCCTCTTGCCCTTCTTCTTCTTCTTGCGCTTGATGATGTGTAATGATGAAGGGTTAAAGATGGAATGATGTGTAATTCTTCTTTTCCGTCGTTGATATCCAGATCCTAGCATAGATTTCAGTTTATTTTTTGCTTTGTCTTGCAAGACGGATCTCGCTTCACCCATTCGTTGATGGAAGGATTCGTTAATAGGTTGATTATCGATGATGACATCAGTAATAACGTTTGCTCCAGATTTTAATAATTCCTTTCCTACTGTTTTAGCTCCTTGTTTTACTAGTGGCATGACAGAACGAAATAATCCTCCAAGGAAACTTCCAATACCATGTCCAACTTGATAAGGGGAACCAACATAAACGTTTCCAGTTCCAGAAAGAGCTTGTTTTTGATAATATTGTAAATATGGATTATTCATATTTGTCGATGTTGACGCACTGGTCGAAAATGTAGTTTAACGCATACAGTTCCGAAAGTGAATGCCAGTGGAGAGCCTGTACTATCTCTTATATCTATTTTGATGTGTTCAAAATGCATCTTCTCTATAGGTACATAATGTGGCGGATTAAAAATTTCTATAACACTACTTCCAAATGTATGATTCACAGGATTCATATTTATGATACGTAATAATGGTGCTACTGTATCTCCAACAAATACAGATTGAATTATATCACAATACACATACATTGTAGATGGAAGTCCTAAACGTAAATTTGAAATGCTTTGGCCTTGTTGCATATCCTTTAAATCAACGCTTGGATCAAACCCCAACATCGCACTAACACTTGGTGATAATGCAACGTCTACATCTATGTCTTTATGAAGACGTCGTATAAAACAGGTATTACTCTCACGAGTATAAGAAATATGTAAATTTGTGAATCTGTTGTACGTATTTATTATCTTTATCAATTCTGATATGTCAGTGTAATAACGTACAGGAATAGTTATAAATTTCCATTCATCACTTTTAGCAGGTTTGTAAAAAATTTTATTATTTTCGTCATTAATATTTAATATTGAATGAGGATAATGAATTTCAACAATAGCCACTTCCCACTTTTCATGGAATTCCATTCTTTGATGAAGTTTCGTAGTGTATGATGTTAAGGTGTTGTCAGGAAAATATTCCATAGAACTATTACTGGGAAGCGTGACGTAAAAATCTCCATCAGGTTCCATTGTACTTCTCGATCTTCTTTACGGATGATGCAGGTATCCAGGAATCGAAAGAAGAAGGATATCCTTTCCAATGAACAAGATATTCTTTTCTGCTGCCTTTTCTTCTTGTACGTATGATTTTATCTATGTAAAATGTCTTTGATAACGTCACAGGTTGTAATTCCTCTCTGTAAAATAATCCATCCAGTGGTTCCTTGTTTAAATCTTCAATTTCATAAACAGGTGGATCTCTTGGTATTATCTTCTTCACTTTAAATATTTCCCAAGTCCAATTTTGCATATATCCTTTATCAAATGTACGTTTAGTTTTACTAATTCGTACTGTATCACCAATCTTAAGATGTTTTGAGAATTTTGGATTCTTCTTCTTCTTCTTCTTCTTTATTTTATTATCATATTGATTATGCCATACTTGTAATAGGTTATTTTGAGAAACATTTGCAGGTGACATCTTTATGCTTGAATGAAAACCTTCATTGTATGATTTCACAAGAAGAGGTAATACATTTAAATAATTATACGTTTGATACTTTGTAAAATACTTCCACATTTTTTCTTTTAGAGTTCTGTTAAAACGTTCTACAATACTAGCTTTTATATCAGGATTTTTAGTTGTAATATGTTTTATTTTATTGTCCTCTAAGTACTTCTGTATTGTTTTATTAGTAAACTCACTTCCTTTATCTGTTCGGAATGTAATTGGTTTTCTGTCTTTGAACACAAGTTTCAATGCTTTTAAGACATCATTTGTACTTTTAGATTTTAATGGCACAGCCCATGCATATCGACTGAACACATCTATCACTGTAAGAATATAACGATATCCATCATTAAATTTATGAAGAGATTGAAGATCATTAATATCACTTTCCCACTCATCATCAATGTTATTCACTACATAGAAATCTCTTTTAAAACGACGACGTACAGGTTTGTGTAACGTATATGTTGTTTGTTGCAGTAACCATCTTCTTATACAATGTATAGGAATCTTCTTCTTTGTAGCTATCCACAATTTTTTAACAGTTGAAAACGAGGCAGGATGTGAAGGGTTGTAGTAAATCTTGCTTAACTGTTTGTTTACGGTTTCCACCTTAACCATACTGGACGTTTACAGGCACGTTTCCTTTTCCTTATAGGAGATATTACTTTTTCCTTTTCTTCTTCTTCTTCTTCTGCTTCTTCGTCGTCTTCTGGAAACGATTTCAGAGGTATTTTTTCCCTTGACGATCATGCTGTTGGTGATGCTTTAGTTCGCCGTAAAATATATGACAAACGTTTTGGATTTCCAATAAGTTCTTGAGGTGTGTTATTAGAAGATAAATAATTACAAAATTTCTCCCATCCCGGTGGATTTGTGTGTTTCCGGGGTCGCGACACATCAGAAATTAAATCTACAATGTGAGATCCTTCTAGTTTATCACCTCTGATGTAAACAGTTCCTTTATTATCCCACGTGATATTATCATCATGTTTCATTCTATGTAGTAGTAATTCAGCTCTTTTACGAAACATTTTGGGTATGGATAATAATATTTCTTCTTCTACTTCAGGCTTCTCTGATTTAGTTGACGTAATTGAAAGTGTCACAGGTTCTTCTTGTTTTCGTATTAAATGTAAATATTTTTGAAGAATATTGTTATACTGATTCCACTTTTCTTCATCACTAAGCGATGATAACTGTAAAATCTCTTGCATTTCTTGATCCAAACTAGATTCACGTTTCTCCAGGGCTGATGATGATGATGATGTTGGTGTTTGTATACGATTGAGAACTTCAGGTGGAACTAAAATCATCTTCTTTGCGTGTTCCATTGTACTAACGGAATAGTAAACTTGATAATGCACCAGTTAAAATAGGAGCTAATAATGCCGGTAGGAATCCACCCTGCTGCTGTACTAATAAATGCTTCTTTTGGATGGAGTTTCCTTTCTTCACAAGATATCGAAGCGTCCTCTTGTATCGCTTTAATCTTGCTTTCTGTGTCTTTGTAAGAGGTATATTCCCTTTTAATACATTATAACAACATTCACAAATACTTCGAATCACTGAAGAGTCTGCATTGGTCAGTATAGCTTTACGTAGTTTATAATTTGCTTTGCTCAGCGTACGAAGAAGATCTCCATGTTTTACTCTTGGAGACATATTGTCAGAATGAAGAAACACAGTATAAAACAAACATTATAAACACATCTTCTTCTATTTCGGTGGAACATAAACGTAATGATAAATATCATCAGGAAAGATATTTGTTTGAAAACGAAGTTCATCTGGCGTATCTTGTTTTAAATCAATAAAGAAATATCCATATGGTAACTTTGTTGCGTCGGTGAAACTTTCTTGAAGAAATTTTGGATTCTCAGGAGTTAATTGATAACTCAAATGTTTAATTTGTGATTTATCTCTTGGATTTTTAAATAATACGAGATAAGAACAATTCAAACTCATATCTCTGCTTCCTTTTCCCTGATGAAATATGTTTTGTGTAATAAATAGTACACTAAGATTTCTATGATGAGAACCCTTTGTAAAGAAATCAACTATATTGCGGTTCACTTCACACATTTGATCGTCAATAATAATAAGATGTGGTCCATTTTCAGGTAAAAAGTCTTTTGTTCGAGGTAATCCTTCAATAAATTGTACTTTTGTCGAAATTTCTCTGTATGCATTTTGCCATTCTGAATAGTACCAATAAATATGACGAAATGATGTATTAACCATACGTGATAAATTGGACAGGAATCGTATTACAAAGGAAGTTTTTCCACATGCACTTGGTCCGGCAACAATACATGAAAAGGGATGTTTCCACGTCGTGTCCATGTTAAAGAATATGATCATTCTTTCTTCATACATATATTTATAAAGGGCCTTATTACATTTCTCTTCTTCTTTTGTTGGAAGTAGTGTAGCCATATGGAAGAGTATCATATGAATCTGGTATTCTACGTCGTTTAATATAATTTATCTTATAAATTTTTGTTTCGGGCATGCTGACGATAGTATGGTCTTTCCTGCGGCAATTTTTTTTCTCATTGGTAATTTTAACTTCCGTGGGACGAGATTCTTCCTCTTCTTCTGCATCCTCTTCATTATCTACTATCATTTTCTTCATTACATCAAAATTTAGGTGTTTTGAAGATTCATAGTTTAATGAAAAGCCCCGTATCTTGCATACTTGAAACTCCTTCTGCGTGCTGGGATCAAAAATACGTAAACTGTAATTCTTCGGGCCCGCCGATACATATTCTGAAATATAGGCTTCTTTACCATATTCGAGGACTTCATTTGTTAAATCGCCTAAAAAGTCACCAGTTGGAATTGTACTTTCACCAGGTTTTTGCGTATAAATGACGGAATCAGTATTAAAATATAATACTCTTTCTTGTAGTTGATCTAAATATTTGTACAATTCTAATCTTGCTTGTGCTGTTGTGTATGCGGCTATGACAACATTCACTGTTGGTAGTGAAACAGGAACGTCATCGGTGTATTGCCAATATACATATAACATGTCATCATTTACTGGAAATATTTGGTGAACATCTATATCATGAGATGATAATTTCTCATATAAATCCTTGGGTTCATTAATAATGCTGACATGCCCCATGTTCTCACGTTGACCAAATTTTCCCCAAAATGAATTTAGCATTAATTTAGCTAAACTTCTAAGTGCTGGATTATGTTTAATTTTGTTCTCATCTAGACGTATTCCTTCCTTTTCATAAAATTGCTGAATGTACTTCTTCTTTAATTCATCTGTTTCACACCATGATGGCCATCCACTAGCTTCTGTTTTTGCTTTCAGGAAGGTGTTTATGTATTCTGCAAATAAGCCGCCACTTTTTGTTTTTTCATCATATTGAACAACGTCATATGCCCATATTTCATGAATATCTATTATTTTGTATCCTTTTTCTAATGCCTTTCTTACTTCATCTGCTACCCATGTTCCATGTAGAACTCGGTCTTCATCGTTGTGATTACAAGGTGCTTGGTTTAATTCATCACAACATGTACGGCAGAGTGGAAACATCAATCTATCATTTGATTTATAAGGGAGGACAGGATGAAACAGTTGTTTTGGAGGCAAAATACTGAGCTTAACTAATCCTTCTACTTCTTCAATGGTGGGAATATTTGAATCTCCAGGCAGGTAGATAGTAGGATGACGAATTGGAAACTTCTTACTCTTAGAGATAAAAGGATAAAGCGAAATAACATCTTGGTATTTTATGGTTTCTCCTTCAGATTCTTGTGCTTTATGATACAAACGTATGGCATTCACACGTCCTCCATAAAAAGCATCACGAGGATTTAATGGTGTTTTCTTTGTATACGGATGATTACTAACATACTTCTTCATCTCTTCATTTCCTGCCAATTGTTTTTTAAATTCACAACCCCATATTTCGTGCACTTCACAGCCAAAATCTTTTAATTTTTGGATTTTCTTCTTTGTTGCTTCATATCGAAATTCCATGGTATCTGTAGCATTGTTATAGATGGGTTTATCTCTGTCGTTAGGGTAGCAGTAGATACAACCATGTGTGAAATCGCCTTCATACTCCCAGACGTGTATTCTTCCTGTGTTGGGATCTGTCCATACACCATCTACTTTCATTGATGCTATTCGTTTTTCCTTACTACGTGCAGCATTGGTAATTTGGATGTTTCTGGTTTTTTCTTCCCAAGCTATCCATTGTACTGCTTCAATTGACTGGACATCTCTCCATCGATACCCGTTCTTTGGTATGATACCAATTGTATTTTCCTTTAAGAAATTTCTACGATACACTAAATTACATGCACTGGCAATTGTAATACATTCAAGTAAGGGATTGACATTAGTTTCAGATTCAAATGTATTCATAAAGGAAATACAGGCTTGACGTAATACCTCGACATCCTGTACACAATACTTGATGAGTTCTTCTTTCATTTTAAAGGTGTCGTTTTGATGTTCGGTATACCAATCGAGAAACTTGCGTCTTTCGTCTACTTTCATAGTATCTGCTCCATAATATTTAATGTCTGGAAGCGGCCCTTCATAGGTTTGGTTCTCACGTCGATTAAAGAAGTGTGGGAAATATCCTTTGCACGATTGAAGCCCAAATGCACCACTTAATTTACTTAAGGGCATAGGAAGAAAGCTTAGTGAATCGATGAAGGTTACGTTTCCTATTTTAAGAGAGAGAATTTTTGCTCCATTCATGATTACTTCTGGAGTCCAATTCATCTTCTCAACCATGGTCTTAATGATGAAATGTGCGTCATATCCCTTTGAATTATGGGCAACACAGATTACTGATTTAATGTTTGGTCGACGTTGTTGAAGATGTTTTAGAAAATCTTCTATTACATTTTCTCCGTCAAAAATATTTTCTCGCTTTCCACAAATGACACAATCATTCTTGATGTTGTTATCTTCATAACATTGGTAACATACATGTTGACTAACCAAGACATTAGGTATGTGTTCATATATGTTTGCGTCCTTGTCTTCTATTTTCGTATCTTGTGTGCATTCAATATCATAAAACAGAATCATAGATTTCTTCTCCATGATGATTTTTTCATTGGCTTTTTTCGATTTTCTTCTTTCATTCACTTTCATGTAACATTCATGATTGGGTGGTACTATAGCATAGCAAATGTTGCAATAAGTTTCTCCACATACGTGAGAACCTTTCTCTTTCACTAAATAAATTTTCAAACACTGGGCACAGCATTTCACAATGGAACATAAAGGCTTTCCATTTTGATACGGCGCTGACTTGTGATAGTCATAGCATGACTGGCCATAAAATTCTCGATTACAATCATTGCATGTAATATGGGTTTCTTTAAAATCACATGGTGGCTTCTGATGACAACGAAAACATACAGCTGTACAATGTTTCAAATGTTCATGCTTTTTTTCATATTTCTTATGACAACTTTCGCAATAAAATTTACAGCTAAAACATGATGTCAAGCTTTCAATGACGTTGAAGTGGTTATCTATAAACAGTAAATTTAAAGCAATTCTCTCGTTATCACTTGGTGGTGCTTCAAACATAACATCACTTCCTGAAAAGCCCCTATACACTGTGATTTTATAATCCTTTAAATATTCCTGAAATTTACGAATTTCAGGAATTCCACCACCATGACTAAGATCTACATCGGCAGCTTCACACAGTTCTTCTGCTTCTTTTTCTATGATATATTTACTTTGATGTTTTACATATCTATTGTATTCAGTTTGATTTCTTCCCTTGTATTTTTTCAGTCCTATGGCAACGACGATTGCATGTGCTAAACATCTTGTGCCTTTATTCTTAATTGTGATAATACCACGTTTTGCCTTTACATATTCTTCAGTATTCAAAATATGTTGTTTCAAAGGACCTTGTCCTCTTGGCATACATACATGATGAAAATTCACGATGCATTCTTCATTTATAAGAAAAGCCGCATTACTTTGCAGTACTTTCTCATAACTTATCCATAGAACTTCTGCTGAAAGATTTCTTGCTTCTCTGAATGACAACCAAAATGGACGATGTCCTTCTCTCTCGTTTGTGATTGTTATTCCTACGTAATCATGCTGGTCCACATTACGTAGTAAATAATCTATTAGTGCCCGTAGACTTGCTTCAATTGCCGTAAAAGGGTTTTCATCTGCACGCACGGGGGCTAGACGGAATCGTAGCATTCTACCCTCCATATTGTATCTTCTGTATTGTCTTCTTCGTTCTTCTATTATATGAAATCTATTGTGTCCATCATTACGGTTGTTATTTCCGAATCCTACTTGTATATTTGAATTTCGTTGTGCTTGAAATACGGCTAGCAATTCGTCCATTCTTTTTTCTATATCGTCTAAATCGACTTCCATTTCTTCGTGTTCTGCACTAGCCTCTGCTAATATTTCCATAATTGAGGGATATATTACTTCTTCTTCTTTTCTGGGGTCGGGAAACAAATTGTTAATCCAATTTTCTAGTTCATTCTTGTAAAACTTATCATCTTCTTCTTCTATCTTCATCTCTTCCTTATTGTAATCCTCTCCTATTATTTGGGAAAACGTGAGATTTAGCAGCTCTTCTTCATTTCTCCTTTCTTCGACGTCTTCTTCTGTTCCTTCTTGTAACCACTTTATAATTTCTTTAATACGGCCTGATGCTTCTTCTGTTATCGCTCTATTGCTAGCACTGTTCAATATTTGTAATAGTTCTTCTTCATCATATTCTTCTTTTTCTACTGGAATTTGAATTTCAATAGTTTCTCTTTCTTCTTCTTCTTCTTCTGTTGTTGATGCTGTTGCTGTTGCTGCTTCTTCTATTCTTTCTTCTATTTACATTTGTTCTTCTCCGTCTTCTTCTTCTTGCATTTTTTCATGATGATCTATTTCCATTTCTTCTTTTGCGTCTTCTTCTTCTTCTTCTTCTATCCCGATTATGGCATTTATTTCACTTAAAAGAACTTGCGTTTCGTTATTTACGTCCATTACCTCTTCTTCTTCTTCTTCTTCAATGTCATTAATGAAGACCGTAATCTCCTTCAGTAAATCTTGCGTACTCTTTTTTGCCATTTTTCTTCCTCAGATATATATATGTAATGCAATATATGTAAATGGTATATGTAATAGTATATGAATATGATATATAATAGGATATATAAATCTTATTTAAATGGAATATATATATATGTATATAAATATTTTGAAAGGATATATAAGTGTTTAAAAGAATATACGAATAAGTAAAAATGTAATATATAAGTAATTAAAAAGGAATAATAATAATATCAACAGGAATAGGGAAAAGGATTACACTTATCTTTATTTGTATTCAACCTAAAATAAAAAGAAATGAATTTTGTTACTTATAAATCAATATATATTAGATATATAAATATATACTATATAAGACAGAACTTTATGATGTCAATGAAATAATCTCTCATCATACCTTTTAAATATTTTTAACTTTTCTTCCTATTCCACGGGATGAGGAGTGAAACAAATGTATGCTCACAATCTCTTTCAAATGTATTAACTAATGAAGATATGTAGATTACACGGCCTTTTATACTTATTCTGTTTTAGAATTTATCGTTAATTTTAGTGAACGCAAAATCCGTATTTCCTCCTCCTCCTCCTCTCTACACGTCTTTCTTTTATACTGTCATTAATTTTAGCGACCACAAATTCAATGCTATCTTCTTTACAACTTAACGAAAAGATGCTATTGACTTTCCCCGGAAAACCGTTCCTACATGTGTCTTACTTGTCTTATTCATATGCTCCCCCTTTTTACGTGTAAGAATACCACCCCCGGGAGCCCACAACTTTTTACCCCTTAGATGTTATGTTACTGATTTCAAAGTGACTTTATTGAATACAACACCTTCGAAAACTATAGAATCGATACTAATGTTGATTATTTTACGTGTATGAATATCACCCCCGGGAGCTCAACACTTTTTACCCCTTAGATGTCACGTTACTGATTTCAAAGTGTCTTTATTGAATACAACACCTTCGAAAACTATGGAATCGTTACTAATACTGTTTATTTTAAATTATTTTACGTGTATGAATATCACCCCCGTGAGCTCACCACTTTTTTACCCCTTAGATGTCATGTTACTATTTTCAAAGTGTCTTTATTGAATACAACACCTTCGAAAACTATGGAATCGGTACTAATATTGTTTATTTTAAAATATTTTACGTGTATGAATATTACCCCCTAGGGAGACCCCGTGAGCTCACCACTTTTTTACCCCTTAGATGTCATGTTACTATTTTCAAAGTGTCTTTATTGAATACAGCACCTTCGAAAACTATGGAATCGGTACTAATATTGTTTATTTTAAAATATTTTACGTGTATGAATATTACCCCACAGGGAGCCCCTCGACAAGTGAACTTTATGTTAGATAATATTATTACATGAGTACTGTACTTTGATCTAAGGGGACTCGGTGAATCAATGGTAAAGCGTTCACTTGTGATGCGATAGGGGACCTTGGTGATTTAGTGTCCACGTCTCATATAGCCTCGCTGCTGAAAGGGACGCTATGACAATATAGATGAAAGTATTTTTACAAGTACTAGGGGACTCGGTGAATCAATGGTAAAGCGTTCACTTGTGATGCGATAGGGGACCTTGGTGATTTAGTGTCCACGTCTCATATAGCCTCGCTGCTGAAAGGGGCGCTATGACAATATAGATGAAAGTATTTTACAAGTACTTATTGTCTTTTCGAGTGCAAAATAATACGCGTTCAATACTACACAGAGGCTTGTAGTGTTTGAGTCCCGTCGCCCAAAGCTTGGACCTCTCCCAACAAAAAATTTCTTAATGCACGCCTGTGTACATAGCTAGTATACGAATTCTATGACGGGATTCTGAGCATTTTAGAAGAAATTGATGATAATAATAGGGAATATTTTAACTACTTTCGTCCTTTTAAAGTAATATCACATACAGCTTAGACTATAATATAGAGAAAACTGTATAAAGTTCAACTTCCTAGATCAACTTAAAGAAATGGAGAAATGTTCTCTTATTTGAGAATAGACAATTGTTTTAACTTGAAGATTTGTGCCCCATGTTGAAATCGTGGGGGTGCTGTGGATCAGTGGTAAAGCGTTCACCTTCTGTGATTGGGGTCCCTGGTTCGATCCTAACTCTCGCCGTGTGAACTTTGTGGTGCATATAGCCTCGCTGCTGAACGGAATGTTAAACTCAAAAATCAATCAACATCGTGTGTACATAGGTAACGACATCCGAGATGAATAAGCAACACTAGTTTTGTCAAGTTTTAGATCTCAAACACTGTTTAAATATTACCTAAAACACACACACACACACATACATATCTTCGCTTCGTGTTGTCTGAAACCATGACCTAAGATAATGTTGACGCGACAGCTGGAGAACAACATTGAAATACAAAACATGTTCTGTTATCTTATTTTTCTGCTCTTTGCAAGTAGACATTGCAGATACAGAAACTCTCTCAGTTCGTTGACTTATGTATGTGTATTTAACGTTAGATTTCACTCTTATTAACATTAGAAAATTATGAAATTAACTTCAGTGCCTCAGTGGTAGAGTGTTTACCTTTGGTGCATGAGGTCCCGTGTTCAAATCACGTCTTTTTTTCTATATACTTGTCATTAAATTTAGTGACCACAAATTCCCTGCTTCCTTTACAACTTAACGAAAAGATGCTATTGACTGTCCCCGGAAAACCGTCCTTATCATTTCATTTTACGTTCCAGAGGGCACGGTGGCTCAGTGGTAGAGCGTTCACCTCAAGTGCTTGGGTCCCTGATTCGATCCCCGTTCGTGCCCTATGAACTTTGTGGTGGACAAACATCGTATGCGTGGATTTCCCTTCGGAGTTCATCAGTTTCCTTCCACTTTCTTCATTACATCATTTCATTCATTTTTTCATTATCACCTCTCCTTCATTAGCCTAGTAGACGTATCCGTAGGACGTAAAAACTCGGTGGACAAACACCGTGTACGTGAATTTAATGCAACATTTCATTCATTCATTTCTCATCACCACCGTCCCGGCGGGAGCTCATGTGATTCGGATTCCACGTTAATCAGTAGGTCCACGTCTCATATAGCCTCGCTGCTGAAAGGGACGCTGAACTAAAATCAACTCAGCACCATCGCCTCCATTAGCATAGCCGACATAGAAAGACAGACAGACCTTGTTGGCTTTATTGTTGGACGTAAAACTCTTCATTGTTTAAAAGATTTCATTTACAGACAGAAAGACAGACGTATACATCATATTATCAAAATTAAAATACCAAGTCTACAGACACTTCTTGCGTCAATTGCAATGCGATCCCGAAAACATTCAAGAATTCCATCTTATCATTTTTCTTAGAAGCATCATAAAAGTTCACTTATAGATATGCGTTTTTAACTAGGTCAGTCTTATTATCGCGATGCAGTACGAATCATCAAAACATTTGACAATGGCATCTTATCTCTTGCTCTTGAAACTAAACCATTTTAAGATGTAGTTCAATGTACTAACAAGCAGAGGAAGAAAGAGACTAGCAAAACAGACATTCACATATATGTCGTCAACTGCTATCTAATTGCAATGTGCGTCAGAAAACATTCAAGAATTTCATCTTATCTTAAATGAAAACCTAACATATTGTTTTATTCTTTCAGGAATAATCATAGACCGTAATATTTTTAATAATATATTTTTTTACTTACCTATTTTAATAAAATTGTCTGATGATAACACTTATTCTCAGCTTTAGGCATCCAACGGATCAACCACGTACAAAGACACACACACACTCACTCACTATTACAAATATGAAGTGAAAGTTTTACGCGGAAGAGGATCGACACACACTTTACTCTTCTAACTCTGAATCACAAATGTTCTCTGTATACACACACACACACACACACACACACACACACACACACACACACACACACACACACACACACACACACACACACACACACACACACACGTGTTTGTCTTAGAGAAACATGTTTCAACAAGTTCGATCATGCCGACCATAATCGAAAACATATCTCGTTACGATTTCAATACATAAGATAATATCTTTCACATCAAGACTTGAGAAAGTCATGTTTCATTTTGTTTACACAGGTATCTATATGGGACTGTATTTCAATTCTAAATTTCGTTAACGTAGTTTTTTCTGCTATGGGAATATATTATATTGCAATTTCTCGTCACGACTTAGCAGCAAATTCATTTGGCATAATCTGATCTTTAATTTCTCTACATAAGTGATTTTAATTACTTGTCATAACAGACATCATCATGTGAATATTCATATAACACATTTCACATTCTACAATATGATATGCTATGAGAAGCTACCGTTATTATAATCCATTCGCAGGAGGTCTGGGGGAGGAGTGTATAGGTATGTGTTTCGTTATGGGACTCATATATGGTTTCTTTTCTCATGTCTTTAAAAAATTGTGAAATACAATATTTACCTTAGCAACTAAGTCAATTTCGTGAGAAGCTTTGATCATTTGAATATCACGTCTTCTACAGACACTTTGTGGGAATAGGGCCAAGGGGGCTAAGCAACACGATTTTGCATGGGTATGTGTTTCGTTCTGAGACTCATATAATGTGTCTAATTCCACGTATTAAAAAAAAATCATGACATATAATATTTACCTTAGCAACTAAGACCAATTTCATACAATCTCCTGAGAAGCTTCGTTCATTTGAATATCATGCTTTCAGTTCATATTCTCCAGACATCTCGTGGGAATAGGACCAAGGGGCTTAATCGCTTATGCTCTTTGAAGACAAAAATCAATCAATCAATCAATTGGGAAGCTTCGATCATGATAACTGATAGGACTCTGATCCGTCCAACAGTATGAGCATCCAAGACTATGAAGGCCAAGAGCATCTAGCTATTCAATACATAACGAAAAGCAAAAATCAATCAATCAATTGGAAAACTTCGATCATGATAACTGATAGGACTATCAATTGGGGAGCTTCGATCATGATAACTTCTGTGCTATCCGTAAAAGGCTATGAACATAGCAACTAAAGGCTTGTCGAAACTTGCCTCCCAATTCCAGGTGCTATGAACATAGCAACTAAAGAGGAGTAGGGGGTAACGGGGGTTCAAATAAACTAAAATTTTCCCACGCGCTTCTGTACTACCCGTAAAAGGCTATGAACATAGCAACCAAAGGCTTGTCGAAACTTGCCTCCCAATTCCAGGAAATGACACCGAATTCTAGGAAAACAAGATAATTTTTTGCTGACTCGGCCGTCTATACGCGGGGACATCTACTATAATGATTGTTAGACTGTTATAATGCAACATGTGTATACACTGGTTTGATTGACAATGAGGGTTCTGAAAAATAAGAATGTGTCATTTATAATCCTGATGATCTTTCGGTTAGAGTTTCGGTTTTGATTAGTTACCCTTTCGAGTTAAATACGCATACTGCATGAAAACTAATTGTATTGATCCAAATTTTGAAATACACTAAATTTAACTCAAGGTCATATCCATTTCATTTTAATTTAACAAGTAAATTACTGTAATCAAGTAAAATAAACGTACAGTTTCAAAAGTTTTTCAACTTGCAAATGCTTCGTTAACAATAACTGGTATTGACAACTCCCCCACCCCCAGAATTTGTATGGTTATCACTTTCGAAATTTTGTCCAGAAGTAGAAAGAGACTTTCTTTTAGAACCTTCACTTGCCTCTCATTTTCTTTCAAGTTTCGTAGCTTTCTTTTCCGATAAAATATTGCATTTATTTTTTTAATCACAGGTCATTGTTATTACATGAAAAACAAGGTACTATTGAAAGGTGAAAATACATATCATTATAAATTGAAAAAAAGACTCAGGATGAAAACGAAAATGTTGACGAATGATAAATGAACTAATAGGCATTAAGAAAACGAGCATTAAGCAGTGGGCACTGATATTAGGAGCTTACGTTAAAATTTCTCCCATAAACGATAAAAGTTCCATTTGTACCACTCGTCGTTTCTTAGTATTCGCCTCCTCCCTGGATTAATGGTCAACAAAAGCCTAGTCGTTTGAATTTTGATAATGTGCATTTAATTTACGCTTTTCTCAGCTCGTATTACTGTGGTCATTTAACAGAAACACTATCCGGGGACACTCTTTATGACAAAGCGGACCACCCTCGAAGACATTTCTTTCTACTGTTATAATTTACCCAATTCATAAGCAACAGGTGCATTTGACTTCGTTTTCTTTGTTGATCCCTTCCCACTTCGAAGACATATCTGGCAATGATATTCTCTAGTATGGTCGCGGAAGAGTTGTTGGGTAAGGAATGAAGATTCCGTTGCATTTGTATTTTGTGCATATGGTGGGATTGTGGAAAGGATTCTGCTGTCTTTAGTCGTACTGTCGTGGTGCTTAATATAACATCTATTGAAAAGCTAAATTTCCCTACATTTTATCACATATTCGTAAAATCTCGCTTTTTCCCTGTTTAAAAATCTTTCCTAAACCAACATGCGCCCCGGAAAGTTTTCCTCAAACCAGCATAACTTGTGAGTGTGGCATAGGCGACAATTGATGTACGAGTAAAGGGTGTTTTACAGCCAACCATGTAAAGATTCGACTTCATTGTCCTTTTGATGTACTTTATCTATACTCCAGTCTGTACAATATTTATTTGAAGATATTTGAAAAATGTTTCATCATAACATTTACTATAATAAATATTCACATTTAAAACACAAAATTTCTTTTCCAGTCTAGCACCCTCTTCATATGGCGCCTCCTGCGAACGCATAGTTAGCAGGATTGAAGATTCAGCCCTGTAGGAATATACACAATAGCTTCAAACTAAGAAATAATAAAATAATTTACAAGGAAACAGTGTTTCCACCAATTACTTTTTGACCAGTTTATCTAATGTTAGTATGAAATATTTTTCCAACGTCAAATTAATGGCATGTATAAATATATGTACTTTTGCTTCATTATGCGATAAAATGCACGCAATAACTATAAATTTTGACAGCAATCAAATTAATGACATGATAGGTCGTAAACTCGCAACAGGATTCTTGGCGATTTTTTGTGAGACATATAACGGAAGTAGAACTTCATACTCCAGCAATTTTTGTTTTGTAATTTTAAATGTCTGAATTGATGTACAATTTACAGGCGTCAAAACATACTAAGAGGACACAAATCATAGTGTTGATAAGTAATATAACCAGAGAGTTGGAAGTGGATAGAGCACAGACAGAGATATTTCAAGTCCTGGTTGTGTCACATTGTGGAAATGTGTCATATCCAGGTTGTGGGTAATTTCCAAACCATCGGGAACGTACAACATAGACGTATGCCATGAATGAAACACGTCTCAGCTCCTTAGGAAGCATTTCATCTGTCACTAATAGAAAGACATAATTGGCAGATTTTTGAACTGTAACTGATATCAGAGTTTGCAGCAAGTTCAGAACTACGGATTTCAAACCAAACTGGTTAACGGCAGCTACATTAAGTTGATCTGTACGTCAGATGACTCGAGTCTGTCCCCTCACTCGTAAGCAATGGTAGGCTCTCTTATAGATGTATATTCTGCATAATTTTTGACAGAACTATTATTACTTACCTGTTGATTAATTCTGTCTTAAATCTAATATTTAGTTTATAATAGAAAATATGTGCTTTAATTCTTATTATCGTTGATGATATTACCTAGCATTAGTATAATTTAAAAAAAAGATTAAAATCAAACTTACTTCTTTAAATGTTTGTGAATAACTTTGTAAAGTGTTCTTAAATCAGACGAGTTTTCAAGTTTAAATGTTCGTTTGAGTGATAAATAAAAGTATTAATCTTTACTTCCAGGTTGTATCTTCAAGTGCAGCTACTGTTATTTAACATTTACTGCATGTGAATATTTACAAGGACATTTACGTCGTCGACATGGAATTTCTAACACAGTTAAACAAATTTTTTCACCATCTCGTAAATTAGAAAATAATACTTCACTCGTCAATAGAGAAACAATTGCATGTGGTGAATTTTCTTCTCATAAACCAATTTGTGAACTAAGACACACAAATGATTTACACAAGAATGAAAATAAAAATATAATGGCATTTAAATTTAATTCCAAATTTGAAACATGGTTAGGTAAAAATAATGTTTCCACTTACATAGGCATTAAAACACACAGCGGATTAGCAGAAAGTACTAACACTCAAAATATATTTTGTAGTGAAAATTATACAAAGGAAAATAACAGTAGTAAATCATACAATATACAATTTGGTAACCAAAATAATAATAATTACCGAAATCGAGAGGATGATAGATCAAAATTTTATGGCAGGATTAATAATGTGGACGACTTCGGTGTTCCGAAAAATGAAAAAAGTTTCAAGTTTATAGATTCTAACAAAGCGAAATTTCGTACTCCGATTCGTGAAAACCCACATATATATGGCTATTCAGAAAATAAATTCAATCGGGGTAGGAGTAGTCACCTTCAACCGCACCTTCGTACTCACACAGGTGAGAAATCATATACATGCGAATATTGTAAGAAATTCAATAGAGGTAGTAGCCTTCAACTGTACCTTTGTACCCATACAGGTGTGAAACCGTATACATGCGAGTATTGTAAGAAGAAATTCAATAAAGGTAGTCATCTTCAACTGCACCTTCGTACCCACACAGGTGAGAAACCGTATACATGCGAGTATTGTAAGAAGAAATTCAATAGAGGTAGTAGCCTTCAAGTGCACCTTCGTACCCACACAGGTGAGAAACCGTATATATGCGAGTATTGTGAGAAGAAATTCAATTATGGTAGTAACCTTCAAATGCACCTTCGTACCCACACAGGTGAGAAACCGTATACATGCGAGTATTGTAAGAAGAAATTCAATAAAGGTAGTCATCTTCAACTGCACCTTCGTACCCACACAGGTGAGAAACCGTATACATGCGAGTATTGTGAGAAGAAATTCAATTATGGTAGTAACCTTCAAGTGCACCTTCGTACCCACACAGGTGAGAAACCGTATACATGCGAGCATTGTAAGAAGAAATTCAATAGTGGTAGTAACCTTCAAGTGCACCTTCGTACCCACACAGGTGAGAAACCGTATACATGCGAGTATTGTAAGAAGAAATTCAATAAAGGTAGTGACCTTCAACGGCACCTTCGTATCCACACAGGTGAGAAACCGTATACATGCGAGTATTGTAAGAAGAAATTCAATAGAGGTGGTAACCTTCAAGTACACCTTCGTACCCACACAGGTGAGAAAGCGTATACATGCGAGTATTGTGAGAAGAAATTCAATCATGGTAGTAACCTTCAAGTGCACCTTCGTACTCACACAAGTGAATAACAATGTAAATGCGAATTTTGTGAGAAGAAATTCAATCTGGGTAGTCACCTGAACAGCACAGTCGTACTCACACATGTGCAAAACTGTACACATACGACTATTATGAGAAGAAATTCAATTGTAGTAGTAACTCTCAATAGCACTTTTGTATTCACACAAGTGGAAAATCGTATACAAGCGACTATTGGGAAAAGAAATTCATGTGAAGTATTACCCTTCAACTGCAGATTTGTACTTATACATGTGAATAATTGTATACGTGCGAATACCATGAGAAGAAATTCAATTGTAGTAATAGTATTCAACTGTACCTTCGTACCCACAAACCACTAATTTGACAAGAAATATTTGGTCTAGGAATTAATTGGTGCGGGTGGACAAGAGATGGCGCAACGAACGGAGCGTCCCACAGTTCCGTGTATCCACACATGTGTTGCAAACCCCTGTCATCGCGTATTATTCGTAGTATAGGGCAGTGGATTAAAGCGTCAACAACACCAGTTTGTAGTTAAGTGAACATGGCGCAATTTGTGCCTGATAAAGTGTTTTTGCGGGGTGTCCTGCTGCATTACTTTAACATGCAGAAAAGTGCGACTGAAAGTCATCGTGTTTTGGTGGAAGTGTATGGTGACCATGCTCTAGCTGAGCGAACGTGTCAGAAGTGGTTTGCACGGTTTAGAAGTGGTGATTTCGGCTTGGCAGACCAAGAGCGAGCTGGACAGCCAAAAAATTTCAAGACGAAGAATTGACAGCATTGCTCGAGCAGGATTCGTGTCAAACGCAGGAACAACTTGCAGCAGCATTAGGCGTTGATCAAACAACAGTCTCCAAACGCTTGAAAGCCATGGGAATGATTCAAAAGATGTCACATTGGGTTCCACATGAATTGAAAGACAGAGACGTTGAAAGACGAAAAACCATTTGCGAATTGCTGCTTCAACGACAGAGCAGAAAGGGGTTTCTGCATCGAATTATTACGGGTGATGAGCAGTGGATCCATTACGAGAACCCTAAACGAAAAAAGGCCTGGGTGAAACCAGGTGAACCAGGTCCATCACAACCAAAACAAGATATTCACTGTGCAAAGGTTATGCTGTGCATATGGTGGGATATGAAAGGTGTGGTGTACTATGAGCTGCTGCAACCGGGTGAAACTATGAATGGAGAACGTTATCGACGACAATTAATGCGTTTGAAGCAAGCTCTGGCCAGAACACGACCAGAATGGGAGAACAGACATGATAAACTTATTGTTCAACATGATAACGCTCGCCCACATGTCGCAAAACCGGTCAGAACCTATTTAGAAAATGTCGGATGGGAAGTTTTACCCCACCCGCCGTATTCACCAGACGTTGCTTCTTCGGACTACTACTTGTTCGATTTCATGAACAACGATTTGATTGGACAGCGGTTTACTTCTTCAGAAGATATCGAAACATGGGTCTCTGACTGGATCGCTTCCAAGGATGAGGACTTCTTTCGCCACGGAATCCGTACATTGCCTGACAGATGGGCGAAAGTGGTGGCTAGCGATGGACAATATTTTTCTTAAGGTATTTATGTATTTTGTGTTTGTACTACAGCTTCAATGTGTGCGTACCAACCGCACGAATTAATTCCTAGACCAAATATAATGAGAATATTCTTCAAAGTCGTCTTATGCATGAAACTTTCACGAAGGAATGTTAACCAACAATATAGATTTCAAAACTACAGATGAGAAAATATAATTGTAATACCCAGATAGCGTAACAATGATATTTGAATTGAGTGATTGTAACGTGTTTAAAAGCAAACTAATATATGGCGAGTCTCATGGCGTATTGAACAAACTTACTCCCAAAATATCAGTATTTTTAAAAAGAGTTTATAATTAAACCATCATTTGAATAAAACTTAATCTAGTATTTAAGTCTTGTACATATCAAACAGGTAATAGAGTATGTGCATAATGAAGCAAGAGTTTGCACGGGATTCAAAAAACTCTTGAGGTAACTTGATTATTCTAAATATACTTAAGAATGACAAGAATTTCAATTATATAGAAATAGAATGGTGAATAAAGTGATTCAAATGTATTCTTCGCATTTCAATGAATTGTTGTTTGGCGTTCTGCCATGTACAGTGTGTTTCTCTAATAGAAATAATTTTTCAAACACGTATTTTTCAAAAATCAAAATATTCTTAATTATAAAATCTTCTTCTCACATATACCTAATAGAAAAATAAGAGTCCTTTATGTTCTAGAATTTAACATTTCGCTATTATATTGAAACTACAACATAAATGACGTGAATTAAGTTCAACGCGGAATCCGAATATGTTCTCTTCCCACCAGTTTATTAGGTGGCGCGTACATTTTCCACACATGTTGCTTCGGGTTAAATTTCCAGTCGAAGAACATTAACATTTTTAACGCGTAACAGTGGTTTTGATTCCACCTATTACTTTAGGTCTACGTCTCTAGTGTCCAGATAAGCTTTAGCGCCAAACTTCAATGAATAATAATAATATAAAAAAAAACGAACCACGTGATATCACTAAAGAGTTCCCGATTCACAAATGAAAGTAAAAAAAAGAAAAGAAAAAATCAGAAAGGAACACAAGAATTGTAGATACTATGTACACACATAGAAGACAGAGACAGGGTTGAATTCAGGGGGTAGCCCGGGGGGAATCTCCCCCCGAAGAAAATTCATTCCCCCCTGGAGAAACTCAAAGAATTTCAGTCACAAAATGTAGAAATTACTTCACATAATTATTTGCTTTCTTTCCGTGCACGTGCAGACGAAATCCAATCTCTCAATATACACATAAATGACGCAGACCCATTCTATATAAATATTAAACATGTAACATCTAAGATAGAATACCAAATAGCCAATAAAACTTGTATTTCTTAACGCTATGACCGAGTTTGGCAGAACATGGAATTGTCAACTGTTGAAGAAAGGTTTGTATCTCAGTAGGTACTATACTCTCGCCCTATATTGAATATTTGTAGGTAGCACTAGCACAGGTTGAGATAGGAAAGGAAAGATAGGAAGATCTTTCGATCATTCCATATGATCTCTGATGTCAACAGATTTCAGTTCTTGAAAATGTACAGTTCTTGCATTATTTAAAATAGGGCACCTAAATCCCATTTCTCGCATCGGAAGTAACAGACGTAAATGTGTTTTACGATTGTTAAAGTAAACACACCTTTCTTTAGTTAAAAATAATTAAGTTAAAGGGAGAGATTCAGAGGGCGTCATTTAGAGGGATCAGGGAGGAACAGTTATCCTTCCTGGATTAGAGACTTATATAGAATTTATCAATATGATAGTAGTATATAAGTGAAAGATCGCTATTGAAGGTGTTGAAGATCCTGCTCAGAGCCGTGCCATGGGGGAGGGGCAAGCGGGGCGACGGCCCCGGGCGCCGAAGTAAGAGGTGCAAAATTCGGGAGGGAAAAAGAAAAGAAAAGAGGGAAAGGAAAACAGAGGAATAAAACACATGTGCACATATTATATAAAATAAAAGAAAAAAAGTAATGAAAAGTGCTCAAAATCAAGGAAAAGCATAGTTTACTTTTTAAAATTTTCTCACCTTTGCGGCTGGTCTGTCGACCTCACTCATATATACGGGGGTGCCGTCGTATACTCTCGCGCCAAGCGCTGATTTTCCACGACACGGCACTAATCCTACTAAAGATTTCGTAAACTAAACTATTGATGTGTATTCAATGAAGAAACCAAGGCTAATATGCTTGATTTAGAATCAGAAGTGTGAGAAAGAATGATAACTTTTTGTTAAGACATTTCTGTGTGTGTTTGTTTTAGGACAAAAAATATTTGAGTTAATTTAAATGTTTTTAAAAACTTCTACATTAGTAACAAACAATAACTACTGAATATAGGAAATAATAACAAAAATAGCTACTGTAAATAGCAGTTAAAGTTTAGTCTAATATATTTTTGCCAGTCTTTATTTAATGCTTTAGATGAAATCAAACGATTGTTTTTTTTTTTTAATTATAATTTCACATTGAATATTTATCAGCAATTAGTCTCAATATTAGGTAAGATGTGTATGTGAATGGAATTGTTAAATATGCTGCTGCTTTCTTGCAAAAATACAGAAAAACAACCGTCCCCCCCGAGGAGTTGACATCCCCCCCGGGTGAAAATGTCTGAATTCAACACTGATAGAAGACTATTCCTAATTTAATAATTAAAGATTCCTAACAATGTTATCTTCTCAATATTTGTATATGTTAGTTTTAATCGTAGATTTAGTTTATTGTTTTAAAGAAAATTATAACATAGTCGTGAATACAAACTAAGATTTCATTTTTAACCAAGATTGTTGTTCAATTCGTGAAATCGGTAGATGAGTAGAGAGCTATTCGAGCCTATATACTGTATAAGGCCTGACGCACATTTCATTTGATTATTTTTAAGCCGTCTAGTGGTTCAGAGTTTATTTATATGAAAAGTTAGTTTTTACCAATGCATATTAGGCTATAAATATTAAAATGTATATATACAGTAAATTTTTGTTTTATAGATAGTACAGTACTTCGTAAGATGGGCTATGCTTTTCAACTATTGGAAATTTAGAGTTTTTTTAAATGTATGTTGCAACTGCACAAAGTAAAATTTTAAAGTTCTCTAGCACGCTGATCCTTTCGTAGTGCTAGGTTAGTAATGACTGTTTGTTACGGTGTCCAGGTTTGAAACTCCTCCTAGAACAAGACGTTTTGTCACTACTTCATCATTCGATTTATCATCACAATTAACTTTTACTTCTTTCATTTAGCCTATAAGGCATGCAGAGTTGCAAAACTTTTTAAAACTAAGTACCGTTAATTTTGTATAATAATAACTCTTATTAATATGATTTTATTTTTCATAAATTATAATGTATTGTTCGTGGAAATAAATTGATTAAAGATTGTTGTTTTTCACAGCTATTGCCTGGAATAGAACGATGACACATAATGCTCGTTACCATAGTAATACACTATAGGTTTTTTTCTATTTAATATGCACTAGGAATACTAAACAGAAAATGGTACTATGTAACATTATGTAAAATAGTAAGAGTAATAACGGTATTTTCTGAGATTTCCAACAAGTCAAAGTTATAAAAAGAAGGTGAAAAACAAAAACAAATAAATAGTAAAAACAAAGGTACGTCACCAGAATAAATTGCAGGAAAACAACTTTATAAGAAAAATACACCATAATCAACATGGTAGTGAGCAAGAAATTACACCATTAGTAACCTAGTTTATATTCATAGTTTTATTTGTAATTTCAAAAGTAAATTATTCTTTCATACCAAAATGTACGATTTGTAATTTTATCTTCCCATTAAAGTATTTTGTAATAACATTTAATAGATATGCAGTTTACCATAGCAATCTTTCTTCCAATCCAAATTCTTTATTTACCATCACTAGATACTCTAATTAAGGAAGTCCTTAGTATTCTCGGAATGCAAATAACTTTCTACCAAACAAAGGAAATCCAATCGAGTGTGGCTGCAGCAATGTACAATGTAGCTGCTAAATATATGACTATTGCAAGAAAATTGGATGGTCACACTCGCTCGCAGAGCCTTTCTCCAGAGGAATTTTGTTTTAAATAGTGAAGTTATAGGTAACAAAATTTTTAATTCTTTGGTTGAGATAAGATATGAGTAGGGTAGAGTGGGAACAACTGGCACGGTAGGTGAACAGGGACATTGATTGCTGGTACCATTTGGTGGGAGTAACGAGACATTTTTGTAGTGCTGTGGAAGTAGTGTCAGATGGTTGTTGTTTATGGCCTATGGGTCGTACAATCTAACATGAACAAAGAACAGGAAAGGAAGAACATTTTTGACAGCTAAAAGTAAATTAAGTAAATTCTATGCATCGTATTATGAATGCAATTTTGCCCTTACAACATTTGTGTATTCTTAAGGTGAATATCTATGTTCAATTCGTGCTTTTATAGCTTAAACACAGAAAGCCAATTCCATGCGCTAGGTTAATCGGATTTGAGTAAGGAGATGGAATGTGAAAAATAGGACAGTGTCCCGGTTGTCCCCGCTGTATGTTTTGTGTGTAGTGCTTCTAATAGTGTAAATAGCTTAATATATTCTGTTTTTGTAAACCTAATGGTAGTTAATCGTAAGTACTGTATTACAATCATTGTTTCCCATTAGGAATCTACTTCACGATACAATAGTTTATGATCATCGCCTTGTGACTAGTTTAATCAACCTACCTTCTACTTATCGGATGCTTCAAGTTCACAAAGTTTTCAAATTAGAACTAATAACAATGAATGTTAGAAGCATTCTCAACATTTTTTTCATAAATTTTGCCGATAGGTATAAAGGTTACTTGTACAATTTTGATCACTAAGAATAGCGACTAAAAATAGGTCCATGATTTTTGTTTATTTAGTTATATATTTCAAACTGATATTGGTTTGCCGTGTAATTTTGATTATTTAATGGAAACTCCCAATTATTTACATAAAAATTACTTTGTCCCAGTTGACCCCACTAGGTGTCCCCGTTGACCTGAAAATGTGGATAAAAGGGACAAAATACATTGTCGAAGTAACTTCAACAAATTTTCAATGAAATATTTTTCTATTGATTTCCAGAAAATGACTGTTTCCAAAGGATCAATCTTTCATATGCCATCTTTGGTTTCTTCATTGAATCAAAATTGTAGGTATAAAAAAATGTGAACGGAAAATTGTCCCAGTTGCTCCCACTCTACCATATCTACTTCTAATATCCAGAGAAACAATTTCTCTCTCTTATTTCATCTTTTCCCAACATAGATCGTGACATTCTGGTATGTCATGCAACCCTATAGAATGTGTGGGGGCGCGATGGCTTAGTGGTAGAGCGTTCATCTCTGGTGCTTGGGGTCCCTGGTTCTATCCCAGCTCGCACCGCGTGGAGTTTGTGGTGGACAAACACCGTGCTCGTGGGTTTTCTCGAGGTTCTGCCGTTTCTTGTTATTTTCTTCATTCCACCATTTCATTCATTTCTCATCATCACCGTCTCCTTTAGCCTAACCGGCATAACCGTGGGACGTAAACAAAGATTTTATTTCCTATAGAATGTGTTGCGAAATTTTAGCGTTTGAAAGCATATTTCGTGGCATCCATAAGATCTATGAATATAAACTTTCTACCAAGATACACTTAATAAGAAATTAAAATGAACTTGCAGACAGACTGTGCCATTTAATGCCTAAAGATAGCAACAATACCAAATTCCGTATAGAAACTTATAGTCTTATACTACAATATCATTTTATACTGAGAGAGAAAATATATGCTGTAATCTGGAGATGTCGTACGTTAATCAGGTAACTTTGGAACCAAGCGGCTAACCGTACAAAACAGAGATTTATTTGAAAGAAACATGCGTATCCAAGAATATAGGAAATATATCGTAATGTTTAGCTTTTGTAAATTTAAAGACACACTATGTACGGGAAACAGGACGCTATTTATTATTGAAAAATTGTTGATGAGAGCTGGGATTGTCTGTCCCTATGCGCAACAGACAATTTCTACTACTTAACTACGCTGGCTCGCAATGAAGAGGCAAAACCAATATGTACTTAGAAGCTAACATTGTACTTGTCAAGAGTTATATTGAAGAAATCTTTGTATGGCACCTCTGGTTTAAAGCAAATTTAGTCATTTCTAAAACATTAGTAGAACATGACAAAAACGACAAAACGTTACTTGACACCATAGAACACCAATCATTACCTGTGTGCCACTGTAATTTTCACAAACAAACCTGGAAGAGTGGTGCTCCGTACGCATATTTTGTTTTCCTGCCCCAGCCTAACTACAGTCTCATTCTCATTGGCATCTCATATCACGCGATCATAAACTTTCGCTTCCTATTATAGTGAATCCATGTTAGGCCAACACGTAATTGAATAAATTGAGTTCTTGCGCATATTGTGTGTTGTTGATATCAAAGTTGATATGATTTATGAATCTAACGTTTTATAAAGTTAGCATTGAAATTTTTTTATTCAAACAAGGGAAAAGGCAGCTTAACATTAGCATTTATCAAGCTGATATGATTTATATATGTAGACGTAGCTTTTTATAAAATTACTTGACACAAGCATTTTTATTGAACCAAGGGCACCATGATATTAACGTTTAAATATTAAATATCTATTTACAGAGAGAGAAAGTAATGTGTAAGAAACATTTATAAAGGCGGCAAAATACGTAAAGGGTACATTAACGAAGAATCAGCATTGCAAAGGTTGTGCTTAAACATGATATAGGTATCCTCAGTTACCAACACTATTTTTCTCACACTATTGCACAAAACATGAAGTGAACTGCATTCAGTGCACAAGTCGTAGCTATTGATGCATTATGCAATATATTTGCGACTGGCTAGGCTTCTAGGAGATAATACCAATACTCCAAAATGAATTGAATTAAAGTTTTAAGTTTTACACCACACGAATGTGCCGGCTAGGATAAAGGAGACGGTGATGATGAAAAATGAATGAAATGGTCGAATGAAGAATGTGGAAGGAAGCGGGAGAACTCCGAGAAAACCCACGCACATGGTGTTTGTCCACTACAAAATTCACTTGACGCTAGCTGTGATAGAATTAAGGTCCCCATGCAGCAGAGGGGGATGAAAAAGATGAAAAATCTAACTCAATATTGGTTGCCGATAAATTATTGTAAGTTTTACACATTCTCATTAGTGGTGAATTCAAGTATGCTTCGGTTTTAGCTCTTGTTTGATGGAATGGCACCCTATTACGAAGATAAGTATTTTTTACATTAAAATGTAATTTATTCAGTAATTCCTGATTATCTACAGTGCCATTTACTAGCTTGAAGAAAAAAGTAACAGAGAAATCTCCCGTCTTACAGATAACATAGAATAGTTAAATGTATTTAATAATTCCTTATAAGATATGTTTTCTCTAATGGAACTTAGCTTATAAATTTGATAATACAAATATCTCAAAAATTTCTTCTGAATACGTTCAATTTTCTTTTCATAACAATTGTAGTAAGGCGACCATATAATAGAAGCATCTTCAATTTTACTACAAATCATACTGTTAAATAGGGTTGTATGAGCTTTAATCTATTTAAACTCCTTTGTATTTCGTATTAAAAACCAAGAGATTTAAATGCATCGTTTACGATATTGTCAACATGTTGTTTGAAACATAATTTACTATTTACAAGTATACCTAAATCATTTACTTCATACACTTTTTGTATAATAATATTGTTAATTTTATAGTCATGATAGTAATTAGAGACCTTTCTCGAAAACGAAATTGATACACATTTATTGATATTAAATAGTAACTTATTTTTAATACTCCATGCATAACAGTTATCCAAATCTGCTTGCAGTTGTGATACATCGTTACTATCTCTTATCTTACATATTTTCATATCATCTGCATATAATAGACATTTTGAATATCTAATGACAGTGGGCAAATCATTTATAAATAACAAAAATAATGGGCCAAGATTAGAGCCTTGCGGTATACCTGAAGTTATGTCATATACTATTGAGTTAGTTTGATTGAATGTTACGTCTGCTTCCTACCTTGTAAATAAGAGCATAGCAACATCAACAATTTGTCAGAAAAACCCATATTTGATAATTTCATTAGCAGTATATCGTCGTCAAGTCTATCAAAAGCCTTTGCAAAGTCTGTATATAGCATCAGCTGTAGATTTGTTATTAAGATAGTCGAAAATGTCTTGAATAAATGTAATTAAATTCCTAGTGGTAGACCGTCCTGCATAGAATCCATGCTGATAAATCGAAATATATGGTTTTACATGGTTGAAAATTTTTGTATATAATATCTGTTCAAATATTTTAGGTAGGCCTGAAATCAAAGATATCGGCCTGTAATTTTCTATTTTGTCTGGATTACCTTTTTTGTATTTGACATACCTTACTAGTCTTCCAAAATGCCGGAAAAGTGGATGTTCTTAAAATAAAATTAAATATGTGAGCAAGAGGTGTTATTAATACATCAGCACACCCTTAAAAATATAAATTGGAATCATATCAGGACCACTTGATTTCGAGGATTTTAACTTATTTTTAGAGATTAAAATTTCGTTATCTGTAATTGCATCAATTAATATCGGGTGAGAAACATCCAATTTACCTGCTTGAGGGAAATCATATGTAGCAGAGTGAACGGGATATACACTTCTAAAATATCATGCAAAACCATCTACAATAGAATTACTAGTATTCAACTGTTGATTATAATACATACAAATGATTGTGTTGTTATTTCTCTTTTTACGTTTAGTAAAATTCCAGAACGATTGAGCATTGCCTTTTATTGTATCTTCAACTTGCATTATATATGATTTGTAAGCTTCAGATATTTTACTTTTTGGTTGTCTACGTAAATCAACATATTTGTCATAGTTATAGTCCGATTCATTTTTATGCCTCCTATAATATTCTTTTTCTTTTAAAATATTAATAACTTCAGAGGTAAACCAACTTGGATATCTGTTCTTTTTAAACATTCTTTTCTTAGGCACATTTTTGTCAATAATATAATTAAGAATATCATAAAATTGTTTAACAGCATCATCAACATTATTACATTCTAGTAAACTTTTCCAATTTTGTAGCTGTAGCATTTTGTACATATTTAAAAAATCTGCCTTATTGTAATTATATACAGTAACTGGGCTTAGTAAAACCTTTGGTATGGTTTTTTTAAACAAGCATTCACATTTTAATGAGGGATGATGTGCATCTTCAGGTAGCAGTGGAAATTCAGATTTATTTACCGTAATTCCATTTTGAATATCAGTTATAACTAAATCCAAAGTCTTCCCATTATCATTTTTTACATTATTAAATAGTTTCAGGTCAAATAAAGAAAGGAAATTTGCTAACGAAATACATATTGAATCGCCCTGTAATAAATCATAATCGCAACCAGTAATCGCTGGTATGTTAAAATCTCCCAAAATTATCAAATTATTATGCTTACTACTGCAAGTAACAATGCTTACAATTGAACCACTGATTGGAAAAAGGGAATAAGTACAATTTTTTGCGATTTTAACCTGAGATAGCAGATGTGTTCCTTTAAGATAGTTGCATCGTTGAGTAGAAAATTGGAATGTTTGGGCAACTCTATGTGACCAATGTAGAAGGCAAAATCTTTTGGTGATTAGAAAAAGGGAATAACTGCGTTTCTTATTTCCTTCTTACAGTCACTACAGGACACGACCACAACTGTGAGACTGTGTGTAAGTAGACAACCACCAGAGCCCTCTGCTTTCGTTACGATACTTCGCCTTCTTTTTGCATTGCACAATCTATGGAGAACTTTTTGCTCCAATCAGTTACAGATTTACATGTTTTCAGTGATACAAGTGGTGGTCAAAACTGCAATCATTCAATTACATGAATGCTTTTCAGCCTGACCGTATCATAACGGTTCCCACTATACACCAATATTTGCCTGTCAGAGGTCACAGTTTTTACCATGTGACCGAAATTTTGCTGTAATCTAACCAGAACTCAAACGACACAATCGCATTTACTTACCAGCACAGTATAACCATATGATTACGAATGCAACAAATACTGATCCTCCATTTCAGGTTTACGAAGTTGTCAATGAAGAAATCTTAGATTTTAAACATTGGTGGTAACCGCTTTATAAATCTTCAGGTAGCATTGTGGACAAAACAGTGAAATTCCAAGTAAGTAAATAGAGACACTGTTTACAAAGCAGAATCTCCAGGTTATGTCCAAGCTCATAAGTTTATCCATGGACTAAGAATTGATATTTTTCGATTACTCAAAAGTAATGTCACAAACGTTGCACTGCCAACGTCAAAGGCATACGATTGGCAAGTCTCGATCAATCAGAAAAAGATCAACGATTCTTCACAAATCATCAAATACATACCTGACCAATACAAACAGTTTTATAGGATGATTTGTTCATGGAAAACCACTGATCAAGAAACTGTAGAAGAAGAAGATGCAGACGGATAGGACCCTATGTAAACCCATTCTACTGTGACAAGGTATTTTGCTACGTATTTTGTTCAGTTGTCTATTGTATTACTTTTCTTGCTGTACGAATAACATGTGCTGTACAGAAAAACGAACGGTGACAATAAAAGTGTTAGAAGCCTAATATGCGTGATAGTTCGAATACATATATCCAAGATTAACATACAACATTGCATTCAACATGTACATTTTCATAGCTTTCTATCAAACTGCACATTACATACCCTACACACAATTACAATTGCACCCAACTTTAATTGATTGGAAAAAGGGAATATTTTTTCCATTTTTAAGCTTTTCTAACCAATTCCAGGGCTGCAATACAAGATTCTTCTTGTTGTTTTAGTGTTTGTTAGTTGTTTTGCTACAAGTAATCAATTATACACTTTTTGCAACAAATACAAACAACGCCTCAAGAAGGTTTTTTAGCGTTATTGAAAACTTAGGTCTGATGCACTTATTCCCTTTTTCCAATCAGTGATTCAATTTTTAAAAAGAATTCATTATATTTATCAATTTTTGTTTTTGGTGGTATATATACTAAGAATATGTAATAGGTTTTGTATAATAAACTTAACCTTATACATACAATCTCTAATGAATCAATGTGTATAGGTATATTTTCAACCTGGAAATTATTTAAGACTGCTATTAGAACTCCTCCCCCATTTTTATTTTTTCTATCCTGTCGATACACATCATACCTATGATCTATAAATTCACTATCAAATATACCTTCCTACAGCCAGGTTTCTGTAAGTAAAGTCATATCAAAATGAGAGACAAGGACACTTGTAAATAATTCATTCAATTTTGACCCTAACCCTTGAACATTTTGATAATAAATTGACAACGTTTGACTAAGATTCATTTTTGTATTTAAAGCAAAGCATTAACTTCATCGATAGTACCAAGTGTATACACATAGGTGTCACTCGCTCTTTTTCAGTTTAACATTACCCGCATAATCTATTTAGACAAAGTCATAATTCTTTTCTTTTTTAACCCTCCTTGCCTCTTTGAACACCATTTTCCTATGTGATTTTAAATTCTGATTCACATAAATAGTTCCACCAGTTGTGTAACCAATATCACTACAATTTAAATTTCTTTTAACTTCTCGTTTTTCATAAAAGAATCTTTATCACATCTTACAAATTTAACTATTATACATGGATTAGACTGAGTAGGTGTTTTTTCATTCTATGGCAAATATCTATCATATCATCTGTTACATTAAGATCTAATGCAGAAGCAACCTTTTTGACAATAGATTTGACATCCTCATTCTGAAGAATGGGTATACCATGTAACTCAATAGTATTTCTCCGACCATATTGGTCTACTTCATCTAATTGTAACTTTAACTTGTCAACCTGTTTTTTCAACAAAGGATTTTCATTTTTTAGCGCTTCAATAGTAGCACTACATTTCATTACTTCCTCATTTTGATTTTTCAGTAATTTTGACTTGTCATCCAATTTTTCGTGTGCAACAGTCATGACTTCCCCAAATCGTTCTCTAATTTTGTGTTACACGTTTTAATATCATCAACTTCCTTCTTTATGGTAAGTAACAACTGATACACTTCTTCCAATATAGTTTTTTTTCAATACTCGTTGGAGTTCACCGGACATAGATTTTCGCCTCGATTTCTCACAGTTTCCGCGTCGCCAAATAGTATTTGAAAATCGCAAATATTTAACATCTTCTTCATTCAAATTAGCACAAGTGTTGTGAAATATATTATTACACTCACTACATTGAATTTTCAAATTAATATTCTGCCGCGCCACGGGTTTAGAACATTTACTGCAAACACCCATATTGAGAAGAGAGAAGAAAAACAAAGGAACAACTAAATGTTGTAGCGCTCACTTACTGTTTAATAATCAAAATGCTGATAGCATTGAAGGTAATTATAATGGTAGGTTTATTATGAAGGTTTTGGATCTTTAATAAGACTTCCATGTTTCATTTTCTTTCCTTGCTCTCAATTTTTATTCTTAACTACAATCTGGCCAGCAGGAAACAGATTTTTCGAAATATAATGGTACTCAGGGTTTATAGCAATTATTCAGATTTATCTCCTTCAAAACAGTTCCCAGTGGGAGGCCCGGGTTCGATTCCCAGTGGGAGCTCATGTGGTTCGGATTCCACGTTAATCAGTAGGTCCACGTCTCATATAGCCTCGCTGCTGAACGGGACGTTAAAACTACAGTAGTAGTGGTCCGCGTATATCTAGTCGAGTCAGCAAAAATTTTTGTTACGTCATAGGTCAAAGGTCAATGACCTTGGCCCAGGGTCAATGACCTAGGGGTACCTAGGACCACCCCCTCTAAATTTTGGCAGGGGTACCTTCGCCCACCCCCTAAATTTTGGCAGGGGTACATAGGACCACCCCCCTTAAATTTTGGAAATTGCCAAATCTAAAAATTTGGTATGGTAGCCTAGGACCACAGTATGTACCTCTATCAGTATTCGGGGTCTATGTCGTTCCCTTTCATGGGTAAAAAATTGCCAAAAATTCAAATTTCGGAGGTTTTTGACCTAATTTATCCCCTTTGATGAGGTATTATTACCTTATATAGTTATATGATCGTATACAGGGGTCCATTCCCTTTCATAAGACATGGGTATATTAATGCACCCCTTCAAAAATTTGGGAGGGGTACCATGGCCCACCCCTTTAATTTTGGAAATTGACCAATTTCAACATTGGGTATTATAGTACAGGACCCTAATATGTATTATAATAAATTTGGGTGGTCCACCTCATTTCCTTCTAGGGGTACAAAATTGCCAAAAATATAAACGTAAGCAATACGTTATACCACGTGTTTGGTTTTTGGCTCAATTTATCCCCTTTGATGAGGTATTATTACCCTATATGGTTATATGGGCGTATACAGAGGTCCATTCCCTTTCATAAGACATGGGTATATTTGTGCACCCCTTGAAAAATTTGGGAGGGGTACTTTGGCCCACCCCTTAAATTTTGGAAATTGCTCATTTTATATATTTGGTATTATAGTACTGGACCCTAACATGTATTATGATAAATTTGGGTGGTCCACCTCGTTCCCTTTTAGGGGTACAAATTGCCAAAATATAAACGTAAGCAATACGTTGTACCACGTGTTTGGTCTTTTGGCCCAATTTATCCTCTTGGATGAGGTTCTATTACCTTATATGGTTATATGGTTATTATAGGGGTCTATTTCCTATCATAAGACATAGGTACATTTGTGCACCCCTTGAAAAATTTCGGAGGGGTACTTTGGTCCACCCCTTAAATTTTAGAAATTGCTCATTTTATATATTTGGTATTATAGTACTGGACCCTAACATGTATTATGATAAATTTGGGTGGTCCACCTCGTTCCCTTTTAGGGGTACAAATTGCCAAAATATAAACGTAAGCAATACGTTGTACCACGTGTTTGGTCTTTTGGCCCAATTTATCCTCTTGGATGAGGTTCTATTACCTTATTTGGTTATATGGTTATTATAGGGTCTATTTCCTATCATAAGACATAGGTACATTTGTGCACTCCTTTAAAAATTTCGGAGGGGTACTTTGGCCCACCCCTTAAATTTTAGAAATTGCTCATTTTATATATTTGGTATTATAGTACTGGACCCTAACATGTATTATGATAAATTTGGGTGGTCCACCTTGTTCCCTTTTAGGGGTACAAAATTGCCAAAATTTTAGTACAACCACATGTTTGGTATTTGGTACATTTTATCCCCCTTTGATGAGGTCCTATTACCTTATATGGTTATATGGTCATGTATAGGGGTTCATTATCTATCATAAGACATAGGTACATTGGTGCACCCCAGGAGGGGTACCTTGGCCCACCCCTTAAATTTTGGAAATTGCCCAATTTAAACATTTGGTATTATAGTACAGGACCTCAATATGTTTCGGCGTTTCTATTGTTAAATTTTTAAGTACAACCACGTGTTCGGTTATTGACTCAATGTATCCTATTTGATAAGGTATGGACGGGTATCCCCTTTCAATTTGGTAGGACCATTCGGGTGTAGTACAGTCACGTGATCGATGATTTGGTTTTGATGCGCGACGAGGTCCCTGGTCAATGTTCTCTAGGAATTAGGTGGAAACTTTGTACATGATTCTTGGCATTTAAAACTTTTTTTTCAACTTTTCAAACTAAAAAAATTCAGAACAAAAATTGAAACGAAAACGTTTAAACAAAAATCTTGAAACTAAAAAATTTTTCAAAACAAAAATTTGAAACGAAAAATTTTGAAACGAAAAAAGTTGAAACAAAAAATTTTCAACCCAAAAAATTTGAAACGAAAAATTTTCAAACAAAAAATTTTGTAACAATAAATTTACAAACAAAAATTTCAAAACAAATTTTAAACAAAAAATATTTGGAAACGAAAAATTTCAAAACAAAAATTTCGAACAAAAAATTTTAAACAAACAATTTTCAAACAAAATTTAAATCAAACAGTGATCAGCTTTCACGGTTAACCGTTAAACTTTATCCGGTTTTTAACTATTCGATTAACAAATAAACGGTTTTCAACTATTCGATTAACAAATAAACGGTTTTCAACTATTCAATAAACAGATGAACTGTTTCTTTCCTTTTCACACCAGTGAGTGCAAGAATTGTTGTACTCGCTTTAAATACGCATCATTTTTGAAACAAGGTGTTAGTGTTCATCATGGATACACAGTGGAAACATCCATTTACCTGTATTCTCGCAGGGCCTAGTGGGTGTGGAAAAACGTATTTTGTGAAGCGATTACTGTCACATCTCCCAACCATGATCAATGCAAAATTTCGTAAGATATACTGGTATTATGCAGAATGGCAAGACGTGTATGCAACAATGCCAGTTCCAGTAGAATTTCACGAAGGACTTCCACGAATGAAAGATTTTCAGCCTCAAGATGGACCACATTTGATTATTATTGATGACCATATGCGAGAAGTGAATAGTGATATTGTTGATATGTTCACAAAAGGATCACATCATCGAAATATTAGTGTGATTTTTATAATACAAAATGTATTTCATCAAAGTAAAGCAAATAGAAATATGAGTTTAAATTGTTCGTATTTGGTGTTGTTTAAAAATCCACGTGACAAGTCACAAATCAAGCATATGAGTTATCAAATCATGCCTGAGCATCCACTGTTTCTACAAGAAAGTTATGCAGACGCAACAAGAAATCCACATGGCTATTTACTGATGGATCTTAAACAAGATACACCCGATGAAATGCGATTTCGTACAAATATTTTTCCCGACGATTTGCATCATTATGTTTACGTACCAACAAAACATGTTTAAATTATTGTGCATGTGAAAAGAATGACTTAGTCTGTCACGATGTCTCCTACAGTGAAACACGCTGATCTGCTACGTGCTCTGCACAAAGCTAAACCAAGATTGCGTAAAGCTATTATTGCCAATGCAGACGCTTCATTAATTCATAGTATTTGTGAATGTTGTTATAATGTCTTAAAAGGCAATGTTCCACTGACAAGTGCGCAGAAGTCAAGATTAAAGCGTTACAAGAACACGCTCCGCTATCTCGTAGACAATACAAAATCATTGGATAAAAAGAAGAAACATTTAGCCGTACAACAAGGAGGATTCTTACCTGCATTACTTGCACCTATTGTAGGAAGTGTGTTATCCAGTATTTTGTTTAAACAATAAACATCATGGAACATAGCAAGAAGATGGTTTTAGTGCCACCAGAAATGCTTCAACGAATGCATGCATCATCCCGTGTGAGTGAAAATCGAGAATCTAATCTCGATCGTGAAATGCAATCCATATTGAATACATCGTATCCAAGTGATGAAGAAAAATGGAATCAGTACAATAGAATATTACAGAAATATCTTTATGTGATACGTAAACAAGAAGAACCAATACCACTTACAATTACATCAATGAAACCTGATGGTGACGTCCCGAATGTTGACGATAGCACGAAACAAGAAATTTTAGCCGCAATACCACAAATGTATCGTAAGAAAGCCGAACTACTATTCCGTCGTTTAAAACAAGATGACGCAATTACGTGGGATCATAAAGGAACAGTGTACATCAACGATAATAAACTACATGGATCCAATATTGTAGATTTAATGTGCGATGTGACTCGACCGAGGAAACATTCTAATCCTCAAGGCTGGGAATTGTTTTGCAACTACCTTGCATCGTCAAACACACCTCAAGAATTGATTGGTAATCCACGAAGATTAAACTATATTGTCAAGCATAATAGTACAACAGCATCTGAAGGATCTGCACCACCAAAACCGGCACCTGAATTATTTTCTTCCGGAGAAGAAGAAGAAGAAGAAGAAGAAGATGATGATGTTTTAGAAGTCCGACCAAAAAGAAAACGTATCATTCCACAATGGTCAACGTACAAACCATGAACAAAAAGTTGAAATCCATTTATTACAATCCAGCACATCCTGCATCGTTTTCTACTGCAAAGAAATTATGGCAAGCCACAGGAAAATCTATACCTCTAACCAAAATAAAACTTTGGTTAAACAAACAACCTACCTACACGTTACATCGTCCTGTACGTCGTCGTTTCCGTAGAGATTTTTATCTTGTCAACAATATTGATGATCAATGGGAATGTGATTTAAATGATTTACAATCACTTCAAAACTATAATGACAATTACCGCTATATTCTTACAGTGATTGATGTGTTTAGTCGGTACGGGTGGGCTGTACCACTAAAATCAAAAAGTGCCGAGGATATAGTGAATGCATTTGAAATGATTTTCCAGGAGAGGAAACCAATTGTGCTACGTAGTGATCAAGGAACTGAATTTACCAACAAGACAGTACAAAAGTTTCTCAGAAAACACAACGTGCAACATGTTACAACAAAGGATCCAGATATTAAAGCCAGCATCGCAGAAAGATTTAATCAGACATTGAAACATCGTATGTGGAAATACTTTACCAAATATCAAACATACAATTACATCAAAGTATTGCCTTTACTTGTAAAAGCATACAATGAAAGTCGGCATTCCAGTATTAAAATGGCACCTGCAAACGTTTCTCAGGACAATTTACTGGAGGTGTGGCATAACTTATACGACAAAAAGCTACAACGTTCAAAACAAGATACGGATTTATCTGTTGGTGATACTGTTCGTATAAGTAAAACAAAACGTATCTTTGACAAGGGTTACCTCGAGAACTGGACTTGGGAAATATTCAGAGTAAAAGCCATTGTACCAAGAAACCCACCAGTGTATCGACTAGAGGATTTAAATCATCAACTTATCGATGGTGTTTTCTACAGAGAAGAATTACAACCAGTACCGCTCCCTTCGACGTTCCTCATCGATAAAATATTACGTACAAGAACAAAAGGTCGCAGAAAGGAGTATCTCGTCCAGTGGAAAGGATATCCTTCCTCATTCAATTCGTGGATCCCTGCAATTTCATTGAAGAAGAAGAAGAATGGAACCTGATCAAGATTTTTACGTTACACTTCCCAGTAATAGTTCCATGGATTATTTTCCAGAAAATACATTGACTTCATATATTACGAAATTACAACGACGTGTAGAGTTTCGCCAGAAATGGGATGTGGCAATTGTAGAGATTCATTATCCACATTCTTTGCTGAACATTAACAGTAAAAACAATAAAATATATTACAAATCATCAAGTAGTAATGATCAGGAACCGTGGAAGGTTGTAACGATCCCTGTACGCTATTATAACAATATACGGGATCTTATTCATGCAATTAATATACATCATAAAGAAACCAATTTATTTATATCTCATGACGCAACTAATAATATATGCCTCATAAGACATCCCAAAAAGGAAATCCATACTTCTGTACAATTGTCACCAAGTGTTAGTTTAATGCTTGGATTTGACCCGAAAAGTGATTTAAAAGATATGGAAAAGGGACAATATACACCGGATGTACGATTAGGCTTACCATCACAAATGTACGTCTATTGTGACATTATTGAATCTGTCATTGTTGGAGATACAATGGTACCCTTGCTACGAATTGTCAACATGGATCCTGTGAATCATACTTTTGGAAGTCATGCAGTACAAATCTTTAATCCTGCACATTATGTTCCGGTGGAAAAAATGAATTTTGAGCAAATACAAATCGATATAAGGGATAGCACAGGTCATCGGATGCCATTCACCTTTGGAACGGTGTGTACAAAACTACATTTCCGTCGTCGTCGTCATGACTGATCCGTATTTGCAATACTACCAAAAACAAGCGTTATCCGGTATCGGCAACGTCTATGTGGGAAGTCCCTATCAAGCAGGACATGGCATTGGAAGTTTCCTTGGTGGCTTATTTCGTTCAGTGTTACCACTTGTGAAGCAAGGCGCTAAAACTGTGGGAAAAGAATTATTAAAATCAGGTGCCAATATGATTAATGATGTTGTGATCTCGAATCAACCGCTGGAAGAATCGTTTCATCAACGTATGCAAGAGGCAAAATCGAATTTACAAGAAAAAGCTAAAAACAAGTTGAAAACTATGCTGGGAAGTGGATATCATAAACGAAAATGGGATGACTGCTCTCAGTTTGAGGTTGACCTTCCAACGATCAACAACACCATCAATCCTACAAAGAGACGTAAATTATCACATAAGAAGAAGAAGAGATCATTGGCATCGTCACCAGATATTTTTGATTAATTCAACGATGGCTTTCTTACATCATCAATCCTGTGAATGTGTAAAAAGTGAATTGGACATTTTTTCAACGTTGCCCACGCAAACCAGTGTTCTGGACAATCGTATTATAGGCTACAAACCAATTAGTTCAATAGCTGAAAATTCACCAATAGAATTTGTAGTGAGTGGTAGCAGTGATGAATATATTGATTTACCACAAACCTTATTATACATCCAAGCACAAATTGTGAAACCAGATGGTTCCTCCTTCATCAATACGGATAAAGCAATTGCACCTGTCAATGATTTTCTAAATGCTATGTTTAGTGAAGTACAAATCTACTTGAACAATAAACTGATTTCATTTCCGTCACATAATCATCCATATCGTTCGTACATGGAAAAACTACTCAATTATAGTGATGGAGCTAAAAATACACATTTACAAACAGCAATGTGGTTTCAAGATACGGCTGGTCATATGAACGCAACCACAAGTGAGAACAAAGGATTTCAACAACGCTATGAACTGACAAAACAAAGTATGAAATTCGATATGATTGGACATCTTCATTGTGACATTTTTAATCAAGATAAATTTTTAATTCATGGAGTGGAATTACGTGTGAAACTTATTCCTGCAAAGCCAAACTTTTGTCTCATGGCCGGTGAAAGTGGTGTCAATGCAAAAATCAATATTCTAGATGCATCGTTGCAGGTGAAAAAAGTCAGCATCAGCCCTAGTGTCAAATTGGCACACAATAAAATTTTACAATCTACACCGGCAAAGTATCCTCTGACAAGGGTTCAAATGAAATCATTTACCATCCCGAAGGATATACAATCCAAAACTATCGATAACCTGTTTATGGGAACATTGCCAAATCGTATTATTGTAGGATTTACATCGAATGAAGCATCCAGTGGAACTATTACCACCAATCCATTTGAATTTCAACATCTAAACATTAATTTCTTTACATTGTACGTGGATGGAAAAGCTGTACCTTCAAAACCATTGCAACCCAACTTTGAAGAAAATCTCTACAATTCATCGTACCACACATTGTTCTCAGGCTCTGGCATACATTTTACCAATACTGGAAATACAATTTCAAGAGCCGACTACAAGAATGGATATACACTGTTTGTATTTGACCTAACTCCCGATTCTTCTGCTGGAGATTGTCACTATTGGAATTTACAACGACATGGAGCCATCCGATTGGAAGTTCATTTCCAAGAGAAATTAGCAGCACCTGCAAACTGTATTGTGTATGGAGAGTTTTCCTCACTCCTAGAGATAGACCACCAGCGCAACATTATCCTGGACTTTTAAATTACAAGGTACGTATACGTTATGTATCATTTCCATTCACGATGTTGAATACATTACAATTAGCTAGTGCTTTAAACGGGAGTCCATTATTCAGAAATCATTTTACCGGGGTATTTGCAAGCGATGAGTTGCCCTCACGGATTTCTCTTCCTCTGGCAATGATTGTAAATACAGATCCATCCACAAAACTAGGAAGTCATTGGATTGCAATTTATATTGATCATCGCGGTGTTGGAGAATATTTTGACAGCTATGGCCTTCCTCCTTATGTACCACAACATGTTGCATTCTTAAAACTTCATTGTATATACTATAAATATAATAACAGCCAAATGCAAAGTCTTGGTTCATCCGTATGTGGCTATTATGCTTATTTTTATTTGTGCTGTAAAGCCCAAGGAAAATCTCTGCGTGAAATTCAATATTTGTTCACAACAGTACCCACGGTTAATGATCGTAGACTGTTGCAATATACCTTCCAGGTAATTTTATCATATTTATCATTGTAAGTGTATTTGTTTTATCATCATCTATTTCTATACTAATCATCTTTTTCCTCGTTCTTTTTTACAGAATTCACAATACGAAGCTTTGCAAACGGGTGCTATGCTGCAAAACATGGAAACAAATCATCGCAATCAAGAAGAGGAGGCAGTCTAATGAAGAAACCCAGCTCAATATACAAACATTGTCAATAAGAAAGAAAAAGAAGAAACCAGAAAAATGAATAAAATACAATTTATGCTTATTTATGTGTTTTTATTGTCCATTCCATATACAACGGTATCAGATTCTCCTAAAAAACTGTGTGATATAAGACGAGAACCCTGTGCAAAGTTTCCACCTAATTCCTAGAGAACATTGACCAGGGACCTCGTCGCGCATCAAAACCAAATCATCGATCACGTGACTGTACTACACCCGAATGGTCCTACCAAATTGAAAGGGGATACCCGTCCATACCTTATCAAATAGGATACATTGAGTCAATAACCGAACACGTGGTTGTACTTAAAAATTTAACAATAGAAACGCCGAAACATATTGAGGTCCTGTACTATAATACCAAATGTTTAAATTGGGCAATTTCCAAAATTTAAGGGGTGGGCCAAGGTACCCCTCCTGGGGTGCACCAATGTACCTATGTTTTATGATAGATAATGAACCCCTATACATGACCATATAACCATATAAGGTAATAGGACCTCATCAAAGGGGGATAAAATGTACCAAATACCAAACATGTGGTTGTACTAAAATTTTGGCAATTTTGTACCCCTAAAAGGGAACAAGGTGGACCACCCAAATTTATCATAATACATGTTAGGGTCCAGTACTATAATACCAAATATATAAAATGAGCAATTTCTAAAATTTAAGGGGTGGGCCAAAGTACCCCTCCGAAATTTTTAAAGGAGTGCACAAATGTACCTATGTCTTATGATAGGAAATAGACCCTATAATAACCATATAACCATATAAGGTAATAGAACCTCATCCAAGAGGATAAATTGGGCCAAAAGACCAAACACGTGGTACAACGTATTGCTTACGTTTATATTTTGGCAATTTGTACCCCTAAAAGGGAACGAGGTGGACCACCCAAATTTATCATAATACATGTTAGGGTCCAGTACTATAATACCAAATATATAAAATGAGCAATTTCTAAAATTTAAGGGGTGGACCAAAGTACCCCTCCGAAATTTTTAAAGGAGTGCACAAATGTACCTATGTCTTATGATAGGAAATAGACCCCTATAATAACCATATAACCATATAAGGTAATAGAACCTCATCCAAGAGGATAAATTGGGCCAAAAGACCAAACACGTGGTACAACGTATTGCTTACGTTTATATTTTGGCAATTTGTACCCCTAAAAGGGAACGAGGTGGACCACCCAAATTTATCATAATACATGTTAGGGTCCAGTACTATAATACCAAATATATAAAATGAGCAATTTCTAAAATTTAAGGGGTGGACCAAAGTACCCCTCCGAAATTTTTAAAGGAGTGCACAAATGTACCTATGTCTTATGATAGGAAATAGACCCCTATAATAACCATATAACCATATAAGGTAATAGAACCTCATCCAAGAGGATAAATTGGGCCAAAAGACCAAACACGTGGTACAACGTATTGCTTACGTTTATATTTTGGCAATTTGTACCCTTAAAAGGGAACGAGGTGGACCACCCAAATTTATCATGATACATGTTAGGGTCCAGTACTATAATACCAAATATATAAAATGAGCAATTTCCAAAATTTAAGGGGTGGGCCAAAGTACCCCTCCCAAATTTTTCAAGGGGTGCACAAATATATCCATGTCTTATGAAAGGGAATGGACCTCTGTATACGCCCATATAACCATATAGGGTAATAATACCTCATCAAAGGGGATAAATTGAGCCAAAAACCAAACACGTGGTATAACGTATTGCTTACGTTTATATTTTTGGCAATTTTGTACCCCTAGAAGGAAATGAGGTGGACCACCCAAATTTATTATAATACATATTAGGGTCCTGTACTATAATACCCAATGTTGAAATTGGTCAATTTCCAAAATTAAAGGGGTGGGCCATGGTACCCCTCCCAAATTTTTGAAGGAGTGCACAAATATACCCATGTCTTATGAAAGGGAATGGACCCCTGTATACGACCATATAACTATATAAGGTAATAATACCTCATCAAAGGGGATAAATTAGGTCAAAATCCTCCGAAATTTGAATTTTTGGCAATTTTTTACCCATGAAAGGGAACGACATAGACCCCGAATACTGATAGAGGTACATACTGTGGTCCTAGGCTACCATACCAAATTTTTAGATTTGGCAATTTCCAAAATTTAAGGGGGGTGGTCCTATGTACCCCTGCCAAAATTTAGGGGGTGGGCGAAGGTACCCCTGCCAAAATTTAGAGGGGGTGGTCCTAGGTACCCCTAGGTCATTGACCCTGGGCCAAGGTCATTGACCTTTGACCTATGACGTAACAAAAATTTTTGCTGACTCGACTAGATATACGCGGACCACTACTACTACTACCCAACAACAACAACAACAACAACTCAAAACAGTTCCCTTTACTACTAATGCATTGGTCCTAGCGAGTATTCCACTGCTGGAACTCATAGTTTAGAATAGCCTAAAGTTATCGTGGCGACTGTTTTAAATCTCCTGTAACCGGCAGGAGTTCTAGTTGCTGTTCGGGCGGCTTTTATCTGTAACCGGCCTCAGTTCGTCTGGTCGCTGTTCGGGCAGCTATTTATTTGTAACCACCAGGGTGTAATCTGGTCGCTGTCCTTGGGTCGTGGTACTACCAATAGGTATCTTCCTGATACTTTAACTTACCTGGACAGGATGATGAAGACCTCTCCAAGAAAGGTTACAAACTGTTTCCAAAAAGCTCGTCGGTCTCAATAATGAGATGAGCATTAGGCGCCGAGAGGTTCGGGCGTCTCGTCTCGAAAACCTCACGGACGATCAGACGGTCATCCAGACCATAACGCACACAAACGTCACTCATACAAACAACGAAAACACACTGGATTAAATGACACTATACTTATTTATTAGAACACTATTCTATATAAGAAAATAGCAAAGAGGAATGGACACAACACTGAACACTGAGGATGTATAACAATTTTAGTCGCTGAAATCACGCTTTGCCCTTTTCGGGCAATATAGCCCTTTATATATATATGATTATGATTCAGATATCACTACAAATTCTTCTCTCACACCATTGACACACTTGGGGGATTAGCACTGGGGAAAAGTTGTCTGGATCGTCCCACGATGAATCCAGTTGTTACGCTGAACCGTCCTGCAGCGTAAAGGTGAATCTTCAGTGAATAAACGAAAAGAAGATCTTCATAGTGGAATACTGATATTGGAGGGCGCGTATATAACTTTTTAAACGCACAAGGTCTGTGGACCTGGGATTTCACTAATTGGGGCTAGCCGTAAGAAATCGTCCTTCACCGGTTAAATAGCTTGTGCCCCTTCACAAAACTTAACCAACGCAACGTGCGTGGTGGCTGCGTACAACACCGGAGTCGAACTCCCTGAGCATCCAAGCTCAAGCTACGGGTTGCAATGATCAACGGAAAAGTGTTGGCAGACTTCTTTGTCCAATTGTGTGGGAAAGAAGCAATTCCCACCAAAGAAAGAACTTATGTGCGTTGCAGAATAAAGTATAAATTGAAAATAATGATCACTGTCTTGACGAAATATACAGAGTGTCCACAAAAAATCCTTCTATAACCTGGCAGCGGTTATACTCCTATGGATGGGTGACCTTTCAAAGTGGATTTCAACTTCGCGAATAGAAAGATGTCTGCAGGAGCTAAATCATGTCAATAGAGTGGTTGAGATACAACAGTTGTATTGTTTTTGGCGAAAATTTCCTTGATGAGAAACTTCGAATAGCTAGGAGCATTATCATGATGCAGCATCTAGGTTTCGTTTTTGCAAGCTTCTGATCTCTGCTTCTTCACAGCCTCCTTCAAAGGCCTCACCATCTCTAACTAAATACTCTTTATTTATAGTTTGCCTACAAGTGGAACTGTTCGGAAAAATTGGACTTCTTTGAATATTTCAACTTCAATGTATAAGTAACACTACGTTCAAGTTTTCATCTCCCAATATAATGTAAAGTATTTTTTTTAGGTCGAACTATTTTGTAAAGCTATTAGAGTATTGATCAACACAAATATATTTTAGTAAAAGTTTAATAGTGGTGGCAATAATTGTCCTGAAAATGTAGTAAGCTACTTAGATTTATAGGGAGAAAGCTGCCATCTCAAAAAAAAAAAAAACAAAAAAAAAAAAAACAGCATTTTTGCATCTAGGTTTGCGTAGGAAAGAGCATTGTTCTCAACGTGTACACAATTTTTAACAGTGCACTCCGGTTGGAACCCGAACAAGGACTTCTTGGTGGTCAGCTACCCGATGAATATGCTTCGGTACTTTAACTGATAAAGCACCTACCAGTACCGGGCTACCAGGAGTTCCAGATTCGACTCGTAGTCGAGATACTGAGACTTAATCTAATCATTTCCCAATAATAATAAGCACCAACTATTTTCAATACCAGTATTTACAGTTGATAAGCACAAGTAACAAAAGGCAAGGTTCGGAAAAGTATCACCAGATCCATTTCGATATCAACCATCCTGACATTTACCTGCTAGGAAACGCGAAGAACAGTTTTTACTTACATCTTGTGTGGAAACAGTTGCTGTAATTTCTTTTCCATACGCAGATTCAATGGGAAAGGAACCAGTGGTACCAGCAGACTTTCGTTAGAGCAAAACCAGGCTATTTATTCAGTATTTTTAGACTAAAGGGTATAATATAGGGCAATTAATATTTATCCTAATTTAAAGACGTAAAAAGGAATATACAATGAACTGAAAGAGTCGATTACGCAAATAAGCTCAAGTCAGAGGCGGATACAGGGTGTTTGGAGCTCTTGAAAGTAGCTCTAAGTAGCAGTATTACAACCCAAAGCCCCCCTCCAGAGGTCCATCCTGGATCCACCCTGGCTCAAGTGAAAATAATCGTCTTCACGATCACCCATGCATCAGCTACACCCTAGTCGGAACCAAAGTTTATGGTAATAACTTGTTCGTCTTGCACAAGTTAGTCTATTATTTTAAATTAGTATCTGGTCTAAACAGATGGATGCTACGAATACCGTAATTTTTTTGATATGAGACAAAAAGCACGATTATCTAATAGGGAATTCATTTTACTAGAATTTTCCATTAAATCTGTATATAATCTTCATTCTCAAATATATACCTTCATATTAACATGTTTATTCACAAAATTTGAAGCAAATCTCAATTTAAAAAAGTATGTAAATATCAAATAAATATCAAATTGCAAAATTCTTATACATGTAATCGAACTTTATTCATAATGACAAAGATATTATCTACTGTGTCAATTTATTGTTAGAGCTCTCATCTTGTGCAAAACTACATTCAACTTGAAACTTTTGCTTGGTTCAATAGGATTCATATTAAATACTTATTAAAAATTGTGTGTAATTAAATAATAAACACAAGTTTATTTATTCAAAAGTGTACGCTTCAGCAAATGGTTGTTGTTCATACAGCATCTTGTTTCAATATTTGCTGAACATATACTTTCAACCCGCCTCATGGCTTATATTCCTAGATGGATACACTGAAAAACATGACGGAAAGACAGTTGTTACGTAATCTAACCAGCCAATGAAAATGATCCTTGGCTAGGCTGAGGCTGTAATGGATGCAGTAGTTGTCAAGTGGTTCTGGCCACATTGACAGTGTGAATCACGATATAGTCTGTGACAGTACAGCAGATGTCATGTGATGTAATGTGTGTTCGCTGTAAAGTGAATTAGAAATTAATAATAAATACGTTCTAGTGTAATACACTTAAGTGTATTAATAAATTATCATAGCAAACGATACATGGCGCAGTCGGTTATCTTTTAACAGTGAGACTGTCATCTAGCAAAACAAAAAATGCAGTCAGCTAAAGTCCCGAAGGAACTTTGCCTTACCGGTAATTTGTGTGAGAATTGGCGAAAATTCAAACAAAATTTTGATATTTATATGACTGCAAGCGGTCAAGATTTAAAGCCCAGTGCCACCAAAGTTGCCATATTACTGAATGTAGTTGGTGAAGAAGCTGTAGAAATTTACAACACTTTTGAGATAAGTGATGAAGACAAAAAGAAGTACGAGGTAGTTGTTCAAACTTTTGAAACTTACTTCAATCCCCAGAAAAACGTGGTCGTAGAACGTTATGTTTTTAACTCCCGTGTGCAAGATGAAGGAGAATCGTTTGACTCATTCGTTACCGATTTAAAGAAACTGGTTAAGACGTGTGAATTTGGTGACCAAACAGACAGTGTAATAAGAGATCGTATTGTGTTAGGAATACGTGATAAGGTATTACAGGAAAGAATGTTACGTGCAGGAGAACTGTCACTAGATAAGGCTATTGAAATGGGACGTGCAGCGGAATTGAGCAGACAACAAGCAGATACCATACAGAACAAACAAGTTAGTGAAGTGCGAAGAAAAACTGCAAGTGGGAAAAAGCTATCAGCTCCGCCAGGTAAAGCATGGACAACAGGAGAGGACAAAAATAAATGTAAAGAACAAAGTGCAAGGAACCAGCGTTTTCACAATAATGAGTACAAGTGTAAGAAATGCAACACAGTACATAAGAAAGCGCAGTGCCCAGCGTTCGGTAAACAGTGCAGAAAGTGTCAACAGTTTAATCATTTTGCAGTGGGGTGCAAGGCTAAACAAGTCCAGTGCATACAGGAAGAAGTAGCGGAAACGACGGACACAAGTGATGTACTGTATTTATCAGAAGTGTCAATATCACACATTAATGCTGTAATGTCAGCAAGGCAAGAATGGGAAAAAACCATTCAGGTGGAAGATAAAAAGATCACATTTAAGTTGGACACAGGTGCAGAAGTCAACGTGCTTCCAATAAGAGAATTTAAACGTGTAAATCAACAATTTAAGGTTAGGCCTACCAAAATGTTGTTAGAAGTCTATGGTGGCCATAAAATTAATCCCGTAGGTATTGTAAACTTACATTGTGTGTCAAAAAACGCGGATGAATACTTAGATTTTGTAATAGTTGAAGGTGTAAGTAACGCAGCTAAGCCGTTATTAGGCCTAAGTGCATGCACAAAGTTACATTTAATACAAAGAGTACCTGTTGATATTGTAACAACAATGGCCAAGAGTAGTTTTATATCTCAAAATAAGGATGTATTTGAAGGTATTGGTAAGTACAAGGGGAAACTACACGTAGAAGTTGACAAAAACGCAAAACCTGTTGCAAAGCCACCAAGAAGGGTGCCGCTAAGTATACAGCCTAAACTTAAGCAAGCAATTGAAAAACTAGAAAAAGATGGAATTATTTGTAAAGAAGAAAATCCAACGGGTTGGGTAAGCAATCTATTTATAGTTGAAAAACCTAATGGGTCCCTGAGATTGTGTTTGGATCCTAAAGATTTATATAAAGCTCTTAAACGAAATTATGCAATAATCCCTACTGTGGAAGAGGTTAGTGCAAGGTTAAATAAAAAATCTGTGTACAGTGTTTTAGATTGGAAAGATGGCTTCTATCACATTGAGCTTGATGAAGAGTCAAGTAGATTGTGTACGTTTAGCTTACCGTATGGGTGTTGGAGGTTTTTAAGGCTACCTTTTGGTCTAAGCATAGCTCCAGAAGTGTTTCAGAAATTAAATGAAATGTGTTTTGGAGATATTCCTGGTGTAGTCGTCTATTTTGATGATCTTTTAATAGGGGCAGAATCTGAAAAAGAACACGATCAAATCATGAATGTAGTGCTAGAGAGAGCAAGAAACTTGAACATTAAGTTCAATCCTGAAAAACTACAATATAAGGTACACGAAGTTAAATACCTAGGGCATGTGTACAGTAGAGAGGGAATTAGACCTAATAGGGACATGGTAAAAGCTGTACTTGAGTTAAAAGAACCCAAAAATAAAAAGGAATTACAAAGAGTAATTGGCATGGTAAATTACGTAAATAGGTTCATTCCAAATTACTCTACAATCACTGCACCGTTAAGGGAATTGTTAAAATCAAATATTGAATGGCAGTGGTTACCGAAACATAGGGAGGCTTTTGAAACGTTAAAACAAAAACTTTCTAGTGCTCCTGTGTTAGCTAATTTTGATGTAAATAAGAAAATTACATTACAATGTGATTCTTCAAGTGAAGGGCTGGGTTGCTGTCTCAAACAAGATGGGCATCCTGTAGCTTACAGTTCTCGTAGCCTTACAGAAACTGAGAAATCATATGCACAGGTCGAAAAGGAGTTACTTAGTATTGTATATGCTGTGAAAAAATTTCATTTGTACATCTATGGTAGGGAAGTAGAGGTAGAAACCGATCACAAGCCTCTAGTTTCGATAATGAATAAATATGTAGCAGATGTGCCTTCTAGTAGATTACAAAGAATGAAGCTCAAATTACTGAATTATAATCTTAAACTTGTTTATGTGCAAGGCAAAAATATGCACATTGCAGATCTGTTGTCAAGGTCATATCTTAATGAGGTTGAAGAAGACGACAGGTCACTTACTGAAGTAATCCATAGTCTAACTTCTCACTTACAAGTAAGTGATGCACGTAAAGAGCAGTTCATTGAAGCAACTAAATTAGACCCTGTGTTAAGTAGAATTTTGGATCTGTATTACAAGGGTTGGCCAGATGATAAGAAGGAATTAGATGACAGTGTAAAATTTTATCATAAATTGAGACAGGATATTACTGTAGAAAATGGCCTAGTGTTTTTAGGTAAAAAAGTAATTGTACCGGTTAGTTTAAGGAAACAAGTGTTAAACCAGTTGCATGAAAGTCATTTTGGAGTGCAAAAAACTAAAGCAAGAGCAAGACAGATAGTGTATTGGCCAGGGTTAGCAACGGATATAGAAAATATGGTCCTTAAATGTACGACGTGTGAGAAGTACAGAATGTCAAATACCAAAGAACCGTTAATTTCCCATGACATACCAAATTTACCATTCGAAAAAATAGGTGTTGATATCTTAGAATTTGGGGGTAAGTCACTTCTAGTCATAATGGATTATTACTCGAAATGGCTTGAACTTTTACCACTGAAGGCAAAAACTTCTGTAGAAGTAAATGACAAACTTAAAAATGTATTTACAACACATGGTATACCTAAAATTGTGGTGGCTGACAATGTACCATTTAGCTCGAGGGAATGCAGGGATTTTGCTAGAGAGTGGGATTTCACTATTATAACTAGTAGTCCAAGGTATCCAAGGTCGAATGGATTGGCAGAGAAAGCGGTAGGAATTTCAAAAAGAATTTTAAAGAAAAGCCAAGAAGAAGGGAGAGACTACAGGTTAGGGTTACTTGAATATCGCAATTCTCCTGTGTTAGGATCAGATATGTCACCATCTCAAATGTTAATGAGTAGGAGGGTAAGAACCAAATTGCCAGTACATGTAGAGCTGCTAAAACCAAAAGTTCAAGAAAATGTACACAAAATGTTACTAAAGAAGCAGCAGAAAAATAAAATGCTTTATGACAAAACAGCTAAAATAAGGCCTGAATTTAAACCAGGGGAAAATTGTTTGTTGCAAAAGGATAAGATATGGGTACCAGGTCAAGTAATTAATGTTGAAAACACTCCAAGATCATATTTAGTAAAAGATACAAACAATCAGGTGTATCGCAGGAATAAAATACATTTAAGAAAGTCTCTAAACAAATTTGAATTTCAAAACTTGTGTGAGTATGATGATGTAACTAATAATAATGTACAGGGTGTGCAAGAAAATCAAGAACCCATAGAACAAGACAATGTAACGAGAAATCAAAATGTGACAGAAACTAGTTGTGGTGTCAATCTAAGGGGAGTAGTTGGTGATAAGCCACGTAGGTCCGAAAGAAAAGTAAAGAAACCTTACTGGTTCAAAGATTATGTGTAAAAGGGGGAGATGTAATGGATGCAGTAGTTGTCAAGTGGTTCTGGCCACATTGACAGTGTGAATCACGATATAGTCTGTGACAGTACAGCAGATGTCATGTGATGTAATGTGTGTTCGCTGTAAAGTGAATTAGAAATTAATAATAAATACGTTCTAGTGTAATACACTTAAGTGTATTAATAAATTATCATAGCAAACGATACAGAGGCAGGAATAAAAATATGTTTTTTCTGTCTCATAGTTTGTTTTTCTGTGCAAACACACTTCCTCCTCCCTGTCATATTGTGTATATATTATTTTTTTATCCTTATATATGCCCCATGTATATCATAAAGATTATATCAACAGTATCCTGGCAGAAGGCATAGGCGGAACTACAGGGGGGCCAGGGGGGGCTGGCCACCCCAGAAGCAAAGATGGTCCCCCAGAATTTTTCTACTTGACGAAAATAATGTTATTAATTTACCTCAATTTACAAATAACAATTTTAGTGATACTTGCATTTGACATATTTAAGTGATTATACTCGTCCCTTCATGGATTAAAAAATGGTCTGGTGCTTGGATGTAATAAAATCCCTGTACCAATGTGAAAGTGGTCAATATAGCGACCTTTCAACTTGCGCTATATGAGGTTTCTTTTATTTGGTAGCTTCATTGATGTAAATTATTTTTGTATTGTTTCAAGTAATTAACATTATTGACGTAGTAAATTTTCCTTGTTCATATATGTATGGTAAGGAAGTCCTATTGTTATTATTTTATTTATAGTATAGTAATATTTGAATAGTTAAGATTATCACAGCAAATTATTAAGGTACACTAAAAAAAGCAACACAAAGGAAAGAAAGAAGAAGGCGAATTCTTGAACTGATAAACTCAAGTAATTGTTGCCTCTTACACATGCATATAATACCCATTCAAAAGTCACTATTGAATACTATTTGTTGCTTTTCATTATTATTATTATTATTATTATTATTATTATTATTATTATTATTATTATTATTATTATTATTATTATTTTTATTTTTATTATTATTACTTATGAACTGAAGTTTGTGGTAAGTCTTAAGGTATAAACTTTAACCAGGCACGCAAACAGAAATTTTTGTGCAGGGTGTCGAAAGTTGGGTGTAATATTGGTTACAACATTGCAAGACTCAGACACGACATTATTCTGTCCCCGAGTAAACTAAATAATTGCAAATAGCGGAAGTCGTGAACCCAGGGAACACTTTTTATATTTTGCTTTTGGAAAGTAAGTATATGTGTGGTATACTAAAGAAAAAAATGTTCCTGATAACCTACTTTAGTGTCATACTGTAAAAGTTAGATGGGTACCGTATGGCAGCAATACAAGAACCAGTGCAATTTTAACGGAAGAAGTCATGTCGTCTCTTAGTACGGGGGGAACATGTACCAAGGGACTTAAATTATTGTACCTAGGGACAACCATAGGTATCTTAAATATGCTGGAGCATTTACTTGTTCCTTAAACTTATGTGCAGTAAGAAATACTCTACAAATGTCAGGAAAAATACTTGTATATACGAAAATCAAATATTGCTTTCCAGTTCATTTGTTTCTCTCTGTATGAATTACTTCTCTCTGTATGTTGCCCAAATGAAGTATAGAAAACTGAATTCAATAATACGAAGGCAAAGTTGGTACGAAATTCAGAAGGGCCATACGTGCCATGTCCCTTTGTACATTATGCTCCTGGAATGCACCACTTCCCCTACTGTATCTATATTCACAGGAAAAAATTAAAGAACTAGATGTTTTTTATAAGAAAGGAAAGAATACAAATATAGTGTAAAATGACGGGGACATATAGCCTTGCTGACGTTCCCATTGATCCTCCTAATCACTCAGTATAGTGTAAGATTAAATCTTTAAGAAGTCACATTAAAAATTTCTCTGTTAAAACAAGTATAGTTTTATTAAGAAAGTGCACAAATATCTGTGAAGTTACTAAGACTGCATGAGGTCCAGCTCGAATGAATTTTCCATAAGTGGATATAGACAAAACACAGTCATTAAAAAAAGTAAGATTTTTTGATGGTTTGCATTCGATGGACCCCTCCGTGGGTTGATACTAATGATGCTACTACAACAGTACGCTAAGAAGTTTATACCTATGTAATTCAGGAATATTACTAGAGTTGACTTACATATGCTCCAAAACGTTAAATAAGTCGATTATTAACTCTGATTTAATGATTCAAAATAAGTCCTTTTATACCATATAATTCATATTTTTGTCTCTGTGAAAATATTGTGATCAACATTATTTTCAATCAATTCTGCTGGTTAAATCTTTGTTTCACTGACACGAAGCCGACACGAAAGACACCGAGGAACGCCGAAAGAAGATACCTCACGGAATGGCCCGAAGAGGACAGATAAAAGCCCGACCACCGAGGGACCCAGCATCAGTCGAGCAACTAATCCCTAAGAAGCTAAGGGGTCCTCCTAACCACAACTAATCCCTGGAGGCTGCTATGAAGCTAAGGGGATCAGCTTAAATACCATACCTCGTGAGGGCTGCTTAAGCTGAGATTTCCTAGAACCGAATCCTTCAGAACCCTGGAAGCTGCTATGAAGCTAAACCTTGGTCATTATAGAGATACTTTGTTGTTAGAACTTTTGTAAACAGAAAACACTTAATTTTATAATAAAATTGGTGAAGGGATAAAATCTCAGTCCATTATTGACTCTACCTAAAGTCATTACATGGTGATAGGCACCGGAGTTTTGTACGGGACGCTCTTTTATTAACTTTTTAGCAGGCACTGATAAGCTTAGTATCAAAATCCATCTAAGTTTCGCTATCCCTCCAATCTTTTCTTTTACCTTTCCCGAGTGCGATTTATGCCGGAAACTAGATCAGGTGAACAAACATATAGATTAGGAGAGAATAACACAAATACGACAGAGGGTGCATCTAATACATCCTTTAATATGCCACATGTGACGAAGTATTCGGAGCATGTGCAGGAGGACCCAGACAGTTTTTTCATGCTATTCGATCATATGGCAACCATGCAATCATGGTCAGCAGCTAAGAAGAAGGAAAATTTTACTGATATATCTACAAGACACAGCACTAGATCTCGTGTTGCAGCTTAAAAGTCAAAATCAATTTGGAACGATATCCTAGGAACCTTTAAAATCTAAATTAGTAGTATTAAGTAGGCCGAAGGTCCCATAGTATAAAGCGGAAGAGTAATTATTCTAGGTCCAACAAGGAATAGATGAGTCCATAGATTCATATTTTTATGTAAATTCCGAGCAATCATGCAGTTATTACTGGAAGCATCAGAACAAAAGATCCATCATTTATCCTTGGGATTACAACGAGATTTCCTTAACAATAGGCAAGTGTTAGAAAGGTTTGCAACAATGGACGCCTTATAGACTAAATTAAACACCTTGGAAGCCGCCAATGACCTTTTAAGGAAAGGAGAGCATGCAGAACTATTGCAAAAACTGCACATGCTATACGGCCAAAATTCCATACCTAACCCGCAGAATTTATCCTATGGATTGCCAACCGAACTAAATACAATTTATCCTTACAACAGTTATATCATCATACCTGTCTTGTACAAACGCAACCTGTCACACAACCATCGCACAGTTATGTACATACATATCAACCAAAATTTGATCCTTCTATGACGACTTCTCAACCAAAGACTCAAGAATATCAGAACACAAATTAGGAACCAAAGACCGTTCTCCACAACGAGTAAAATCTTCCACAAAATGACCTATCTATATTGGCCAATAAAATGGCAGAATTGTCGCTAGTAATAGCGCAGAGAATTTACAAAAACCAAGAAGGATATGGGAAGAGAAATAACAATAATACAGGAAATAAAAAACGGGACGAAGCGCAGAACAGTCAGCAGGCTACACCCACGGAACATCAAATTTTGGTATGCGGATTTTGGTATCCGTTTCTTATAAGCGTCAAAAAAGTGTAAAGAAGCTCCTAGGCAATGGAAGTGACAGCCATCACCATCCGGAACATGAAGAGCAGAGAGAAACTAACAAACATAACGGCATAAGTAACGAAATTCCTGTGATGGAAGAAGAATCAGGACAATAGGCAGAAAAAAAGGAAAACATTGCCCAAGAAGACGAAAATATCACGTCACATTTAACAATTAAAACTAAACCAAGTCCTCAGAATGCAATGATTGACACCGGTAGCAAGATGTCATTCTGGCCAGCCGATAACTTGCCCCCTGGGACAAGTCTAATTCCATTCCGAACAATAGTAAAAGAAATTCAGGGAAACAATATTTGTTTTAATCAAATAGCACTGATAAAATTTAAAATAGGTCATAAAACATTTACTCATTACTTTCGGGTAATCGACAGGGCAATGCCAATAATTATATGAATTGACTTTCTCCAAAGTTCGCATTCCACCGTCGACTTAAACAAGAATATATTTTCTTTCTTTAAACGTCCACGGAAGCCACATCTACCAGCTGAGAGCAAAGAAAATGCACTGTCAGTTTTCACAACTCAGATAATACTGCAGACAGACCACAACTGCTTATGAGTGACTAAGCAAATGACTTTACCTCCACGCTCGCATACGTTCATTCAAGTGGCAGAAAAGAAAAAAATAGCTGATCCGGAATTCTTATATATATATATATTATTGCTTCCTGGAATACTCGAGACACATAGGTTAAATTTTCTCGACCATAAGGTAGAAACAGACAAATGACTATTTTTATTTCAAATCCTAATAGCAACAGCGTAATTCTAAAGACGAATACCTCAGTGGCGGTTCTTGAGGAGGGGCACGAAATTTCTTTAACGCCTTAGAAGAACCAAATTTTCTAGAAAAAGCGTACCAGTTTAAGACAAAAGAAGAAACTGAACAACGCTTAAAATCCACAGAGAAACTTTTCAATAAAGAGCTCTTTGACGTCAACCCCAACTTAGAATAAAAGCGAAAACATACAGTTTATGAACTGTTGTTCAAGTATAAAGACGGTTTTACGTATGCCCCTGATGACATCGGATATTTTAGGGGATATGTTTATAAAATTAGAATTTCTAAGTCTGCTGTATTTCAGGACCGTTATCCACCAATTCCATTACATATCAGAAACCAGGTAGAGGAGCAGATTCGAGAGCTTATCAAGGCAAAAATAATTAGACCCACAGACAATAATGAATATTCGTATCCACTTCTGGTGCTCAGGAATTATAATACGCAAGAATTCTGGATAGTTCTTAATCTGCAAAAGTGTAACAGTTATACCAAGTATCTATCGGTGCCATTTCAATCAACAGAGGACATTCTAAACTCTATGAAGAGGAAAACCTTCATAGCAACCATTGATCTCTCCAATTAGTACTTCCAAATTTTGCTTCATCCTAAGAGCCGAAAATATATGACCTTCAAGCTCAATCATAACAGAAAATTATACGAATTTTTGAGGTGCACAATGGGGCACAAGACGAGCTCCCAAATTCTAAGTCTCGCCACGAGGATGATTTTGGAGGAACTACCCGATAGGGTTACAAGGTTTGCAAAGGATCTTGTCAATAGCGCATATAACTTTCCACAGCACTCGCAGGATTTAGAATTACTATTTCAGAAGCTTAGAAAACACGATTTTCGGGCATCACCCAAGAAGATACACATCGGTTACTATGAGCTTAACGTATTAGAACACCTTGTAAGTGAAGAATCCATTAAAGTATCTCCAAACATAGCCAAGAAAATACGAAATTTTAAGAGACCAACTCGAAAGCAAATTCTCAAACGTTTTATCAGCCTATGTTCATTCCTTAGAGCACATTTCAAAGATTTTACTATAAAAGTCGAGCCTTTCCAGCAATTAGTAACATCTAAATCTAAATTTAAATCGACAGAGAAGCACGATGTTCTCTTTAAACAATTGAAAGAAGACATATTAAACTCCCCATCACTCGTTCATTTTGACGACTTGCTAGAAATCTGCATCTATAGCGATAGCAGTCAAATGCAAATAGCTGGAATACTCCCTTTCTATGATCCAAAAACTAACACTGAGAAGGTAGTTGCCTACTGTTCTTGAAGATTGACGAAAACTGATGAGAAAGCAAGCATATGGCAAAAACAATTATACGCACTCATATATACTTTGCGTAAATTCCTCTATTTTTTGATAAACAGAAGATTAAATCTATACGTAGACGCAAAGTGATATCGACGATGAACACACAACCTAATAAACTTGGAAAATATACCAGACAGAAACTATTCTTAGCTGATTATGATTTCGATATACAGTATTTATCCGGGTCGAAACATGCAGTAGATACAATCAGTAGGCTCGAGCAAACGCTAGATATCAAGAAAAAAGAAGAAAATAGCTACTAAAAAGTCAAATAATCTTCAAGTTAATACTATAGAAGTGGAAAAGAACAAACTTCTCCCAAACATCACAAGAGAGCAGCGTAAGGACGACAATTACAAGGACATCATTTCTGTTTTAGAAGGGAAGGAACCGGACAAGATCTCTACAGTTAAGTCAGCAAGAATTTTTTCTTAAAAGCAGCATATTATATAGAAAGCAAAACCATCCTGATTGTGGTTTATTTTATCTTCAATGCATACACAAATCATTAGCAAACTTGTGGTTCACAACCTTCTACGGCCAAGGTCGAAATACAATGTTTTCTTGTTTCTAGCATCGCTTCTTCAATACGAAGTACTCCCATGCGCAAAAAATATTGCGCGTATACTGTAACTCACAATTTTTCGCAATTATTCCATTTTCCATATGTTTATTGGTAAAATTCAGTTATTAGTACGTGGAGATAATAGAAAGCAATCCATCTAAGGAGATATTTCCAAAAATATAATAAAATAATAAAAATATAAGCAAAAAACAAAATTATGTTCGGTTTTGTGTATACTGGCAATAATGTTTTCGAGGGAATTTTTGGAATAGCACAGCACGATTGCAGAGGGAATAACAAGATTAGTAGGAGAACAGCTGAATCAAGGAACTGGAAATTGGAGCAAAATATTGCATTTATCGGCTTAAATCTAGGGTGTAAATTGTCTGCCAAATATAAATTAGCTTCTGTAAGCAAGATGTTATACGGAAAATATAAACAAAGAGAAAAACTGTTGTCTTAAGTTTGGAAGTGACATGCTCTATAGCCATGAGCATTTATTTCTTAAGAAAAAGATAGGCAACAAAAGAAAATCTGTGTGGGCAAGTGGGTAGAGTGACGAACTAGTAATTCTTATACTGTTTTGACACCAGATCGAATCCCATCCGGTCCGGTTCATTTTTTTCTTTACAAAACATTGTAGAAAGTGTATAATTTTTAAGTTAATAAGAAACGAAATAATATAATAATGAAATAACTTTTTGTTTTTCTGATGACGTATTTATTCAGAATTAGCTTACTATTTATTACTAATAGCGATTGTTTTTAGTTTATGGTATGGTATGCTTAACCGTTCCCTCTCCGTTTTTACACAGCTTCAACTCACTGCGAGTGTCTGTGAGTCAGGAACAGGAAAAAACAAAACAAGAGCAAGCTGCAGCTTTACACACAGCGTGAGGAACAGTCACAGCGATAGCTCGTTGTCATGAAGAAAAAAACTGTTCTAGTGTTTCTGTGTGTGTGTTTCTTTTTAAAGTATTGACTCTCTCTCTCTCTCTCCTTTTGTTTCATATCTACAAGTGCAACAAATGCAAATCTGTGTGAAAAAAAATCAAGAGTGCTTTCTTTAAACAAAACTAAATTTTACAGCTCTCTTTGTGAGGAACGCGAATGCTTCCAAAAGATGCCATGAATATTAACTATAATCGTACCGAATTATACAGTAGCGTGAAAAACTGATAATAAAATGATGTAAATGCATAAGCTTTTTTTTTTTGGAGTAACCACACATTAAACATAACAAATTAAATTTTTGGGATTACAAATTATCACATTACGTGTCGGTGTAGGCCTATTCGTTTTCACATTCGAGCGACGAAAAAAGAAAGTGTGGTGATAGTTATAAAAACCGAATACCAGATTTCAATAAATTCAAGTTACATGGCTCCTACATAGCGAAAAAAATGATTTTTCGCTGTCTGTCAATCTATTTGTCTCTCGGTTCGTCACGCTTTTACACACACTCAAATAGAGGCCATACTGTTCAACGTATCTGCACCGAATTCTAGACATAACGTTTTAGTAACATAATATCTTTCGAATTTTATGTCTTTCGACACCTAAAAGCAAGGGTAATTTACTGAAGGATTAAAATTTAAAATAATTCAATTTTCTCAAATAAAAAAAAGCTGTGACGATTTTATTTACTTTTGATAAATATATATTTTATTAACGAATCTCCACCACATATGAATAATTTTTCTGAAAAAATATATATGGGGTAATTTGCTGTATGGTATGCGTTCTTTTTGCACAATTTTCTCAATCACATTTCATAAATAAACGTATCATTAATTACCTAACAATATGTCAACTCGTTGGAAGGATTAGCTTAATCTTAGGGTGAGCTTTCCCCCGATGGTTTTCCCATTAACGCCTCAGGCAATTTTGTTCATATTTCGTAAAGAAATATTTCATTAATAAACTAACATAGAGCATAACTAGTTTATTCCGATAACACACAGAAGAAGTGTTTTTCTCAAGGGTTGATTTTATTTGGACAATTGTCTCAGCTATTACTGAAATTTCTATTTTTACTGAAATTTGTTCTAATTTCAGTAAAAATATTTTCTATAATAATCTTACAATATGGTATAACTCGCTTGTTCCGAAAAGAAAAATCCAAAAGAGATAGTTTACTTTGACAGTGAAATTTTTCCCGACGATTTGCTTAAAAATTACTCGATATAGTGTCAAAATTACAGATAGAAGAGTTTACCTTTGGGGGTAAGCTTTTGCCGATGACCTTCCTAAAAACAACTCAGGAGATGTTTGTTGTTCATATTTTATAAATACGTATTACATAAATAACCTAGCTATATGGTATAATTCCCTCATCCGGAAAATCTAGAAATGGTATATTACTTTTGACAGTAAGTTTTACCCTGCGATTTTCTCAAGAACGACTCAGGCGATTGTGTTCGTATTTCATAAATAAATGTTTTATGAAAACACTAACAATATAGCATAGCTCGTTTATACTGAAAAGATCCACAAGGGATAATTTATTCTTGGGGGTGACTTTTTGCATAATTTTTTCAGAAATTACTCAGACGCTTTTGCTTATAGTTCACATACAATTATATCCTTTATAATTCTAATATATGGATCAAGTTATTTCTAACGGAAATATGACCAATGGGTACTTTACTTTTAGGCCTGAAGTTTCTTCTAGCAAAGTTTTCCAAAACATTATTTTATTCGCAATTTCCCAAATAAATGTATCAATAACAGTTGCAGCCTAACATAAGTCAGTGTAAAATATTCGAGCGAGAAAGTACAGTGCGTTTACTCCGTACCCTTTCTTAAATATATTTTTAAATGTTACACCTAATCACAATTTTCCGAACAAAATCGAAACTTCTTTTTAAATGTGTTTTGTTGTGGTCAAATGGTTCAAGTGCATTGGCTCTGGATTAGATTTCCAGTGAGAGCTAGTGTATCTTCATCCAAGAGATGTGACACGTCGGTGCAAAGAAGAAAGTGTTTAAATAAGCCTAACCAAGCTAATCAACAAAAGAAATAATACAATGTTACGAAATTATCGTAGAAACGTTGTTAATATTAGGTAGGTTCGACTGGAATCTCCAAACAATTGTCAATTCCAAAGGTCTTTGTTTTCGTCCGGCGGGAGCTCATGTGGTTCGGATTTCACGTTAATCAGTAGGTCCACGTCTCATATAGCCTCGCTGCTGAAAGGGACGATAAACTCAAAATCACATCACACATCTTTGTTTTCCCCTTTGTTTTAGCTCATAAATGTCTCTGTTCATAAGCTCCTTAGTGGTTAGCGTACGCGACTTTCCCCATGCCGTAAGAGTCGCTGAAAACCAGTGGGCCACTGGCAGGGAAATGGTCGATTCGTCGCCACAGCGACGTATCGAAGAGTATCGCCAGTGGGCCGCTGGCGGCGGATCTCCGACAAGTCGGATAGAGATATGAAGCAGCGGCATAGTGACGGTGCCACCATGTAACAGCGTGTACTTCGTTGCAGTCCGCGCTTCTTCGATTCGCCGAGGAAGGAACGCGTCAACATCGCCGCGTGCATGCGGAAGGAGGACTTCACTTGTTGTTTACATGCGGGTCTCAAGTGTGGCGGGCAAGTGGCAAGATGTGCAAATTATTTTCTGTTTTATTTATAAGGAAGAAGATACATTAGCTACTATACCAAAGTGTTGGATATCTGAACACGAAGGAAAAGAAATTGCAAGATGGCCATCATATGCATGAACAAAACGACGAAGACATATTATATTCCATGAAGAACCAGATGAGGGAACATGGGATACCTACGAAGTGGCAGTAAAATACACTGATGGTAAGATTTTTAAATTTACTTGCTATACTCGCTAGAGCAAATCGAGGAAAATTGTAAACTTTGCGTAGAATAAGGTTTAGAAATGTACTAAATTGTTTGCAACCTACTAGTAAGACACTAAAAAAAGTTATAGCCTCGAAATAAAAATATGCACATACCTCCTGTATATTGTGAATCAAATAAAGGCGAAGGGTGTAGATGTCCGACCCCCATATAGGCTACATAGTAGGCCTACTGGCTTTAGGTTGGGTAAATTTTAAAAAGTTTGGTTTACAAATGATAAAATGAACTCCTTTATGGTGTGAAGATTATTACCGTAACACATTTAGGCCCTTGTACTTCGAAAACTAATAGAATTCGTACTCGTGCATATATGGGGTCAGTTTATTTTACACCCTTGTCAAATAAAAGTGGTCAATGTTCCGTTAACCCTAGAATGGCAAGCATGTTAAGAGAAGCACTATTGGCAAGCATTAGTAAATATTACGACTATATTATAAAGTCAAATTTGGGTAATGCTATGAAAAAAAACTAAATATTTTATACATATTCTGAAAGTTTATTTAGTACTCAATAAGATACCGTTGCTATATGACCTAAGTAAAAGAATACATTATACAAATATTTCAATATAAAAAAGTATTACATAATGATAAAGAAAAATGTAAATGAAAATATATATAAAATAAATACATGTTTAACTTGACAAAGTATGCGTAATATGCTCAAAATTACTAAGTAGAGTAATAATACTAAGTCTTAGACATAAACTTGTGATATAACTTGGAAACAGAGTACGCAAAGTCTACATTTGAAATTTAACTTTCTTCCGTGCATGCGACATACACCTTATCTCGATGCTCGGCGCAAAACGGCTGTCGGCATTGATCACAATAGCTTGCAGTCATGCGTCTTTTTTGATAAGGACAAATCTTGCATATTGTCCTTTTGTTTTCTTGCCTGGGAATAGCAGGGACCTCTTCTGGAAGACACAGAACGTTGGTTATCATTGTCCTAATCTGAAGATGCTGATCTGAAGATGAAGACTCTAACTGCTGGGGCAAAATTGAAGGGTTTGGCTGTTGAATTTGTAGATGAACGTTGTAACTGCACGGACGAAACTGAAGTGCTTTGCTGTTGAAAACATGATGACGAGATTGGCCCTTGTGATGACTTTGAATTTACTGGCTGCTGGTCATCCATAACATGTAGTAAATCAGAAATAGATTTTTCCAATCCCACACATGATTCATCATGCACTTTCGCTGGTCTTTTTCTTTTTTTCCTTTTTGGCCAAGTGTCTTCAAACTCATCGTCAGATATCAGTTCATCTGAGGATGGTTGGTACTCATCTGACAGAGAATAAGACAAAATGTTATCATGTAATTCACTGTCACTTTCCTCGGATTCATCACTAGATGTTATTGGAGACTCATCGTCTAACAATTTGGCTATTTCAAATTAACTTAACGCCATGTCCTGCCTAAAAATATGGGATATTTAAAACGTTTTCGCCGCACAACCACCAAAACAAAATAAAAAAGTTAGTTAAGAAAAAGTAACTCTACTGGCAAGCATTCGTAATTTTCACGACTACGCCCTCAGATCAGGAATAAGAAACGGACTCCAGGGGAAGCCGCCACCACAGTGACATTGTGACAGCACGGGACGGGAATAGCCGGACTGTCAGAGTTGTTAAAGCAACAATTAATAAGTACCCACCAAAAGTTTAACCCTCTTCGTAAAATTTACGAATGCTTGCCATTCTAGGGTTAAGGGGGTCCAGTGCCTTTGACACCACTTTCTATTGATTTTCGTTTGATTATATAATATAACGTTATATTAGGTTAGGTTAAGTTAGGTCAGGTTAGGTTAGCTTAGCTTAGTCCAGTGTAGTTCTGGACCCCCTTAACGGAACATGGACCATAAAAGTTAGTTAAAGCTGCTCTAGAACGCAGACCACTTATTATAAACTCATGAAAAGGTTATAATTGTGGTTCGCTTGTCTTACGCAGGAGCGTTGACCAATTGGACCTGTGTCTTTCTGTATGCAAGGACTATGAGAGTTCCAAAAAAGGTGCTAAACCAAGTGAAACGTGAGTGAAAGGAGAGGATGGAGAGTGTAATTCCCTCCTGTTGCAGCAACCCTTAAAGGGAAGGGGCATTACTCGAGCAGACGCCTCTACCAAATTTTCACACTTTTATTGCATTTTCCGATTTCTTCTTGCAGAACATGCACTAAATGAGGAGCTAATGCTTAAACCATGAACAAACTTGTGCTAGGTGGCTACTAAAAGTACGAATGCCATCTAACCGAGTCAGTGCAGGAGCGCAGCAGGGCGGCCCGATGGGTACGTCTGCAGGAAGCAGGCGCGTCAGCGAAGGGGGGCATACGCATAAACAAGAATGGAAAAATGCATAAAATGTCCGCAATAATTTTCACCTTCAAAAACACTTAAATAATCTAAATAACTCTTACTTTCAAAACGGCTTCCCTGGTTTCCAGGGTAAAAATGGCCCCCTGCGAGGAGAAATTCGTCTGTTTTGAATTTTTACGTCTTTTTCACACTTTGCATAGTTGATTTCACGTTTCAGCACAGCAAGGCGCTGCAAAAACTTTATAATATGGTGCTCTTTATCACACAATTGTTGTAATAAAATAGTATGTTTGCATTATATTCATCGCAAATTGACCATTGCTAACACGAACAAAACATTCCCGCCGTTTATTTCCACCTTTTTCGCATTCTTGTATTCTTCCGCTTCAGTAAATAGTTACACTTATAATACGTTCACTCCCATTCAAAATGTATTTCAATATGATATCTAATGGCAGAAATTACTTATATTCACACTCTACTTCGTTTACGAAAAGTGTTTGACATCGTATTTTACCTATAAATTTTGTTTTTGGTAGAGCCGTCTGCTCAAGTGAACCCAGGGAATGTTCTAGATCACTGGTCCGCAACACCGTCACAAAATTGCAGTCCTTGCAGTCTTCGTTGAAACTGCTTAAAGTTACGTTTTGGACCTGTAATTTCTACTGTTTTGTTTTGAGTTGTTGGTTTTTTTTTTTTACTTCTTTCTTTCTTCTTGGAACTCTTAATTTTGAATTTCAACATAATGGTGAGTTGCCACAATGTTGTATCTTCATTAATAACCGATACATGTTTAAAAAATACGTTAGCGCCATTTCCTTAACTTATGTCCGGAGACAGGTAATATCCTCGGATCGTTCTGTAAGAATTCTAGCTTGAAAACAGTTAAAATTAGGTTCGTTTGCTTTAGTAATCGTAAAATACAGTTTCTTATAATGCGAAAAATAGGATTTATGCCCTTGTACTTAAAAATGCAAAGACTTACAAAATAAAGGTGATGGTAAACGCTGACACTAAGCTGCAAACTTAACGTTCAAAAAATTATATCTTATTTGTTAATAAAGGTACAACATAATGGCAACTCACACGTTATGTGGAGGGTGCAAATTAAGATTTCCAAGTAAAAAAAAAAACTCAAAACAAAACAGTAAAAATTACAGGTCCAAAAGGTCCCCTTGAAACTCTCAGAGCCCTGGTAAAACTTTAGAAGAACTCCTCTAGTTCTACCATGAAGAAAATGCATGAAATACCATATTTTCAAAATGTAGGCTCCTTCCCACTACCATCAGGTTTAAAAATTAGGGTTCAGTTTACCAGACGGTCTACTAAATAGAAAATTTGGTACAACTTTAATTAACTTGCATATGTACACAGATAGGGACTCATTCGGACACGAGTGCAGATTTTGTTTAGCCATGATAATGTTATCAGACAAGAATGATTTTTATATTACTGGATTGGCCCTGAAAAGTGCAATTCACAGCAGTCAATACCGGACAGCAATTGTTCGGAATACAGACATGCGTATCGGGCTAATAATATATATATATATATATTTCGTCAGCAGGCAACAGTGTCCAAATGATGGATATTAGTTTTCAACATACGTTGTGTATACATCAGTGGATGTATTGTAAAGTGGGTTTCCTCGTAGTCTGATACTTAGCGCGATTGCCATCAGTGCGCGTGGTCGCGAGTTGGATTCCCGCTGGGAGCTCACCGTGAATGGAGTGGTTCGAAACCCACTTTAAACTGTAGGTTCACGTCTTATATGGCTCTCGCTGCGAAAAAGGGGCGAAATTTTTAGCGTTGCACTTGCGTAGCTGATTCCACTATAAGAAGTACACATTCCTCAAATACGAAACTTCATTAATATTTTTATTCCAGATTTTTGCAAGTAAAAAGTCATTATTTGCATATCTCGTTTATAGAGTTCAAACTTTTTTTTTTTTTTTTTTGCGTCTGCACAGTCTATTTAGTTATTAAGGATTTGGAATTGATACATTAAGTCCTCAATGAGTCTTCCTTGTTCTAGGATTTAAAAAAATTAATGTGTTTCTCGGCTATTTGCTGAGTTAAATTTGTGTTTATAACCTTTCTCTAACATAAGTCAGAAAGTTGATCTGTACCTTACCAGTTTGAATACTTACACAAAAACGTTGTTCGCTTGTGTTTCAGATTCGGTTGTTGACCGCTGTGGGTGGAGAAAATGTGGAACATTGTGCAAGAAATGCTCTGAGGAAATTGATGACAGACGAAGCAGCTCTGAGAGTTAACATAACTGGCAGTAACGCCAAGTTTTCCTTTGGAAAATCTTTGTTGGCTGAAATTTTTCGAGGTAAGCAAAAAAAAAAAAAAAGTCTTAAACCATTGTCACATTTTAGTATTAATTACGTCTAGTGTCTGTTAGCAGGTCCTACTGTTGATGAAAGGTAACAAAGAGATTTTTAACTAGCTTCTGCTCTGTCGTACCACAGGAGGGGGGTGAAACTCCCTGTAGAGGGGTAAAACTATAGAAAAACGAGCATTTTTATTAAAAACTACTTTAATGGATTGCCCTCTGTTATAAGAGCCTTATAAATGTGCAAATATAAATTGAAGATTCCGGGATATTGGTTGGGAAGGGGGGGGGGTATCGGACAAGACGAAGGCAGAAAATGAAAGGGAGTTGCTCGAACAATGGATTTTGATGAATCTGAACGACACTTTCAAAGGTTTATCGCGAGGTCTACTTTTCGAATAACCTTAATACTAGTAATAGTAACTCGTGTAACGGAATGAGCTTAGAAGCCTACTTCAGTGCCAGCTGTTAGCAACTATAAGGTCAACACTGCGTGTCACTGTTTGATGGCAAGCGAGCGTACCCATGATAGTGTTTACAGTCGGGGGAAAATGGGAATTCTCTGAATATACAAGAAAGTTCGGGAGAATGGTTTATTACTGGTTTAGGCTATGAAAAATTACTTTTTGATGTTGAATGAAGAGTTCGTGGTTGGCAATATATAAATTATTTCCAGAAAAGGTGCATTGTATTTCCTAACACAATACCTGTAGATTGGTACCAATTCTCTTTCTTGTACGTTGTGTTTCGGATACCCTTTATTAGAATACATGGATGAAAGTTTGTAATTGTTTGTGTGTTTTCACATAAGACATAAAATAACTACTATAAAGGTTCTTCGAACAGTAGACCTCATGATAAACCTCTTATGACATAAAAAAATCCATTTAAATCGTTTTTAATATTTTTTCTTTTTTCCGCATGTTCGCCCCATAGTTTTTTCTTTTTTTATCCCCTTCTCCTTGTCCGATTTTCTTCTCCAACGAACTTGTACCTAACATAGTTTTGTGAGCATTGATGAAAATATCCTGCAGTATTTTCGAGATTTTACTTTAGCTTTAGTTCCCTTTCAGGGACATTTTCGAGGAGAAAAATAGTAATTGTTTTCTCGAGTTCAAGAAGTACAGCATGGGTAAAAGCATTAAAAGAGCTTTGAAATATGCTTCATCTACCTATTGTACTTATATTAAATCTCTCCTTGATAGTCATCGGTAAGTTCTTTGGACCACTTTTAGCCAATTGCATTTCTGGTGTTATTTTGTCTGAAAAGCTCACTGGTAAGAGAACGAAAATAAAAATGAATACTAGAAAGTGATTATCTTTTACTGTTAGTTAGTCAATACTAATATTTTACAGTGCGCCATTTTTGCTCCACTTTTGTACTTCTAAATCAAATTCTCTGCATTTTCCAGATGTTTTCGCCGCAAACTTCCCAGTATATAATGTCACAACACACCGAATTATACACATTACCCAAAGGTGGTTAAAAGGTGCGGTGGACAGGAACGGAGGAAGGGAAAGAAGACGTCAGGTATACTTAAGCAGTATATTTTCTAACTCTTTAGGCTGTAAAACATGCATAGCTCAGAGCAGTAAAATTAGTTACTGGCCTAGTATTTTTAAAACTAGTAACATTTGTCTTATTTTATTCACCGTTTGACTCTAAGCTTAGAGTTCTTGTTCACGCTGCATTACATTTAAGCTCTCTGTTCAAATGTTTGTATATAGGAAAAGAGTACTTACGAATATACACACGAAGATATTGGAGCAAGCTTTCGGTATAAGAAACTAGAATCATGCAGACGAAAACCCTTAGGACGTAGAGCCTCAGTTGAGAAGTTCCTTGTACTCTCACCGGGAATGGAACACATGCCGCTCGATTAGCAGTCGGTCACTTTACCGACTAGATTACATGTTAGCCCAAGGTCAGAAAACAGAGATTATAAGTTGCTTTATTATTATTTTTTTTTTAAATAAAGAAGCTTTTTTGGGGAAGAATTTAAATGTTGGTAACTTAATTTTTTCCTTTGCAAATTTACTGGCTTATAATGTCAATCTTTTTTTTTTTCAAAAACTGCCCTATTCAAAGAAAAAAAAAAACAGCTTTTGGCACAAGGCCGCAAAGGATAGGTAGATTTCTTTCTAGCATGTATTTTATTGATGCGCGACCTAATGCACGGACTTCTCTTGATAGATTGAAATATACAAATACTGAGAAAATATCTTCTTCCCTCGCGTCACAGTTTCCCGAGTGGAGAAACCTCGGTGGTCTTATGGTTAGACGCGTTCGGTTGCTGTCCCCTGGCTGTGGGGCTCGTGGGTTCGATTCTCGCCTTGGGCTTGGGTGTTGCCTAGTGTCGTGGTTGTTCTTGTGGAATGTATTAAGCGGAAATCAGTAATCGGTAATCACAAATCAGTATATGTGGTATGAGTGTGTAAGAAAGGTCGGCGTGAATATTAAAAAAAAAAAAAAGTGGTCTAAGGCATAGGTTGAGTAATGCAAGGGTCACTAGTTCGATCCTCGTTCACGGGAGGATTGCTTTTTCTTTTTTTTTTTTATTTTGCTTCTTTGAACGGCCGCCACTTTGAAATTTTCTAACGGTTCGTTCTGATTTTCACACACATCTAGTATATTGTTAACCACGACATTTTGTTCAAATATGGTGCAGATCGGTTCATAATTGTAAAAATTACGAATTTTTCGAAAGTTCAAATGGTTCATCCGATCATTGTGGCTAACAAACTCATTAATACGACCAATTTTGGTTTCAGTCCGTGAAAAATTACGGCAGCTAGAGCATTTACAATAAACGTTATATATATTTATATACATTTGAACTAAGGATGGTTTTAGTGTCAGGGAGTCATGATCGGCCAAATATATAGAAATTTTCCGGAAGTGCCGACATGAGAGTCTCTGCAATAAGCAATTTATAAGAAACTACCTAAAAATCAGGGGGAGGCGAGGGGGGTATAAAAAAACTTTCCCTAGTACAAACTAAGAAATTCTTCAAATATCTTTGTTCATGTGTCTCAGACTTTCTAGAACATGCTTAAGGAAGCTCATGTGCACAATTTCTGCTAGTGTAGTAAGAAAAGCTTTCTTTTCATCTTCCTGAAAAGTTTCGTTTTTGGGCAATGGTTATTACTATTATTATTATTATTTTAATGCTACGTCCCGGAGGAAGGAGTTACGTAAAGGATTAATAAAATATTATGATGATGATATGATGCTGATACCGAAAGGTAGCTACATTTTCTTTGCGAGCATATTCATAAAAGCTATTTCCCCTATTTGATTTACCAATTTGCCTTTAGACACCTTTCGTTTTTCTGTATGTACATATATGCAATTTTAGAAACTGTTTAAAATTTTCCTGTGGTAATAATTGTCCAGCAGTTAGTAAGCGCAGACAACAAAGAAGTATGTATTAAATGAGTCAACGAGACAGATGCACGGGTTTGTATCCTTTTTTCACAGAATACCTTCTAAATTTTCAATACCGTAGGGATAGTCTGAATCCTGGTTAGCCCTCTGTAGTTCAATGTATTGTTGGTGTTCGTGACCAATCATGCAGAATGTAGAAGAAAGATAGATTAACTCTGTATCTGTCATCACTATTTATATGTACTGGGATATTTTCCTAAGAATAACATAATTTTAATATAATTTTAATTCGGTGTATAATAATAAATCACAGCCATATTCGTTCCACTACTGGATGAGGCCTCTCCCCAGAGGGAGGAATTAGTTTACTGCTCCCACGCTGACCAGACGGGTTGGGAGAGAAGAGCCGAAGCTTTCACTGTGATCGTCACTATCTTCATTCATAGCAGCTCCCCAATTGCGTTACGATGCTGGGTGGGCACCGTTCCAGACCTACGCCTTGGAAACCATCGCAGCGCCTGGGATCGAACCCTGGAACCCTAAGTCCGTAGTCAGCGACGCTAACCACTAGACCACCGGGACGGTCTCTCTCTCTCTCTCTTTCTGAGAGAAAAAGAGAGATTCTCACCATTCGGTTTATTTGATAATATATTTTTAGTAGTTTTACTGCTTAAGCACCAGGTTGTAATTGAAAACTAAAAATGTACTGTTTCATGAGAAAATGGCTTCTAATCTTGCTAAATGTTTAAGTTTCTCAGAGCTTTACTTAGTTTTACCAAATCAGTGTTGAAACACTATCTTTACAATTTTTTTTCTTAATACTACATTCTTAATCATTGCAGAGGAAAAATAGCCTTTTCTGAAGTTCCCATGCACGATAGAACTGTACAAACCTCAGTCGTGTTCTTAAAGGTTGTAAAGCAATTTCAGAAATGTCCAACAAACATTTAATAATACTATTTTAGCCCTAACTACTTTCCAACACTTAAAATTGTAACAATACATTTCTGATACAAAAATGACAATTTGATTGCGAAAATAAGACAAGTAAATTCAGCATTGTTAATAAAATTAACTTTTGCAGCAACTCCAGTAAAATCTTATGATTTAGCACCAGTGACACCATGATTTGAAAGGGCCCATGGTGTAACAAATGAAGGCACTTACCAATTTGCCAACCCTTTTTAACATTATTTTTCATTTCTTCGTGACTGAGATTTTACAAGTGTTAGTTTTTATCCCGATGTGGTCTCCCATCTTTCCGTATACGTATACGTCCATGTAACGGCATTCTATCCTATTTGTTCTAGAGTCTGCAGCATTTGCTGCCAGTGCTGCTGGCTTAAGTGTGGGTTTCAGACTTGTTTGGATCAACTTTTATTCCCTTAGATGATTTAAAGAAAAAGTTCTAATACACAGAAATTACAAATAACTGGTCTTGCACGAAATTTGTTGCTAAACTATCCTTAATGAAATCTAGAGTTAATGTGTAATAGAAGCATTTATATTTCTTTTACAGAAAAAAAACTCCTATTGAGTACAGATGCCTAAAAGTCACCACCGTGTTTTATCTTCAACTGCATACAAAAGAATAAAGAAAGAGGTCAACCGACAGTTTGAAGATATAGTGGCAAATGTTGAACTCTCTAGGAATAATGAATCAGACACTACCATTGTTTGTGACAAAGATGATTTTCATTCCGTACAAGAAAACAACACATGTACATCAGCACGTGAAGTCAGTGTTAGTGACATCGTGAAGTCGTCTTATTTTGGCATATTTAAAGTAAGAGAGCTTTCAAAACTTTCAGTGTTTCAGGTTGAGAATAATGTAAAGAAATGTGTTCTTTTGCCTACAGACTGCAACAGCTTTGTATGCATTCCAATGTGTCATGAAATGTAAATGTAAAGGTATTATTGACAATTGGACTTTAAGGTGTTGTCATCATTGCGTAACGCACACAAAAATAGCTTAATTCTACTGAAATACTATAGTGGATGGATGTACTTTGCTCACAATATGTACAGATTTACGTGTCTAGAATGCGCATTTTTTTCTAAGATAGCGAGATGCGTGCTATATACAGAGTGATTCGAACAGCGTTGTCCTAACGCGTTTTTTTTCTACATTCCATATGTTTAACATGCAGATTTAGACATGTTTCACTACAGATGACATGTACCATTGGTTTAGATCTGCTTTTGTCTCGACGTTTGCCTAAAATTATGTTTAATTCCGGTTAATACTAAATCTTAATATTATTCAATTTCGTGTGGGGTTATTTCTCTTTCTCGCGTTCATACACTACTCTGAACATCGTTTTTAACATTTGGACTATAGTTTTGAATTTTGGCATTACACAGGAAATTACAAAAAGCATTATACGTTCTTAAAACAAATGGAAAGCACTGGTATTTTAAACAATGCTACGCGATATATATTCAAGATACAGTTTGTTTTTCCGACTTTACCGTAGCACAGCCAGATAGGCATATGCATGCATATGCACGTTCTACACCCGTAAAGCTTGTATTATTTTTTCAGTCGTAAAGGGTCCTGCCCTTTTCTTATGGAAAATGGATCTCGGTCAATTTATTATTTCTAACTGTGCCACTGTTCCCACCCACCTGGAAAACCGGGTAAAGTCAGGGAATTCACCTTATTCGTGAAAAGTCCTGGAAAAGTCAGGGAATTCCATGAAAATCTGACAAAACCTGAAAAAGTCAGGGAATTTCAATATGAGTTTATAACTTTCAAATCTAATTTTTAACGTTTTATAATGCTAAGCAGGAATTCCTTCTGGTTCATCGCAAGACGAGCCAGTAGTTTAACATTTTTTTAAATGATGTTACGGCGTTTAAACGACGAATATAAATGTACATGCATAGTATACCTCTGGTCCGAAGAAATAAAGTTGCTTTTTTACATTATCTGTAATCCTGGAAATTTATAAATTGTGTCCTGGAAAACCTGCAAAAGTCAGGAAATTCGTGCTTGCCAAATCAGTGAAAACCCTGTATGCACAAACGAAAGGTCTTGATGTGTAGATAAAAAGTCTCTATGGGCACAAATCTCAAACAATTATATTTCTCGAGTTATGTGGGTTTAAAGTCACGCGATGTCATGAAAACCGCGTGATACATTATTCGTCAAAAAACTACTTCGGAGGATACAAAGCCAGTTAGTCAATGACATCAAAGCTAGCAGAAACTCATAATGGCATTGGCTAACTGGCTTTCGGTCCCCTCGAAACAGCATTTTCGCGAATAATGCATCACGCGGATTGTCGAAGTAGCTTGTAGTTCACGATGCGATCACAGACGTTGCGCAGTCCCTCGTCTGTGGCCGTATTGTGAACTACAGCACTTAGACAAGGTCAGTCCACTCATGGGCACATTACAGTTTTATTTCACGCTGTTTTTATGACATCACGTAACTGTAACCCCATATAACTCGAGAAATATAATATTTAGAAATTCGTGCCCATGGAGTCTTTTTATCTACACTTCAAGGCCTTTCGTTTGCGCATAGTTAGAAATAATTTGACCGAGAGCCATTTTCCATAAGAAAAGGGCGGGATCCTTAGAATTATATTTTTCTTGTGATATAGCTTGAAAATATTGACCATTTGCACTTTTCTTTAGATTTCCTCTTGTTTTGTGTTTATAAATAAGCGTTTGTTTGAATAAAGTGAGATTTTAGTTGTAATTACTTTCTTTGGTTCTTTCCAGATTTTATGCCTTCGTATATTTACTTTAAAATTCATTATTAACTTCTGTAACACTCGTAATGATGCACAATCAATGCATTATTTTCTAATAAGGCTAGTTCAATTTGCCACACAAATTGAGGCTAGAACTCGTGGTTCGTAAGTGCAGGATCTCTCATAATTTATATTCACAGTTTGTGCACTTTAGTCTCTACAGTCAAACATTCCAGCAGGTAATAGCTTACCAACATGTATATCTTAAATCTAAAGTCGAATGATGTGTGTCACGATTGAAAAGGGTTTATTTTTTAACTCTGCTTGGCAACACATGTATTAATTCTTATCTCCTTGATGTATTTTTTACACTTATTTGTTGCTTCAACCAAGATCAGTTCAAGAAGTTTAATTGTTGAAACTTTGCATTCAAATATAAGAGAGCAGAAGTTAAAAAAAAAAAAATTAAATAAAAAAATGAAACATCAGACAATAAAAGCAAAATATAACCTTGTGGAATTCATCATGTCTGACAATTTTAGCATTCTCGGTTGACATTTTTTATCGACAGCGACGAATTATATTTTAGAGTAAAAAATACATTCGGGAGATAGAAAGATGCAGGAGCGACGGAGGAACGCCTATATAGGTTCATTTTTGTCTTTATTGGATCTTTTTAATTGGTGTCCAACAATTCCCCAATATCCTGAATAGTATAAATAATAATTGAATTATATTTTGCTTCAAATTATGTGAAATTCTTTGTTTATCGTTAATAATTGTCAAAACTCCTTCGTCAGTTTGTTGTCCACGTCCTCGTCCCACTTGCCATTTGTCCGCCTCCTTAATTTTCCACCAATTAGCAGATCCTTTTTCTGCCAACATGGAACACCGTATTTAGTAGCCCAAAAATTGCCTGATGTGATTGAGTTATTGTAACCATAGCTTAGAATAAAAAGAAGTAATTGCTTGTTCTTGAAGTAGTGGGTATTCAAATGCACTTTCTCCCATTTTTATTCATAGAGATTTTGACTCAAAATCTGCAGAAACGGAATAAAGCAATTGATATTCCTGCAGATTTTGAGCCAAGGCTGTGAAACCTCTATAAATAAAAATGAGAGAAAGTGCATTTGAATACCCATTACTTCAAGAACAAGCAATTATTTCTTTTTATTCTAAGCTATGGTTACAATAACTCAGTCACATCAGGCAATTTTTGGGCTACTAAATACGGTGTTCCATGTTGGCAAAAAAGGATCTGTTATTGGTGGAACACAGACGTTTCGTCGCGGCGGGACCGCCGATTTCTGTCACTGATGGGCCACCCAACAGTAAAATTGGAAAAACGGAAACCGGGCCGCCCGCGAGCGTCGCCACTGACCCACCAATTTCTAGCGACGCGTCGCTGGTGGGCCATCCAACTGCAACATAACAAAAATATATAAGCGGGCCGCTGGCGATTATCGCGGCGGGACCACCGATTTCTGTCGCTGGTGGGCCACCCACCAGTAAAATTGGAAAAGCGGCCACTGGGTCGTACGCGAGCGTCGCTTCCGGGCCACCACTTCTTAGCGACGTGTCGCAGGCAGCCCATCAGAGGCCCACCGGCGTTTACGGCATGGGGTTGGCGTGGAAGACCCGGCTTCGATTCCCGGCGAGAGCTCACGTGGTTTGGAGTCCACGTTAATCAGTAGGCCGACGTCTCATATAGCTTCGTTGCTGAACGAGACGTTAAACTCAAACTCAATGTCTTTATTCATAAATGTCTTTGTGTATGGTTTTTCATATACGTGGCATGGACATTAAATTTTGATTTCTACGCCATATGTATCTAATTACATACACACCTATAGAACGAACACAACAAACTTGGAATATCTACATTGTTTGCGTATGGAAAATAATCACGCTCTACTGTACAGGACAGCCGTGTGTATGGAATTCCATACACATGGCAATCAACGTATTAAGAAATGTATAATAATAAGAATTATTATTATTATTATTATTATTATTATTATTATTATTAATAATAATAATAATAATAATAATAATAATAATAATAATAATAATAATAATAATAATAAAAATAATAATAAACAGAAAACGATACGATCACTTACATAATTTATAAATATAAGTTAACATTTAATAAGCATATAACTGCAATGGAATTAAGTTGTTTTTCTCTCTCCCTGAACGCTACAGCCCTTATTGTTCTAAGGCGTAGAAGAGAACTTGTGGCACCCACGATTTGGGGCGGTGTGTGGTCACAACTTGGTATCCCTTTGTTGTCTAGACGGATGCAGTTATTACCGGTAGAATATACAAGCAAATTGACTTTTGTATTACTATTAAAGTAAATAATTACACTCATTCCTTCAATGTGATACTTGTGGTTGCTTAACCGTATACAGACAGCTGATCCATGGAAAAATCGTTAATAATAATAATAATAATAATAATAATAATAATAATAATAATAATAATAATAAATAAATAAATAAATAAATAAATAACAGGAACTCGACAAATATTCTTGCAAATAATAGGAAAAAGTTTGCGTCACACTGTTCACTTTGCTGGATACACCAGTGTGGCGCGTTATACCGATTGTGGCACACTGGAATATAGGGTATGTTTTTTTTTAATTTTTTCCCAACTATTCCAACTGCTTCAATTGAAATGGATCTATAATAATAAGAGAATGAATTTAGTCTTCTTACCCTTCAATTTAGAAATAAGGTTCGCGAGAATTTCATAAAAGAATAATATACTCAGAATTGTATATAGTAGTTTGTTTTATTCGAAATTACATACTTCCTGCAACTGTTTTTTGATTGAAATGATTTGAAATGAAATTTTTAAGTTTTACGTCCCACGATTATGCCGGATAGGCTAAAGGAGACAGTGATGATAAGAAATGAATGAAATGGTGGAATGAAAAAAGTGGGATAAAACGGGAGAACCTCGAGAAAACCCCCACACACAGTGTTTGTCCAGCACAAGGTTCACTTGGCGTGAGCATAGATCGAACCAAGGACTCCATGCACCAAAGGTGAACGCTCTACCACTGAAACACCGTGGTCTCTAAAATTACTTATGGAACTACCGAGAACTATGCTGTAATATTTGAATGTGCTTCAAGTTTACAATAATTAGTTTAGTTAAATTCATTATTAACAATTAAATAATTGCATTCATTATTAACAGGTAAATGCTGCTGATGCAAAGACTTAAATCTAGCGATACCGCGAGCGTAAGTATTAAACAGAGGGATTTTAAAGGGCCCCCTGAGCTGGGGGCCCTGGGCTCCATTGGCTCCGCCCTTAATCCGCTAATGCCTATAGATTATAAATTAAAGGGGACGGGCCGGTCCGTTCTAAAAATTCCGGCCCGTGCAGTCCTCTAGCTCCTGTGTATATGCTATCTGAAAATACAGTAGAGTTTCGCTTATCCGACATAAAACAGGCAGGCAGAACGCCGGATAATATGGATGTGTTAAGGAAAGACCTATAAAAAGTCAAACTATGATATAATTTTACACATTACGCATCTAATTATCATCTTTGCAAGAAACAAATATAATGCATTGACTCAGTGACGTATCCAGCGTGAGGTCCTGGAAGCTGTCCCTTACCAAACCTCAAGCACTTTTTAATAAACCTACTTTTTCCCTTTTGAGTTTTTTTTTTATTTATGTCAGATTACTTTGAGTCAGTGTCCAAACTGTGGACAATGCGTTGTTGTTATCATTCTAACAAGTAACACTTCCCAAGTGTAACACTCCGATTTTGATAAAATTTGGCAGGTAGATACTATACATAAAATAAACAAATAAGTGCTTTTTTATTTTTATTTTTTTGCTGAAAAGCGGTTTTAGGGGGCAAAAGCCCTCACCCAAAATTTGAAAGTTGACGCTCGAAAGGCAAAAACAAGTGGACCAAAGTGAACGAAATTGTGAACAGATATTGCGGACATAAAATTAGAGAATACGTGTTTTGTATTTTCCTGGAAAAAACGGTTAAGTGGGGCACAGATCCCTCCAAACCTTTGATCATGAAATATCAAAACTGCTAATAACAGTATGTCAGAAGTGCCTAAATTTACATGAAGAATTGGAACAAAACTTTGTGTTAGGACAATAAGCAAAAAATAAACAAATTCGGCTTTTTTATTTCCTGCGAAAAAACTGTTTTAGAGGACAAATGGTCCCCCGTATGAATTTTGAAATTTGACGCAAGAAAGGCAAGAAAAAATGTACCGAACTGAATGAAATTGTTCACAAATGTTGTAGAGGTAAGATGAGGAAATACGTGCTTCGTATTTTCCTGAAAAGAGAAAAAAACCTTTTGAGTGGACCGAGGCGTTGAGTGTCGGAAGGATTGGACCGAAGCGAATGAAATTGTCTGTAGATATTGGATATGAAAAATAAAGCCTCTCGTGTTTCACAAGTGTCTCCATCAGATTTCTTCAAATTTGGCAGATCAACATCAAGCACAAACAGTATAGCGTATTTTGTAGTATTTCACGAGGCAACTTTAACCCTTACAATGTTTTTCCGCATAAACAAAACGTGCCGATTAATTTCCTGTTTGCTTTTGATGTGCCAAAATTGATAGGGACATCTTTAAAACACGAAAGTCCTTATTTTACATACAGTCTATACAATATCTACACACAATTTCATTTGCTTCGGTCCACTCCTTCCTGCACTTTTACGGTAATATTAACTTTTTTTTGGAGGGGCTCTAGGCCCCAACACTGTTTTTTCATACAAATTAAAATGCATTTCATTTATTGTTTTGCAAATTGTCCCTATACGAAGTTTCGTTGCAATTCTCCATACTCTTTAGGAACTTCTGACGTATACATACTTATTTGCACTTTTGATATTTCCTAATCAACAGCTTAGAAGGTCCGTGCCCCACTCAATCGCTTTTTTTCAGGAAAATACGAAACACAATTACCTCAATTTACGTCTAGAATATCTGTGCACGATTTCAAAATTTTGGGCGGGGAATTCTGCCCCCTAAAACCAATTTTTCGCAGAAAATAAACCCGTATTCTTTTTTTTTTTCGTATTGTTCCTACACAATGTGTCGTTCCAATTCTTCATGTCCTTTAAGCACTTCTGACATACTGTTATTAGCACTTTTGATATTTCACGATCAAAGTTTTGGAGGGGTCTGTGTCCCACCGAAACGTTTTTTTTTTCAGGAAAATACGGAACCCATATTCCCTCATTTTTCGTCTACAATATCTGTGCACAATTTCATTCATTTCGGTTCACTTCTTCTTGCCTTTCGGGCGTCAACTTTCATCATTTTGGATGGGGGATTTTGTCCCCTAAAACAGGCATTCGTTTAGTTTTTGCGTATTGTCCATACACAAAGTGTCATCGGAATTCTTCGTCCTTTACACACATCAGACATATTGTTACTAGCACTTTTGATATTTCATGATCAAAGGTTTGGAGAGGTCTGCGTCCCACCTAACCGTTTTTTCCAGGAAAATACAAAACACGTATTCCTTCATTTTACGTCTGCCATATCTATGCACAATTTCGTACACTTTGGTCCACTTGTCTTTGTCTTTCGGGCGTCAACTTTCAAAATTTTGGGTGAGTGCTTTTGCCCCCGTAAAACAGTTTTTTCCGCAGAAAATAAAAAACATGTATTCGTTTATTTTATGTGTAGTATCTGCCTGTCAAATTTTATCAAAATCGGAGTGTTACACTTGGGAAGTGTTACTTGTAAGAATATACCGTAATGCCATTGATACCAGGTGGAATTAAAGAACACTTTTAAATGGGATTACAATTTCGTTTCCGGTCTGTTTATAACATTACTGTATTAGAACGATACACTCATTGCCATTTGCTATTTTTGTTATGTGATATACGTAGCAGACAGTTTTCCTTACATGTCTCTAGAAAATATTTTTTGATTTCGTGTGAGTTAGAATTAAGTTTGACCGGTTCATAAATGACAAGTAAGAAACGTTTAAGAGAAATACAGAACTGTTGCATTATTATTATTATTATTATTATTATTATTATTATTATTATTATTATTATTATTATTATTATTATTATTATTATTATTGATATTTTTGAAACATTAGAATTACGTGCTTACGAGGATTCGTGTCGGGTCCCCTCCGAAAAGAAAAGCTGGATATGTGCCTGCACTGAATGATAGACGTATGAGTCAAGGTATAGACGAGCGTGCTAGGCGATCGAGTCCGGAGCATCAGAAACAGACTAAGAGCACAACTTGCAGTTCTTCTTGCCGATTGATGCTGCTTTTTACCTGCTATGATATGTCGGATAATAATGTGAAATAAACGAAGGTCAAGACCATAGCGTATTGGTGTTTCATGCACCTAAACCTATAAAATATTTGTGCCGAAAACATCTTTCACTCACTAGCTAAATTTGAGGGTATGATCGCTCATCTTGCCTTATAAAGTATAGTCTTATAAAGAATATATATAGCATAATAAAAACCTTAAGACCAAATTCAATGATTTTCTATAGTTTTATTTTTTAATAACGGGAAACTTGTTTATTTCATCACGATAAATCATGTTTGATACTAAGATGTCTGTTTCTGACTATATATATTTTTCATACTTTATTAAAGACAATTTTTTTTCAAGAAAAGAGGATGATAAAGGAAGCTACACAACACCATAAACTGAAAATGAAATGAAATCTTTGAGTTTTACGTCCCACGGTTATGCCGATTAGGCTAAAGGAGACGGTGATAATGAGAGATGAGTGAAATGGTGGAATGAAGAAAGTGGGAGGAAACGGGAGAACCCCGAGAAAACCCACGAGCACGGTGTTTGTCCACCACAAAGTTTGTCCACCGTAAGGAAAATAGCATTGGCGAGATTTATCACTGCTTTTCTTCTGGTCAGATGCCCGCGCTTTGGAAAATTGATGCTTAACACTAAAAGTCATAAAATCTAAATGAAGAAAGATATTGACCTGCGAATTGTTTTAAAAATAATTTCAATCTTTTCTCAATATTTTTTCTCGCCTTGCACCCCCATCTAACCTGAAAAATAAAAAAGTTTCTGACTAGTCAACTTTTTAGATATTGCATTGGAATAGTCTACACAAAATTTCGCAGATATCAAGCGGGAAACTTCCAAAACTTTGAGAACAAAGAAACGCATTTTCTGAAAGCTAAAATTAAGGAACTTGAAGATAATAGAAAAAATAAAAATATACGGGACATGTATAAGGGAATCAACGATTTTAAGAAAGGCTATCAACCTCGTGCTTATATATTAAAGAAATCTGACGGTACAGTTCTCACTGACACGGATTGCATCTTAAATAGATGGAAAGATTTCTTTGACGATTTGCTTAACAAGCAACCAAAAACTAGTGTGCGTGGAGAAAAGGAGATACACACCGCAGAACCGTATATTCCAGAACCCAACCGAATAGAAAGAGAAACCGCTATAAAGAAATTAAAGGATCACAAATCTCCGGGTGTAGATGAAATTCCGGCTGAGTTAATTTTAGCTGGAGACGAAAAATTGTGGAACAGAATACACAAACTCATTCTCCTTATCTGGAACAAGGAAAAATTGCCACAAGAGTAGAAAGAATCAATCATTGTTCCAATTCACATGAAAGGCGACAAAACTGACTGTAATAACTATCGAGGCATTTCTCTTCTGTCAACATCCTATAAAATCCTTCCAAATATTCTATTAGCAAGACTGACCCCATACGCAGATGAAATTATTGGAGATTATCAGTGCGGATTTAGACGAAATCGATCAACTATCGACCAAATATTTACCATTCGCCAAATACTCGAAAAACAGTGGGAATACAATACCCCGGTACATCAACTATTTATTGATTTTAGAAAGGCGTACGACTCGGTTAGGAGAGAAACATTATACAACGTTCTTACAGAACTAGGAATACCGAGAAAGCTAATTAGATTAATTAAGATATGTTTAAATGAATCCCAAAGTAAAGTCCGGGTAGGAAAATTTTTGTCCACGAGCTTTCACGTCGAAAATGGCCTGAAACAAGGAGATGCGTTGTCGCCATTATTATTTAACTTCGTTCTGGAATACGCTATAAGGAAAATCAAAGATAGCAACCAGGGCCTAGAGTTGAACGGTATTCACCAGGTTATGGCATATGCTGATGATGTAAATTTAATAGGGGATGATAGGAGAACAATAGAAAGAAATGCAGAGATCTTATTAAACGCTTGCACGGACATGGGTTTAGAAGTAAATGCAGAGAAAAATAAATACATGGAAGTGCGTCGGGACCGGAATACATCAAATTATGGATGCGTTAATATATTAAATAATACTTTTGATAAAGTGGATAGTTTCAAATATCTAGGATCAATATTAACATACGAAAATCATATTCACAAATAAATTAAATGTCGACTAAAAGCAGGGAATTCGTGTTACTATTCGGTTCAAAATCTCTTGTCGTCGCGAATTCTGTCGAGGAATTTGAAGCTTAAAATATATAAAACGATAATCCTGCCTGTTGTTCTGTATGGCTGCGAAACATGATCACTTACTCTGAGGGAAGAACATAGACTGAAAGTATTTGAGAACAAGATCCTGAGTCGAATATTCGGACCCAAGAGGAACGGGAATGGGGAATGGCGGAAACTTCATAACGAGGAACTACATAATTTATATGGTTTACCCAACATTGTTAGGGTAGTCAAATCTAGGAGGCTTAGGTGGGCGGGTCATGTAGCTAGAATGGAAGAAAGTAGAAACGCTTTCAAAGTCGTAACTGGAAGACCAATCGGAAAACGACCATTAGGAAGACCTAGGCGCAGATGGGAGGACAATATTAAGATGGATCTCGCAGAGATTGGAATACAAAGTAGAAACTGGATGCAGCTAGCAAAGAATAGAAGTCAGTGGAGAGCTTTTGTGAACGCGGCATTGAACCTCCGGGTTCCATAGGCCATAGAGTTAGTTAGTTAGTTATCATTGGAATAGTATATGCACTTTCTCTTATATTTTATTTTTTATTTTAAAATTCAAAAAGTTTTTTTGAATGCAAACTTTTCCAACATTGGCACCAAATATGGTGTTAATAGCTGTATAAGTTTGAACGTTGTATTTCTTAGAGTTCCGAACTTATGACGTGATATATTGAACGCGACGTTAGAATTTGCCATTAGCAAGATTTCACTCTTTCAATTTTTTTCAATACTTGAAAATTCTTCTCGATGTGAGAAAAACAGATTATTTGATAAAGAATACAATGTTCTACAATAATTTATTCATACCTAGTAAAATAAACTATTTCTAAAATTCAGGCTAAGTTTGGCAACAATGGGCGTAAGAAAAAGCATTGTCATATACTCCTGTACTGCAATCTAAGGGTGGGACGCTCTATAGGAAACCTCCGCTTAAGCAACCCTCACGAGGTATGGTATTTAAACTGATCCCCTTAGCTTCACAGCAGTCTCCAGGGTTTAGGATAGGTTACGATCAGTTGGTCGACTGATGCCGGGTCCCTCGTTGGTCGGGCTTTTATCTGTCCTCTTCGGGTCGTTCCGTGAGGTCTCTTGTTTCGGCATTCCTCGGTGTCTTTCGTGTCGGCTTCTCGTCTGTTACGCTGTTTACAATCAATAACACTGTTGTGTTGGCATGTGTTTTTGTCGTGATTGTTGGGGTCCTTACAACCCCCACACTAGAAAAAATAACCTGGAAGATTATTTTTGAGAAAATTACGCAATTGTTATTAGTGAAAATTATCTGATACATTTTGAGACACTGTATAGACTCTAGAAAACACTATAAACAATATAATACATTGAAAAATCACTATGAGAAAACTTATGATATAGATATATGTAGTGGTAATAACACTATAGTTCCGTGCCATCTAAGCAGGATCAAGGCAGTCACTATCATTTCCCCCAGAGTGGGCAGAAGTGTCACTGGAATTAATAAACGTATACTAGTTCACTAATTGTCGGTTTCTATCTTTATGTCACATCCGGTGTTTATAGTCTATATCGGTTGAGTCTTACTGTCGTACTAGTAGTAGGCGCCAGTGAATTGAGTTTTTCTAATGGTGAAGATATGTTTAGTCAATTAGTTAAGTGTTTGTTTTGTAACGGGGCTTATGAAAAATGAGGCACGAATAAATTATTATTTAATAAAAGAATAATTGTTGGCTTATTATTTGGAAAATTTTCTTTAAAAAAAAATAGGCAATGTGAATTTCTAGTTACTCTGTATACTGTCAAGAGCCTGATTTTATGAACATCCTGTATAAGGTGAAAAAATGATGTAATAAGCATTCATGTACTCCCATGCGCAAAAAATATTGCTCGTATACTGTAACTCACAATTTTTCGCAATTATTCCATTTTCCATATGTTTATTGGTAAAATTCAGTTATTAGTACCTGGAGATAATAGAAAGCAATCCATCTAAGGAGATATTTCCAAAAAATATAATAAAATAATAAAAATATAAGCAAAAAACAAAATTATGTTCGGTTTTGTGTATACTGGCAATAATGTTTTCGAGGGAATTTTTGGAGTAGCACAGCACGATTGCAGAGGGAATAACAAGATTAGTAGGAGAAGAGCTGAATCAAGGAACTGGAAATTGGAGCAAAATATTGCATTTATTGGCTTAAATCTAGGGTGTAAATTGTCTGCCAAATATAAATTAGCTTCTGTAAGCAAGATGTTATACGGAAAATATAAACAAAGAGAAAAACTGTTGTCTTAAGTTTGGAAGTGACATGCTCTATAGCCATGAGCATTTATTTCTTAAGAAAAAGATAGGCAACAAAAGAAAATCTGTGTGGGCAAGTGGGTAGAGTGACGAACTAGTAATTCTTATACTGTTTTGACACCAGATCGAATCCCATCCGGTCCTGTTCAATTTTTTTTCTTTACAAAACATTGTAGAAAGTGTATAATTTTTATGTTAATAAAACTGAAACAATACAATTAGGAAATAACTTTTTGTTTCCTCTGATGACGTATTTATTTAGAATTAGTGTACTATTAGTAATACCGATTGCTTTCAGTTTATGGGGGGCGCGGTGGCTCAGTGGTAGAGCGTTCACCTCTGGTGCTTGGGGTCCCAGGTTCGATCCCAGCCCCCGCCAAGTGAACTTTGTGGTGGACAAACACCGTGCTCGTGGGTTTTCTCGGGGTTCTCCCGTTTCCTCCCACTTTCTTCATTCCACCATTTCACTCATCTCTCATTATCACCGTCTCCTTTAGCCTAATCGGCATAACCGTGGGACGTAAAACTCAAAGATTTCATTTCATTTTCAGTTTATGGTGTTGTGTAGCTTCCTTTATCATCCTCTTTTCTTGAAAAAAAATTGTCTTTAATAAAGTATGAAAAATATATATAGTCAGAAACAGACATCTTAGTATCAAACATGATTTATCGTGATGAAATAAACAAGTTTCCCGTTATTAAAAAATAAAACTATAGAAAATCATTGAATTTGGTCTTAAGGTTTTTATTATGCTATATATATTCTTTATAAGACTATACTTTATAAGGCAAGATGAGCGATCATACCCTCAAATTTAGCTAGTGAGTGAAAGATGTTTTCGGCACAAATATTTTATAGGTTTAGGTGCATGAAACACCAATACGCTATGGTCTTGACCTTCGTTTATTTCACATTATTATCCGACATATCATAGCAGGTAAAAAGCAGCATCAATCGGCAAGAAGAACTGCAAGTTGTGCTCTTAGTCTGTTTCTGATGCTCCGGACTCGATCGCCTAGCACGCTCGTCTATACCTTGACTCATACGTCTATCATTCAGTGCAGGCACATATCCAGCTTTTCTTTTCGGAGGGGACCCGACACGAATCCTCGTAAGCACGTAATTCTAATGTTTCAAAAATATCAATAATAATAATAATAATAATAATAATAATAATAATAATAATAATAATAATAATAATAATAATAATAATAATAATAATAAAATAATAATAATAATGCAACAGTTCTGTATTTCTCTTAAACGTTTCTTACTTGTCATTTATGAACCGGTCAAACTTAATTCTAACTCACACGAAATCAAAAAATATTTTCTAGAGACATGTAAGGAAAACTGTCTGCTACGTATATCACATAACAAAAATAGCAAATGGCAATGAGTGTATCGTTCTAATACAGTAATGTTATAAACAGACCGGAAACGAAATTGTAATCCCATTTAAAAGTGTTCTTTAATTCCACCTGGTATCAATGGCATTACGGTATATTCTTACAAGTAACACTTCCCAAGTGTAACACTCCGATTTTGATAAAATTTGACAGGCAGATACTACACATAAAATAAACGAATACATGTTTTTTATTTTCTGCGGAAAAAACTGTTTTACGGGGGCAAAAGCACTCACCCAAAATTTTGAAAGTTGACGCCCGAAAGACAAAGACAAGTGGACCAAAGTGTACGAAATTGTGCATAGATATGGCAGACGTAAAATGAAGGAATACGTGTTTTGTATTTTCCTGGAAAAAACGGTTAGGTGGGACGCAGACCTCTCCAAACCTTTGATCATGAAATATCAAAAGTGCTAGTAACAATATGTCTGATGTGTGTAAAGGACGAAGAATTCCGATGACACTTTGTGTATGGACAATACGCAAAAACTAAACGAATGCCTGTTTTAGGGGACAAAATCCCCCATCCAAAATGATGAAAGTTGACGCCCGAAAGGCAAGAAGAAGTGAACCGAAATGAATGAAATTGTGCACAGATATTGTAGACGAAAAATGAGGGAATATGGGTTCCGTATTTTCCTGAAAAAAAAAACGTTTCGGTGGGACACAGACCCCTCCAAAACTTTGATCGTGAAATATCAAAAGTGCTAATAACAGTATGTCAGAAGTGCTTAAAGGGCATGAAGAATTGGAACGACACATTGTGTAGGAACAATACGAAAAAAAAAAAGAATACGGGTTTATTTTCTGCGAAAAATTGGTTTTAGGGGGCAGAATTCCCCGCCCAAAATTTTGAAATCGTGCACAGATATTCTAGACGTAAATTGAGGTAATTGTGTTTCGTATTTTCCTGAAAAAAAGCGATTGAGTGGGGCACGGACCTTCTAAGCTGTTGATTAGGAAATATCAAAAGTGCAAATAAGTATGTATACGTCAGAAGTTCCTAAAGAGTATGGAGAATTGCAACGAAACTTCGTATAGGGACAATTTGCAAAACAATAAATGAAATGCATTTTAATTTGTATGAAAAAACAGTGTTGGGGCCTAGAGCCCCTCCAAAAAAAAGTTAATATTACCGTAAAAGTGCAGGAAGGAGTGGACCGAAGCAAATGAAATTGTGTGTAGATATTGTATAGACTGTATGTAAAATAAGGACTTTCGTGTTTTAAAGATGTCCCTATCAATTTTGGCACATCAAAAGCAAACAGGAAATTAATCGGCACGTTTTGTTTATGCGGAAAAACATTGTAAGGGTTAAAGTTGCCTCGTGAAATACTACAAAATACGCTATACTGTTTGTGCTTGATGTTGATCTGCCAAATTTGAAGAAATCTGATGGAGACACTTGTGAAACACGAGAGGCTTTATTTTTCATATCCAATATCTACAGACAATTTCATTCGCTTCGGTCCAATCCTTCCGACACTCAACGCCTCGGTCCACTCAAAAGGTTTTTTTCTCTTTTCAGGAAAATACGAAGCACGTATTTCCTCATCTTACCTCTACAACATTTGTGAACAATTTCATTCAGTTCGGTACATTTTTTCTTGCCTTTCTTGCGTCAAATTTCAAAATTCATACGGGGGACCATTTGTCCTCTAAAACAGTTTTTTCGCAGGAAATAAAAAAGCCGAATTTGTTTATTTTTTGCTTATTGTCCTAACACAAAGTTTTGTTCCAATTCTTCATGTAAATTTAGGCACTTCTGACATACTGTTATTAGCAGTTTTGATATTTCATGATCAAAGGTTTGGAGGGATCTGTGCCCCACTTAACCGTTTTTTCCAGGAAAATACAAAACACGTATTCTCTAATTTTATGTCCGCAATATCTGTTCACAATTTCGTTCACTTTGGTCCACTTGTTTTTGCCTTTCGAGCGTCAACTTTCAAATTTTGGGTGAGGGCTTTTGCCCCCTAAAACCGCTTTTCAGCAAAAAAATAAAAATAAAAAAGCACTTATTTGTTTATTTTATGTATAGTATCTACCTGCCAAATTTTATCAAAATCGGAGTGTTACACTTGGGAAGTGTTACTTGTTAGAATGATAACAACAACGCATTGTCCACATTTTGGACACTGACTCAAAGTAATCTGACATAAATAAAAAAAAACTCAAAAGGGAAAAAGTAGGTTTATTAAAAAGTGCTTGAGGTTTGGTAAGGGACAGCTTCCAGGACCTCACGCTGGATACGTCACTGAGTCAATGCATTATATTTGTTTCTTGCAAAGATGATAATTAGATGCGTAATGTGTAAAATTATATCATAGTTTGACTTTTTATAGGTCTTTCCTTAACACATCCATATTATCCGGCGTTCTGCCTGCCTGTTTTATGTCGGATAAGCGAAACTCTACTGTATTTTCAGATAGCATATACACAGGAGCTAGAGGACTGCACGGGCCGGAATTTTTAGAACGGACCGGCCCGTCCCCTTTAATTTATAATCTATAGGCATTAGCGGATTAAGGGCGGAGCCAATGGAGCCCAGGGCCCCCAGCTCAGGGGGCCCTTTAAAATCTCTCTGTTTAATACTTACGCTTGCGGTATCGCTAGATTTAAGTCTTTGTATCAGCAGCATTTACCTGTTAATAATGAATGCAATTATTTAATTGTTAATAATGAATTTAACTAAACTAATTATTGTAAACTTGAAGCACATTCAAATATTACAGCATAGTTCTCGGTAGTTCCATAAGTAATTTTAGAGACCACGGTGTTTCAGTGGTAGAGCGTTCACCTTTGGTGCATGGAGTCCTTGGTTCGATCTATGCTCACGCCAAGTGAACCTTGTGCTGGACAAACACTGTGTGTGGGGGTTTTCTCGAGGTTCTCCCGTTTTATCCCACTTTTTTCATTCCACCATTTCATTCATTTCTTATCATCACTGTCTCCTTTAGCCTATCCGGCATAATCGTGGGACGTAAAACTTAAAAATTTCATTTCAAATCATTTCAATCAAAAAACAGTTGCAGGAAGTATGTAATTTCGAATAAAACAAACTACTATATACAATTCTGAGTATATTATTCTTTTATGAAATTCTCGCGAACCTTATTTCTAAATTGAAGGGTAAGAAGACTAAATTCATTCTCTTATTATTATAGATCCATTTCAATTGAAGCAGTTGGAATAGTTGGAAAAAAATTAAAAAAAACATACCCTATATTCCAGTGTGCCACAATCGGTATAACGCGCCACACTGGTGTATCCAGCAAAGTGAACAGTGTGACGCAAACTTTTTCCTATTATTTGCAAGAATATTTGTCGAGTTCCTGTTATTTATTTATTTATTTATTTATTATTATTATTATTATTATTATTATTATTATTATTATTATTATTATTAATAATAATTATTAATAATAATTATTAATAATAATTATTATTAATAATTATTATTATTATTAATAATAATTCACTTGAATGTTTACCGTTCAAATCTGTACCGTAGTATGAACTAGATGCGAAGTTTTGTACCTTATCAGTTTCAATTTCAGTAGACGGGAAGACTCTACTAACTGGGGAAATGAAGACCATTCGCGAAGGACCCTGTCCTTCTGTCTCTTGGTATTTTCTCATTTCTTTAGTCGCTGGAGATTCCTTATCACTACCCTTAGAACCAGTACTACATGTAGATGGGTAATTATTTAATAAAGAGACCAAGTTCGTACCTGTAGTATTTTGATCTGTTTTAGTTATACTCCGGCGAGGAGGGGGGAGTGCGGAAGATTTTTCTTCCCCATTTTCTCCTAAACAGACAACCGACTCGTCATACTCAGCATGATCGAATATCCTTTGTATATTGTCAAACAATCGGCTTTCGGACACGGAATCGCTATTTTCTTCTTTTTCTTCGTTCACGATGCCCGTCTGACTGTTACTACCGAGATGACTGGGGGTAGTGTCACTCTCTTCTCTTTTCTCTGGGGAAGGAATATTTCTTGCCGAAACGGTGTTAACATCGCTATCTTCTTCCTTGTCCTCAGTTATGAAATCTTGCATCATTCGTTGATGTGTTGAGGCGATCGCTGGATCCCAATGATGATAGGAGAGATCTTCGTCAGAGCTCTCTAGAGAGAGCGGAGTCTCGTCGCTATGAGGTAGTCTCGGCGCCAAGATCGGACTGCTTTCAGGAAGATGTTCTGTTTCTTCTTCGGAGAGCGAATTTTCTCTTTCTAGCTGCTGTAATTCGTAACCTAACCACTCGTCTTGGAAGGACTGGTCGTCGTCTGATTCTTCACTACTAACGTCGCCATTTGACCATCTAACGCTCTTAATGGAACTAAGTAAATTATCAATTTCACCTAGCTGCTCTAATTTTTGTTCCAACGGGATGTTTTTGTCAAACATAATGGGATACGTTTGCGAAGCAACGGACCGTAGAACCTTAAGATCCGGATCCGTTTCAATGCGGATCATCTTAGGAAACCTATAGTCTGTCTGTACACTAACATCTCTTTTTGGCAAGGCTTCAGTTTGTATATCTACGTCAAATTTTCCTAACACTAAGTCTGTAGGGCGTAAGCCCTCTATAACAGTTGAAGGATCGGATTGAAAAACAAGACCTATTTTCTCGTCACCCACGTCTGGACGACGCAATACTGTAACTTGTATTTTCTTATTTCTCATTTGCTTAACCCAGGGTCGAACTAAGGTCCCTACCACTGGTGAAAATCCTGTCTCTAACGATTTTCTAACTTGGTCTACAATTTCATCATCCCTACTCTGACTCAAAGAAATCGAGTCATTTATCTTACTCTCTTTTTCATTTTCCACGTCAATACGCGCATAAATAGGTTCTTCATTCATATCAGCGTCTAAAGGTTCACAACTAATATTAGCATATACGGGTTCCAGTCCAGACTGTTCAGGAACAGACTGGTCAGGAATCTCTGACGGTTCATACTTAATTGGGAAATAAATTACTTCTATGCCCTCAGGCTCGTGTGAAGAAATTTGTTCCTTGTCGCTATTAGTGCTCGCCTCAACTGCGATTGACTTATTTTCTAGAGCCTCTATTTCTGTTTCACTTCCCTGAACTAAGTTCGATTCGGTATTGGGAACGACACCTGAAATAGATTCTAATTCAATAGTCCCGCGAGGGTCTATTTGACCTGCAACGATTAATTCTGCTCTTTTTAAATCTTCTGCTAAGTTTAATTCGTTTGCTAAAGTCTTCGGATCGACTCCCGGTGGGGTCTCATTCATTTCCGTCTCAGTAAACAAAGTTCTAGGAAAAGGTTGCGGTTTCTCACATGTTCCTGCATTGACCGTCGCAGGGATTGGTTCAGTCCCTACCGGACTGGATGTTGCCAGTGGCGTCATTACGCAGCCAGAAGAAGGCGGTTCCTCTATCTTAATACTAGGAGGGTCAAGATATAGAGTTCTATCGGCACTAACATTCAGATCTCCTGAAGTATTTATTTGCCCCGGATTAAATGGAGAGGGAGGATATTCAGGAGGACCATATCCTGGCGATTTCATTTTGTGGCAATTTGTACAAAAGACGTTTAGCCATCTATCTATAATATAATTATGCTTTCCATCATGAGCTGGTGAATTAGGACAATGTGATTTGCCTATGTCCCGCAATTTTGTTTTTAGTTTCTGCGAAAAACTCATGTTTGCTTACAATTTTCAGTTCAGCGAGTACTCGTCCGTGACAATGCCCTTATTAACCTACTTCTTATTTTAGCAATGACAGGAAGAAGACAAAAATGTTGTGGTTCATTGCGTTATTTCCTTCAACCGTACGGAAATAAATAAAAAAAAATAATTCTAGATTGAATTTATCATAATAGACAAACTTCCTTTTTCCTGTATATTTTTATTCCTTTAAAAAAATGTAGAATTTACGTAATATATTGATATTCCTGTTATTTTTAAAACCAAATTTAATGATCTGTTTTATTTTATCTTCTTTTACTTTTTCTGATAAGTATCTCAAATTACGCCGATATTAATTCGCTAAAAGGCTAGTAGGCTGAACACTGTCACGGAACGCACTCCACTAAACACGGGATTACATGCTACTAAGTACGTTCACTATTCGCAGAAAAAAAGTTTCTCCGCTATTTTTTTTTTAACTAGCGCAACAACACTGTCTATTTCTATAGTTTCCGAAGCACAACTTATAATATTAGCACTAAGTAATTTACGAAAAGAAAGATAAACTACATTTCCTGCGATAACATAACCAAGCAAGCCAAGGTAAATGTAAGGACTATACAAACCAAAAATATTGTACCCAAGGCACCTCCACCAAAATCTGTTACATTTATTGTTAGTAAGTTGGTGTGTGAGTAGGGTTTGGGGGCTCCACCACCTGTGCTGTATATGCACAGGATAGGTTCGATGGAATGAACCTATAATTTCCCATTTAAGAAAGACTTCAGAGAACTCTCCCTTATAGGGGCAATTTGAATTACAACTTCTCTCTCTCTCGTACTCTCCCTCCTAGCCGACGGATTTTATATTAATCCGCGATTAACCTCAAACTGAGCGTTCTCTTCGGCCGCTAGTCTGGAATCAAGTAACTGGTACCTTAATGAAAGAGAAGTAGCATCGAAGTTCGTAACTCAGAGGCTTAACTTTAAGACTGTACCTGAATTGCCCAGTACAAATGTGAGGATTCTTGGCTTGCACCTAAATCATTAAATGAGTCCAATAAATAAATAAATAAGAATTCCATAATAAAGTATTTATTACAAAAGAAATCAAAAAGAAGAGAAGTACAATCGAGTTACATAAAGCGTGACCAGACTATTTATAGTTTAACTGACATTACTCCATCTTACATATATGTTACTAGCCTACAGACTGCTCCTCAGTTCGCGAAACCTTCACATATTGTAAAAATGCGAAGAGAAGAAAAAAAGAAAAGAGATTTAAGAAATACCTGGACTCGAGCAGCAAGTAAGGTGTTAATACTTGCGTAACCCTTTAGCTTTTGCTTGGCATGTTATCGCTTCTTTAAGAAATTTTAAGTTAAAACATAGTGATGGCGAATTTAGAAATAATTTCTAGGTTCGGCAGCATACCTGAGTCTTAAGTAGTAGCGCAACTGCTGCAAACTGGAGACGAGACCAGCGCAGGTTGAGTGCCGGCCCAAGACAGGATATCGGTAAGGTCGAACTCACCTCTTTTATACTCTCGGGGCGGTGGCTATTCCATCATATTGCACCATATTGCACCACACGTGGGCGGATAGTCAAGGCCAATCTAGCTTCTTTCTACTGTCTCTACGACCTCTATCTCACCTTGAAGGAGTGTGTGGGCAGATAGCCAAGGTCAATCCAGCACCTGTCAAGGAGCGCGTGGGCAGGAGTCGACACGTGGCAGGAAGCAGAGTACAACTAACATTGCCGTTGCCCTAGCGGCCAACTATGGTACTAACCCATGCTAGGCTATACACCACGCGGCGAAACCATATTTCTATTGAGATTTATTATGTTATTATCTATATATTTAGGGTTTCCTTGTTCTTTCTTTACAACTGGATTTCGTTCTGCCATCATGAATGGCACAAGACCTTCTTTCTTTTGTCTTTTATATTTCTGTTCGCTGCTCTGCGGTCTTACAGCCAACAGGGGCCAGGAACACAGCTTAGCCAGGCAGAGTTTTAAATAAATCATTCCCGAAAGAATATTTTTCTCCCCTGTCTCCTGTCACTATGTCACCGCCCCTAGCTCCCACTCCAAACCACAGAATCGAAACCCGGCCATCAGGGTTATCGGCGACTTTAGATGGTAACAATATATATATATATATATATATATATATATATATATATATATATATATATATATGTGGGGTGGGTGGGGGGGTGTATGTGTGTGTGTGTGTGTGTGTGCAACTCAAGGAAAACAAGGGAAGTAAGTAGTGGAACGTAAGATTGAGTGGAGTTGACGCAATGTTTATCGTAGGTGAGGTCCAGGATTCGATTTTGCGAATATGCTTCCGTTAAGCAGTAGATTCGTGCTCGCATAGCATCATCAGTAAACACTCATCGGTATAGCACAATACTCTACATCAATAACTTTAAAACAAACATTGCGTAAGGACATCAAACCATCTACGAACGGATTGTGCGAGCAATTTAACTCTGTCATTACGAGTTTCCTTGCTAAGTATACTGCGAAACAACCGACACGGTGGGCAGAGTATGTAGGACTATGTGCATACGCTTACAATATATCCACGTCACCTATCCGGAAGTACTCTCCTTACGAGATTGTATTCGGACAGAAAGCCAGGTTTCCGAACCAGCTCGATGCTCAGTATCAATTTACTAAGATACAAGAACATCAAAGACAGTTACGTCTAATACGCCGATTAGCTCAACAGGCTATGACGCAAGCACAGCAACGCACAAAATTACGTATAGATCAGAATCGACAGCCGATTAAACTAAAGGTCGGAGATTTAGTCTTGTGTAGAGACTATCTCCCAAAGAAGGGCATTAGCCCTAAGCTAGCACATAAATTTGTGGGGCCTTATTACTTACGAAATATCTCTCCCACGAACGCCTGTAAAATAGAACTTGTAGCCAATCCAAATAAAACCCAGATAGTTACTATCGAAAGGTTAAAGAAATATTATACTCGAAATTCGCCAACCACTGGTGACACGACCATTGATAGTGACGAGGATTAAATGACAAGAGCATAGATCATTCGAAGCTACCGTGTAGTTGCCTTGAGTGTGGTGAACGGGCCCATTTCTCACCATACTCGAAGTCGCTACGCAGGAACTAAAAGTAATCTTAAAGGGGACGTCCCAATTCAAACTATCAAATTAAATTTAAGTATTCCTTTCTATTTTTGATGTCGGAAAACATTTTGGCAGCTGATCAGTGTGAGTGTGACAAGGCACCAAAGATGGAATGGAATGGATAGACACAATTGGTTATGTTTAGACTTTTGCCCAAAAATCTAAGTCACTGAAAAAGGTCAAACATCAGTGTTAGCTGGCTAGCCAGACTATAATCTCAAGGAGCTCCTCTAAATAATTGAACAGGTATACCTGCTAAAACCTTACAATCATAAAACTTTTAAAAAAATGGATCTAGATCCCTTAGGCTACAAGCTCAGATAATAATCAGTAAGCAAATTGTTCCGTGGTTATCCTAATTTCAATACCTAATTTAGCCTTACAGGTTACGTTTATATTGGCTAAGGAAAATGTATTTTCGTTCACAGAACGCCTTCATCTGGTTGAAACGCTGAAAATATTGGTTACTCATCTCAGTCAAGTAAGTTAATTTAAAACTTAGTACAAGATTCAGCTTGTGTTTGCTTGAATTGCCTGTTTGACAGTTGGCATGGCTACAAATAGTACAGTAACTATGTCGCCAAAAGTCCCTACGATCAAAATTGACAGTTATGGTGGAACACCTGGAGAATCTCTGGAAGATTTCCTCCAGACGTTCAAATTAGCCGCAAAGCTGTACAAATGGAGTGACATAGATTCTATCAAATACCTGGTAGCTTATTTATACGGGCCTGCTCGCGATTTCTATGAACTACACTGCGATGAACTACAATCCCTGGCAAAATTTGAGGACGCCGAAAGTAAGCTACGTACAGCATTTGGTAATACAGATAAACTTTCGGACAGTTACGCGAGTTTGCATAGTAGGATGAAGAAACCTGAAGAAACGTACTCACAGTATTATTTTGCAATGATGAAACTTTGTCAGCGTGTATCTCCTAATATGAGTGATGAGGATAAATTCCAACTTCTGTTACGGGGGTTACCAGCTGACGCCCTTAGTTATGTAATTGAAAAAGGATGTGATGCACCAGAAGAGGTAAAACTCGCTCTGGAACGTTACGAAAATGCTCGTGCCCACTCACAGATACGTCGGGCACAAACTTCTCCCTCACCTGCTGTTAAATCGGTAGTCAGGATTTCGAGATCTCCGTATCCTCGAAAACCGTCTCCTAAAGCGACCCCCCAGAAATTACAATCAATTGCGGTCGAAAACTCCGAAAAATCTAAAACTAAGAGACCCTTACTGTGCTTCAGATGTGGACGAGCTAGGCATTTGCGAGCTCAATGCTGGGCTAACACCCATATTTCAGGTGTACCCTTAACAGATAAAGCACCAGCGAAGCGTCCGCAAATAAACGGTTCTAAGACTAATGGCATCAATAACTGGCGAGTTGCTCCTAGTATAAACAAGCAACGTTTCTCTAGCCGATCTTCCCAAGACCAGCAGCGACCAAAATACTCTAATAGACCCCAACCTGTGGAGAAGCAAGTTACTTCTCCAGCGACACAAAATAAGAAAGATTAAAAAAAGAGAGAAGAATTCTAATGAGCTAGGGGGAATCATAGGGGGTAGGGCCAGTAATTTAATAGTTCTTTTTTGTTATCGTAAGAAGTAGACTATGTTATAATCACTGAAGTAAGCTTATGGAAATTTAGACTTCGATCAGCTTACACAAGCACAACAAATTACCATCTGGTTGTATGAACAGATTCATACGTTAGAATATGAACAAGGGGACTGCTATCTCGATGAAGCTATCGAGGAGTTACGACCTCGTATCCCCGTTGGGTCAATTATATTCACTCACGGTGAGATAGCAGCTGCCACCTTAAGGGAATTATTTCCACAACTATTCGTTATGGACCTGAAGCCGTTCATTACCACCCCTCTGGAGCTATTACCCGATCCAGAGATTTCTTGTCCCCATTCACCAAACCAATTTGCGCAATATGGCTGTGGAGTTGACAAGGTTATGCGAATGTATAGTTGGTATATGCAAAAGATAGGATTACCCTGGTGGGTAAATCCTGCCGGCCTACATGGAATCGACCATTAAAAAAAAACAAGGACCAGCAATATTTGATAACACGAGGAACGAGCAAAAGTATGTCTGCAAACCAAACAAAATATAGAAATTAAAGTTATTCCAATTGCACAAGTTATCAAATACGGCGTACCTTAATTCTCGTTGAGTCCCCGGCTTATGAATTAAACGTTTGACCCTTCTTGCGTAGAGGACGAAATAAATCCATGGATCTGGAAAGAAACAAAACACAGAGATACCTAGTTAGTTATTTATAATTTGTTATTTTTGCTTTTGCAATGTATAAGAATCTATAATCTATAAGATGACTTAAAAAACAAAAAAAATCTATCAGATGTCATATGTACTATTTGTAAAATGAAAAACTCCAAGAACTTAAGTAATCTTAAGTTAACCTTAACTTAGATCTTAAAATTCACAGATCGATAATGAATAAACTATATTCCAGTTTTATTTTCCTTTTCTTTAAGATTCAGAGAAAGTTACCCGTTCTCACAGTACCACGAAGTCAGGATTGTAAGTGACCTTACATTCTTTTCTCCATGTCGCTTGTAACGCGTATGACAACTTTAAAATATTTTGCCAAATCTTTTGCTGCTCAAATTCTTACCATCATCAATCGAAGGCTTTCACCAGACTTAGTGTATATCCATTTAACGCACGATTTCCTTGATTCTTTAGAAGTAATTTGTACAGGCCTTACAGGTAGAGAACTGTCTGTAGACGAGTTAACGGAAGCTATTAGTAGCCTGACCGAAGGAATTATAACCAGTATCCAGTATGTCCAGTCTAGGTCAGTGGCTACGGAATCACTGTTCCTGTTGTCCCTATCAGGAAATGGCTACTCCTACGAGTTCCAGTTTTGGAGATCAGAAGTGCCATATTACAAATAATAAGAGTAGTATCATCCCACTAAGAGTATGGGAATATATCACTCTTTGGGAGCGGGATCTCTGGGAGAAGCTTTTTGCCTTCATACCTCCCCGGCAAGCATCCAGGATGTTACCACCCATTTTCCGCTACTATTTGCGACGTTACCTTGCATTAAAGTACTATAAAATGAGAAGCTTTCTTCTTTTCAAAGCATGGTTACGGGGATTCGGATCTAGAACCAGACGATGGATGAAAGATGTGTATGCCACCTACGGCTTTGGTTTCCGTTTGTATCTTGTCATGGATACAAACGATACATCACTTCAATTGCGAGTAGCATCTAGACCGGTAACTTGGAACGAAGTGTTAGAAGAAGAACGCTTTCATTGTAACCCGAATGATACTCGCGTCTAACCTTCCACTATTTTTTTAGTATTAAAACCGAAATATCCATAGAAAATCTTACCTAATCTAATAGTTCCAATTTTGCACTGATCTTTCCGTCTGAGTGGCGGAAGGAAAGAAACAAATTGTGGTCAGGCCACCTTTCGACCCATACGATAAGCCACTCACGAAGGCGAATAGTCCATTATTCTAACATGATTTTGAGCGGAACTGCATTTAGTCCTATGGGTACGTAAGAGGGCAGTGCATTTGATAACACTTCGGTACCGTCAAGAGAAAGAGTAATGGGTAGTCCCTCACTTATGATCCACCACCATAGCGCATTATGAAATCTGACAATTTCAAGAAAATATAAATCCTCCTCACTACCGAAGTCCGGCATTACGACTATCTAATAAAGACAGAATATTTGATATTATTTGAAGAAGGAATTTAGGATGTCCGCTCTCATTTTGTTTAAAAAAAACGCAAATCCTTGACAAACGGAACAAATAACCTAAATTTTGCTTATCAACCGGTAGCAAGACTAGAATTAGTGACTGTCTTCTAGTCATATAACCTCTCCTCACCTTTAAGATTATCAATCCTTTGACATCCGGAGTAGAAGCCAAGAAAACAAATCAGCAACCCAAGTAATATAACGGTCCCTTATACAGAACAATTTCTTCATTTCTTCATCAGAGATGTTCTTTTTCCAGTACGGCAAATTTATCAGGAAACCATATGACTAGCTAGGAAATAAAATCCCAACATGAGTTTATCTGATCATGAAATAATACAACACATTCTTAAATTAAGAAATATGATTACTAACCTAACTCTCAAATTTAAATATATATATATATATATATATATATATATATATATATATATATATATATATATATATATATATATATATATATATACCCTGTTGCTGTAGTTGCGATACGACATCTGCACCACAAGATCCGGTATAGTTATAACAGTTAGTTTAAAAATTCACATTGGCGACGTTATAGTTATTTAAACAGAAACAGTACAACAAGAATATATTTTCTTTTCGAGGAAGTTTATTTGCGCAGTTGTGCTGCCATAAACACACGAATAGACCATACTAAAATCATTGTTTTCTTGCAAGTATAGCAGACTTGGTTTTTTTTAAAAAAGTAACTTCCGTTTTATTTTGTTTCAGGAAACAAAAATGTTCCAACATCATTTCGTGGTTATGTTGGGTATAGTTAGTGTTACTATACCACACTCTTTCCAAGACTCCACTGTTCCCCTGTTGGCGAATGCCGGAGTATATTGGGAACAGCTGACGTCACAGGTAGCTTATCAAAAGCTAGCAATACTAGCATACACCTTACCTATCTATAGCTTACCTCAGCTTCCCGTTGAGTTTAATACTCTTCAACAAGCATTCACTTCTGGCTATTGTGATCAATCTCGTGACGCACTTGAACACTCATGTCAGATATTGCGGTCTATCATCGACATCCAGAAGGTCACAAAGGTACAATTGCAGCAAGAAGCCCTAGATTTATCCGCGTTTCGAACTGAAAAATCCAAACGAGGCTTAGACTTCGTCGGTAATTTTCTGTCATGGTGCTGTAACACCGTCTCCAAAAGTACATTTCAGAACTACGTAGTTAATCAAAGAAAAATGGAAGAGATACTGAATCGTTTGATTAACCAGGTACATTTTGATCATCGAGACGTTCTTCTAACACGAGATTCGACGAAGAACTTGTCAGTTCAAATTAAGAACGCTTTACAGGCTGTCCAATCCAAAGTAAAGTCACTCCAGAAAACAGTTAATCGTGTAATTGAACAAGAATTCAGAAATCATAATACTGCACTGTCCGTGCAAGTTCTTGTTCTGAGTAAACTCTTGGCTACCATGCAGTATGAACGACAAAATAAGGATATTCACTCCTCCTGCATTGAGGGTACTATGTCCTTAAATGCAGTGAATCCAAAACAACTTACGCAGGATCTACGAACACTTGAGGCTCGACTACAAAAACAGGGATACTTTCTGGCGATACCTCGTACAGAATTGTTCCGCTACTATAATTTGCGAACAACCACTTGCCATTTCGTGGACAATCGAGTAACACTAATTGTTAAAGTTCCCATAATTAGAGGGGAAAAGCCCTTCAAGTTATTTCGTTTGATTCCTCTTCCGTTTCATTACCAGAATCAAACATGCAAAATAACACATGAGCAGGCTATCATAGTTACAAATTCTGATACGGATACTATCTTAACCAACTATGACGTAACGTCTTGTTTAAACCGTCCTGATGGACTTTGCAAGATTCCTGAAATCATACTTACTTCCTTTCAAGCTCCAAACTGTATCTATCATTTGTGGCGAACGTCTTCTGTTGCAGAAATAAACCAATTCTGTGCGTTCGAATGTCTTCCGCATAAGCATACAATTGTGACACCATTACATCAAGACAACTTTCTCATTACTAATCCGCCACCACAGATGACTCTAAGATGTCCCGAAAAGACTAAAGTTATCAGGCAGAATCCACTAAACCCTGGATCGCTCAAGATCAATCTTAACTGTAAATGTGCATTAGAAATATCACAACAGTTACGTATCCCTGAAAGGTTTCCCTGCTCTCAAGATTCAATATCCAACCCCTCAGTGAAACGACTATTACCCTTGACGTGGTTACCCTTCGAAACTCTTAAACTACCCAAGAACCTGTTTGATGAATTGGAATTTACGGACTTAAACACAACGTTGAATCAGAATTGGACGGTGAACGTAAACTATTACAGTCCTCCAATAAAATCCGAAAATGTAATTCCAGTAACATTCTCTCACGACCTTCATGTATCAAATATTACAGGAAGGCCGTATCTAACTATTTTGTTTGTTTGGAATACTGTTATAACTCTTTGCCTGATATACGTAGCCTTCCAGCTACGAACGAATCTATGGCCTTTTATATTCACAATCCCAACACCGGTTAAAGCTCAAGGCATCATCCATGAATGGACCGAACTCATAGTGTATGTCGTGATAGGACTCACATTGTTGGGCCTAATATTAGTTTGTTGTTACAAGGTAGTATGGGTGAAGTTAATGTCACTTATAGGTAATAACGTTAATACGCCTCACTCAACTTCTGAACAACTTCAGAATTCAAGAAGTTATCCAACTCCCTCAGTTCGTCACACCCCTTTATGACTACCTATGATTTCATTTCTTATGATGGCCCATTTTACTAGCGCACACACCTTCGAACTCTCAACACTTGTTCATTCCGGTATTATTACTGAACATGATCCACATGTCTTACTATATGATTCATCATTGCCTTTAGTCCTGGAATTCCAATATGAATCTTTCATTCCACCATTTACTAACATTTGGAATGAATTACCACAAAATGACCTGGAAATTTTGATGAAAGATCATAGTCAACAAGGTTATCCTTTTGTTTTTGTTACCAAAGTTCATGTCAAACAAAGTTGGATTACTGATGCGCAATTAACAACTTTTCTTAGTCACTTGCGGCAAGCACAACACTCATCAATGATCCCTTGGAAAACTTTGCGAACAGTTCATGATATTCCTACCTGGAATCAGCTATTATCAGCCTGTGTGACCAACACTATCACTCCAGTAATGCTTACCCCGAGTTTATTATATAACCTCACATTAGAACTCGAAAAGCAGCTACAATCAACAACTTATGAACTAGTTATTCCCGCCTCTGATATTTCAATTGTATACTCGTATAAATTCAGTGAGTGCATAATAGCCCCAACAAAAGTTGTCATGGCTATTAAGTTACCCTTGCGGCAACGTGGATCTAAATTACAGCTACTACATCTCCGACTTATTCCCTTCCAAAGGGAAGAACAAGTCTGTGATGTCAACTTACCGATACGGCAAGTGGTTTTACGATCACCGGGGAAGAAACTTTTAACAGCGGATTGTCATTTGTCACAAGAATCCATCTGTCTTGCTCGCGAATTTCAACCACACGAATTCGGCACACTACCATGCCTCACGGCTCTTATTCATTCGAATTCTTCCGCAATTCATGAAAATTGTCCTATGACTTGCCAATACTTACCAGAGATAGGGTTATTTCATAGGTTAAACTTCACTACCGTAACTATCTTGGCACGTCGTGAATTATCAATTCATATACTATGTCCAGAAGCCGATATTCCAAACATGTTTTCGCCAGACAACTATGGCAGTTTCTTAATCAATCTTGGGTGCAGATGTTCAGTAAAACTACAAGGCATAACTCAAAAACCAATATATCCTTGTATAACAGATAAACTACAAAAGTCCCGCGTAGTGAAGCTAATTCCGGTACAATGGTTGAAGCACATTAATCATTCGTTAGTACCGTTCTTTTGTCATCCTTGTACTTTGAAATCACATACATCATATCAATCACTCATGCCTAATGATTATTATACTATCTTTATTATTAATATCATCCTGGTATTCATTTCCCTTATTATTGGTATATCAGCTAGTATTATGACAGTAATTATATTGCGCAGATATATACTACTTCGACGTCGTCGACGAAGACAACCCTATTGCCACAGAACCTCACCCCCTACCCCTCCGCACTATTTAAGTGTTACGGGATAGTTATATATCAGTATCAATTACGTACGAAATAAGCTAGCAAGCACAAAATTTCGTTGTCTCTATCTTTCCAGATCATGGATGTCGACCCAAGCATAAACACGCCCTTTCCATCAACGCAAGATCTACGGGAAGAACGAGTTCGCTTGTCCACCTTTACTAACTGGTCGGTACCTTTCATCACGCCAGCTTCCTTGGCTCGTAGTGGCTTCTATTTCTTACGTGCACCTGACCACGTAAAATGTATCTTCTGTAACATCGAGATTGGCTCATTTGAACCAGGGGATACTGCACACAAAGCACACACGCGATGGGCGCCATATTGTTCATTCCTCCGCGGGTTCCAGGTCGGGGACGTACCCTTGATCCCTCGATCCACCCCTCATAGAACAGGTCATGACGTGTGTGGAAGCCTATGTCTCGAACTGAGACCACATTCACGTCCTGAGCGGGACCCCCTACCAACTCGTCCATCGTCCGAAAACGATGAAATACCTGTGAAGGGCCCTGTACATCGTCAGTATGTTACCGAACAATCACGTTTAGATTCTTTTAAGTCTTGGCCAGTAAGCCTTAAACAAACACCGGAAGCATTAAGTACTGCAGGTTTCTTTTACACTGAGAAAGGCGACACAGTCATCTGCTACTATTGCGGTCTGGGCCTCCATAAATGGTTCCCAGAGGACGACCCGTGGATCGAGCATACTCGTTATGCTCCCAAGTGTGCCTACGTTTCTCTTAAAAAAGGGATCTGAATTTATTAATCAAATACTGAAGTCGTCTTCCTTACCCAACAATGCGGCAAATCAGCCGTCTCACTCGCTGACGATTAAAGATGAGGACATTCCTGTCACGTGTCATGAAACTATCTCTTCAATTCATGACCCTCCAGACCGTTTGCCTGAATGCAACTTCCACCCACTGTGTAAGATTTGCTTCACTCAAGAAATACAGGTTATATTTCGTCCATGTAATCACGCCACTACATGTACCTCCTGTGCCTTAGCTGTACAAACATGTGTTGCTTGTCGTTCTCCGATTGAATCTATCATGCGGATCTACATTCCTTAACTTCTAAACTTTCTCATTGCTGCTTCGTGCTTGCCTAGTCACATTTTATATTATTTTCTTATTCCTATTATATATACGGAATATCCAACATTATATGTTATCGTAGTTTTTTAAAAAAAAAAACAAACAAAAAATTACGTATATTTTATTCAGAAGAGATATGTCAAAGTTATCTGGCCTACTTGTATTCCACTCCTAGCTCATGTAAATAAGCTTCTAATGTGTTACCTGTCTAATTATTATTTTATTGTTAATTTAGAATAAGATAAGGAACCAGAAATCAATCTTCTGAGACTTCCTGTATACGTAAATTAAAATATCATTGAATATTTCATAGATCAATCTTGAATCAATAGAAATTGTAACTTCCTACGTACTCAGTATATTATTCTTCATGCATTTATTATATTATCTTAGTACATAACATAAAGTTTACTATATTGTATTAGTTCTTAGTCTATTTTTATAGATTCATAACATATTCGTACATATTCATATGTCGTTTTGTATTATTCTTTTGCTCTATATTCATTATACCGATATATTAGTTAGCATTTACTATATTATATTAGTCCGTAGGATAAGTTTACTATATTGTATTAGTTCTTAGTCTATTTCATATATTCGTAATATATTCATACATGTTCATTTGACGTTTTGTGTTATCCTTATCTTCTATATATTCCCTATACAAATATATTAGTATCCATATATATTTATATTTTCTCATATTTTGTCTTGCTATAATCGAAACACCGTGACCAGATGTTTTTATTTTTCCTTCATTTTTTTTATTCTTATTATTTTTATTTTCCACGAGGTGAGGCAGGCGTATGCGCACTTAGTAATTGCCTTGTACTTAATACATAAATAAATAAATAAATAAATAAATAAATAATAATAATAATAATAATAATAATAATAATAATAATAATAATAATAATAATAATAATGCCAATAATACCGAACACAGGAAATTCATGTTCAATTATTATTGTTGTATTAATTATGTCACATACTACCTGTTAGACATTAGTCCCACATGCCAGGTGTGTTGTATAGCGGTAATGCATTTCCAATAAAATGCATATAGATTAGACTAGACCATATGTAACGATTATGAGTACAAATATGAAAGAAGGGTGGATACTGAATGAGAAATTTGGTATAATAAGTGATACTTAAGCTTTGAATAACTTGTATAAGTGGGGGACACGAAATACACTAAACCAAAAAGGGGCATCCGCCCACTTCTGTCCCTTTAGAGTTGCGCAGTCACCCTGGAATATATCCAGAGTCCAATATGAAATATGAATTTGGCAACCTAAGTAGTAGAATAACAAATGTAAGGTTTAACATATTTTCACGAAGTGGAGTAACTCAAAGTAACAAGAACTAATTACAACTAATCAAGGACGTAGTCTATATTACCGAGGTCAATAGTCATTACTACAAAAGGTATTAAACTTTCAAACTTCCATAAGCTAATAGAGGGGATGTCTACCTTGCCCCCCCCCATCAGATACTAAACCAACCGAACTAGTAATTCATAACACGCTTACAAAAAAAAAAAAAAAAGAGGGCCCACCAGTGCGGCCCCGGCCATGTACGGATTATTTTTTTTTTCTTCATGACACTCATATCGCCATTGTTTCTAAGCTCATGTACAATTATTCGAAACAAAATTATACTTGGTACTTCCACTACAGCTTGTGGGTTGAAGTAAGATCTGAGACAAATCATCCGTTGTCTCGTAATACGAACTGAAAAACTTTCTAATCATCGATTGAAACTGTTCTACGTCTCGCTTGGTTGCGGTGGAATCTATAATACGAAGTTTTGAATTATAACCATAGGACGTAACGGAATGATTTCGAAGTGATTATCCCTGAATTTAGATGTTAGTTATGCACTACCCTACCGGTACTAGTACACCGGTAGTCTTGGGTTCGACCCCCGACTGGGTCCTTCTCTTATGCCTAAAGTCCAAGTTTAACTTTCACAATCGAGCAAGATAATTGTTAATTCTCTCTGTTCACGCAAAGTATTATTATTTTACGAAATCGTTCGCACTGATCACAAACATCCATTACTAGGGATCGGTGAATGTTGTTTTCGGAGGTGCCTCCTTCGAGGCCTGAACAGACTAAAATACGGTCGACTGTAAACTCTGATAGTTGATCCACTGTAAACTCTGTCCACATCCACTGCATCTACAAACCGTGCATTCTCTTCTTTTCTGGGATTAGAATGCAACCACCGTGATTCGTTATTTTTAGCCTTTTTAGTTTTCAACTGCATACAGAATTATAAGGGCTTCTTCCGGTCGAATTTATTCGAAATAATTGGTGTAAACCACCACACAATGAACATTACAATAAATACAAATAGTTCAACTACTTTGACATAAGGATAGGTGCACAACACCAATCACTTCCCGCCATTACTACGAGTCCCTTCTTCGACTCCGGCCATAGGCCTAGATGAATTTTAGAATTAGTAATCATTCCGCATTTTATTTCTTTTCTTTGCCACAAAATCATAGGGCACACAAAATTCAATTCACACGTCACTAGAAAACTTTGCCATGACACGGCTTTACACGACACAAAAGAATCATGGCCACGATAAAGAGAAATAGTAATACTCACCTCAACGTTTCTTCATGTCTCTCCGCGCAGTAATGTAATAATAATAATTTCATAAAGGAATCAAAGAGACAATCTGGATAAATCAACCGTCTCCAGCTAGTCGAACTCCGCCGAGAATTGAACCCAGCTCCCGATGGGAATCTGAAAAATATAACCACAGAGAATCAACGTCTAATATTGATAAATTTTCAATACACAACATAATCTATGCTAAATAAGTGCTTAAGATGTATGCTGAATATCAACACATCATGCAATCATTATGTCCTAATTTTCTAATCTGGTTAAGCCAGAAGACACTCAGTTGTTTTAACTAGCTCCTAACTAAATTGGTAATAAAGTAACTTTTCGATTGTTCTAACAAAATTGGCCATTTACAGTCATGAAACTTATAGGAACAAGAGTATGCAGAGCAAATCAAGAATCCAATAACAAACTGTAGTAGAATTCTACAACTCCTTTTAAAAACAAAAAGGGGGCAATTTATAATGCTAATTGCACCTAATCGGAAATAATTCGGCCAATTATATGTACCAGAAATTATGCTTTTTAGCAGCAATTTGTAATAATCATACTAGAAGAAGTGATTACCGGACAATTTAAATTGAAAATAATAATAATAATAATAATAATAATAATAATAATAATAATAATAATAATAATAATAATAATAATAATAATAATAATAGCGCCTCGGCACCAAAGTATTCGGAACCTCAGATTCATACTATTTTCAATGCTAATCATAGCACTTTAGGAATTGAATTAAATTAACCACCCCTAACAGATTTCGGAACCTCAGATTCATACTATTTTCAATGCTAATCATAGCACTTTAGGAATTGAATTAAATTAACCACCCCTAACAGATTTCGTAACGAGACAGATATAAGAACAGAGAAGTAAAGAAAACAAAAACTGGTTGCGATGGTAAGTATTCATCGATACTTTTGTACTAGACGTTATATGCAATTGCCTAGGAGTAAGTGTCTTTGCAGATTACCTACTTCACAGCGAGGACAGCGAGGTGAACCATACCGGAATAGGTTCTATAGATCTCAGATAAGGAAGCTCACCTAACTAATTACCGGAATTATGTAATAAGTATAACCTATTTATTTTCTTTTTCTCTATATAAATTAAGAAGAGAAAGGTACATGGATTATTACAAATTAAATATTATTTTGTGGTAGAGATCAGGATTGCTAGATTGACAAATGATAGATTGATAAATGATAGATTGATAAATGATAGAATGCCATGAATAAGATATAATGCAATGTGGTTTGTTTTGCCTCTCCGGGCAACTTTTGCTCTACAACTATTAAGAAAAGTAATTTTTTTTTTAATTTGACGTATAGTATGCTCATAAAGATTATCTTAAATTACTGCTAGTTCCTTTCTGTAATAGTAAATGTTCTTTCATAAGTACGATTGGTTTCATGCAGAAGTATATGTTCAGTATTGTCTTTCATTAATTAAAAAAAAGGGGCTTGTTTTCAATGATTAAGAATGATTAGAAACTTTAATAACCTAAAAGTAATTAGTCTAAGATCTAAGCAATAATTAAAAAAAAAGGAGTAGTAGTTAACTGATATTAATGTCACTGTAGCCCCGCGTTAACATCTAAATGAGGACGCTTACTTGCGAACCTTAGTTTTAACAAGCAGAGGGAACCGCCCCAGGAAGTTCCTATACATTACCCCGTACCCCTCTGTGAAACCCAAACTAATCTTTCCACCACAGGAAATGTTAATGAGTAAACGTGTTGTTACACACATAGACCAGATAAGCTCGCTGCTAGCTGCGTAAATCATTATTTTGTCATCCTTACGGAAGTAATACTTCTCAACTCGAGTTTGGGATTGTCTCTCAAACTGGGTCTCGCGATCTCAGTTAAATTAGCCGTGGAGAGTAATACTGGCTCACCTAAGTGAAGTAGGCTACATGAACAACTAATGCAAGCATTATTCCATTTTCGTCACTTAATAAATGGGTTGCACATTCCGCCCCTCTCCCTCTTTGCGTTGTCCGACTCGATTTAAAGAGTAAATAAACAAATACTTACCCTATCCCTTTCTTTATGGGAACAGCCAGCCTACATGGAAACTAGGCCGACTAACTTAATTGGAACCATTTCCTTGACTGCCATGAACATCAAGTGAAGACAAAACGGTTTCCTCCAACATACCCATTTCATTGATCGTTAAATACTGAGAATTCCCATAGCTAGATGACTGAGAACTTACCGTTCTTCCTCTTCTTCTCTTCCTAAGATGAAGTTCGAAAGGAAAACACACAATAATCAGATCCTCACTAAACGGTGAGTGGTCAGCGCATCTTTTACCGGTAGGAATATAGAAATTGATGCACTCCTTTCCTTCACATTTCTTAAAAAAGAACTAAAGTAACTCAAAATTTCATAAATTCGGTGCGGACAGCACACTTTTTTGAAATCGAACCAACCGAAAGCGGAAATTTTGCATAGTAGGCCTTACTGTTCAAGATAGGTAAAATTGACATCCGTAAGACGATGTGTGGTCAGAACACCTTCCATCTGTCATTCCCGTCTCTTGCTAACATCGTTATGATTCAACATAAATGACTTCATTAAGAACCTCGCATTAATGTGTGGTATGCACACCTCTCTCTCGTACAATATTTAAGTCTCGGAAGCAGTCCTCGATTATATTTCCATTGACCAAACATACTACACCTTTGATTACACATAATACTTCGATACTCGAAAAGCACAGGCCTGCGGTGATACTATTCACACCGATGATGGTTAACTAAACCAAAACTTTTACACTGGGTATACTTCTACCCTAATAACCCTATAAGTTTTCACACAAAGAAAACCAAGAATCATCCGATATAATATTGGTGGTAATAACCACAGTCATTAAAAAAAAAAAAAAAAAAAAAATCAACCTAGTGAAAAAAAACAATTGTGACTATCCCACGGGTCTTTTCATCTCTTCTCTACTGTACTCATTGTTGGTGTCATATTAAAGCACAATGACAGTACGCATGTTACAAGTTGCCTCGTTTCAGGAGACCATTTCATTCAGAGACCATATCATTGAGCTGTCCTGATTACTGCCGTGTGACCCAGAAGGTACCAGGACCCGAGATGACACGTCGAGCCTAGAGTCAAAGTCTAAGAAGCCGAGTGAGTTTCTACAACTGTTCCAGTATAGCAGAGTAGAAAGGTTTATCACCGTCCAGCCTAGTCACATACCTGATTGGTGCACGCCAAATGCCTAACCATGGATGCAGATCCTTATTCATAAGAGACTATGACCATTCAACATGACGCTCCCACACTCAAACGTTAAACGGCATGAAATGTTAAGAAGTTTACCAGACGTTAGCTGAATCAGCGGCGATGAACTTTCATAAAGTTTACACAACTAATGACCCGTGACCCTAATCACTGTGTATCTTCGGTTAATAACTAAGGACCTCATAATAAAGGCAACAAGTAGCAGTGTCAACTCATCCCCGTGAAAAGTGAATAACATAATAAGACCCATAGTAACCAGTCTCTGGAAATGAACATTTTCATTATCTTCAATCACTTAGACTTCATCTCTTTAAAAGAACTAGACAAGGACTATTTCTCTTCATCAGTGTTCTGCCATACGTAAAGGAACTGATATTTAGGAACTTTCAATAAAAACGTCCAATGCCCAAGTTGTTTAACAAAATATCACAGTTGTCTTTACTTCTATGGACTGTCAAACCCAGGAGAGAAACCCATCAGTGGAATCCGAAATGGTTGGAATGCAACTTATAACTACCTTTCCGCATCTTGTATAGCCTCGATGCTGAAGCAGAAGGACAATGAACTAAACCGAATATACATCAATATATTGTGCGCGCTAAGTCTAAGTTCAGTGACTTTCAGTATATTAATCATGTAACTAAGTGAATTGTATATGTGTCATTACGTTTATATTGACTCGTTGTCTACTGGTATTATCTTATTTCTTTATAACCGTAAAACCATGTTACACTATGAGGCTAACGTTTTAGAAATATTATAATGTATTTGTCTTTTTGTTTACATCACTGAGGGCCTCATGCTATGTTCGTCGGGATTGAACCCGAAACTTCGTATATATGCATCACTAACCACTATATCACTATGCATAGACATCAGGGATGATAACCGATGATTGTAGGTATCCGGTTATTCAAGCTAGTATTCTAAGAGATAAAAGAAGTAAATTTTAAATTATGATGTATATTGTAATTTTTAATATTACAATGTTAAAAAATAAGTATCTTAAAAAGGGCTATTTTGTCCACTTGTTGTGTAGCAGTCAGACAATGAAGCGGAAACACTACATCCTGTTTGTCACCACAATAACTTGTGTGCTAAAAACTGTTTCCGCACAACAAGATATGTATTCCTTTAATAAAGCAACTTTCCTGCTAGCTTGATTAAGCCACAAGAACAGAAATCTAATCTTGTTTTAGATTCTTTTTCTTTTTTTCTTTTGATATACGAGAGAATCACCTTGGAACCGAACCCCGGACTTACAGGCGAACCCCTTCCCACAGTGCTGACTGATGAAAAACATAATATATCAGTAATAATAGACACTAATCATAGACTGTGGCCGCCTAGTTATCAACAGTCTCGGGCACGGGTTCGAAGCTGATTCCCTCGTATGCACCATTTAGTATTAGCCTTCATAAAAATAACAATACAGTGAGAACCTAATCATGCAGGTTGCTAAATAAATCCTAATCCTCCTCATCTTATTGGGTTCATTATTACAATTGCGAGTAAACCTAAAATTAAAAAAAAAATCAATGTTGAGACTAGGACTTCAATTGTTAGAGGAAAAATCCATTAATTCGTTAATCGATTCCATCTCACTACACCTATAAAGTGTTGATACAGAAATTATTTCCACATGAAAATAACTAATAGATCAATGTAATCTTTAACCATTTCTCTCAAACATCGAACTCTTGTACAGCAACTTGAACTCAGTGTCGTTCAGGGTACTAACGAGGTTCGAAGTCGAACAATAAGATAAGTAAGGTTATATGATTATCTATGCGACTAGTGATTCAAAGCATGGAAATTTCCTGTGCGGCCACTGATCGCATGACTCACATAGCCTTGCTTTCGAAGGGCGTATCACAATATGGTACTTAGTCCTATTCAACCTATGTAATACTTCAAAGTTAACTGTAAAGCGGATCACCCGCCTAATAGTATCATTCCTACCAAGCCATGATTCATATATAACTCAGTCCCACAATGTAGTATTGTGAAGTAAGATTATACCGCCCTTCACCAGTATGATGTATTGTAATTATCTTAAAATGCTTAACTAAATGTAAGCAGTCAATCCATAATCAAGCAGTGGCATTTCGATCCTTAAGGTTTGGTTCTTATGTATTACAACCTAATTATTAGCATGTAAGATTTTGTAAGTACAAAACCAAAAGAGGGTACATAAATGCAAGGTCTATTATAACGATACTGATCATTAGGTATCCTTGATGTGGAATTTGATCATACCTTCAATTGAGTACTTAAGTTTTATTTAAAAAAAATGGACATAAGGGTACTGAAATGTCAACTGCTTGACGGGTTCTAATGGGTGATGAAAGGTCAACTAAAGGTAATTATAAGATAGAATCATGAGCAAGGAAATACATATCGATGTAGTTAGTTTCAAGCTATCCTCTCATGTTCAATTCTTATCACAAGGGTCATAGTATCACTTATTGTCTCAGCCTAAATTATTGTATCACAAAGGTAATTAACCTTTTCTAATTGTCATTCTAAAGCCTTTGATTGTAACTAACGATGATGCACTTGGTTATGTTTCCAAGGTTTTATATAGGCTGGTTCAAGTAATAGTGGCCACAATTTGTGTCAAAGAAAATTATGATGCAATAATATAAGAGTTTCAATACATGTCCTACAGGTAATAAGTTTGTGTGTCTCGTTTCAAAGTACATATTCTGTTTGATCCTTCATCGCCACGACTGCTCCGAGGTAGGAAACAAACGTGTACAAACCTCATAAGACAAACTGAAGTTGATATGTTCTAGTCTGGTGTCAAGTATAATTGCTTACCAAGTATTGATGTACTACATCAAAGAATTATGTAATTTTCTGAAGTAACACCAATTGTTCATTATTAACAACAATCATTCTTTTTGTAAAAGGTTTGGCACGTCGCTAATTAGAAATCTCGTTCATTCTCACTCATTCATTAAAAAAAATACTCATTCTTCCAATGACTTGTACAAAGTTGTTTTAGGAATTTTTATTTTGTTTGAAGCTTGCAAACCAATTTAACCCTTTGACGCTGGATGGGCATGTTAAAAAAAATTAAACATACAACGTTAGACTTTTTTTCTTTTTTTTATGGAAGGCTGGGGCAGATGTTACTATCTAAAGTCGCCGATAACCCTGATGGCCGGGTTTCGATTCTGTGGTTTGGAGTGGGAGCTAGGGGCGGTGACATAGTGACAGGAGACAGGGGAGAAAAATATTCTTTCGGGAATGATTTATTTAAAACTCTGCCTGGCTAAGCCTAGCATGGGTTAGTACCATAGTTGGCCGCTAGGGCAACGGCAATGTTAGTTGTACTCTGCTTCCTGCCACGTGTCGACTCCTGCCCACGCGCTCCTTGACAGGTGCTGGATTGACCTTGGCAATCTGCCCACACACTCCTTCAAGGTGAGATAGAGGTCGTAGAGACAGTAGAAAGAAGCTAAATTGGCCTTGACTATCCGCCCACGTGTGGTGCAATATGGTGCAATATGATGGAATAGCCACCGCCCCGAGAGTATAAAAGAGGTGAGTTTGACCTTACCGATATCCTGTCTTGGGCCGGCACTCAACCTGCACTGGTCTCGTCTCCAGTTTGCAGCAGTTGCGCTATTCTAACCTAGAAATTATTTCTAAATTCGCCATCACTATGTTTTAACTTAAAATTTCTTAAAGAAGCGATAACATGCCAAGCAAAAGCTAAAGGGTTACGCAAGTATTAACACCTTACTTGCTGCTCGAGTCCAGGTATTTCTTAAATCTCTTTTCTTTTTTTTTCTTCTCTTCGCATTTTTACAATATGTGGAGGTTTCGCGAACTGAGGAGCAGTCTGTAGGCTAGTAACATATATGTAAGATGGAGTATTGTCAGTTAAACTATAAATAGTCTGGTCACGCTTTATGTAACTCGATTGTACTTCTCTTCTTTTTGATTTCTTTTGTAATAAATACTTTATTATGGAATTCTTATTTATTTATTTATTGGACTCATTTAATGTTTTAGGTGCAAGCCAAGAATCCTCACATTTGTACTGGGCGATTCAGGTACAGTCTTAAAGTTAAGCCTCTGAGTTACGAACTTCGATGCTACTTCTCTTTCATTAAGGTACCAGTTACTTGATTCCAGACTAGCGGCCGAAGAGAACGCCCAGTTTGAGGCTAATCGCTTACTAATATAAAATCCGTCGGCTAGGAGGGAGAGTACGAGAGAGAGAGAAGTTGTAATTCAAATTGCCCCTATAAGGGAGAGTTCTCTGAAGTCTTTCTTAAATGGGAAATTATAGGTTCATTCCATCGAACCTATCCTGTGCATATACAGCACAGGTGGTGGAGCCCCCAAACCCTACTCACACACCAACTTTCAACAATAAATGTAACAATATATGACAAAATATATAAAATATGACAAAATCTATTATTAATAAATCTGTTCATTCCTGGTAATAAAAAGTTATTAGTTTTGTAACTGATTCATTTATCATTCGCATGTAGTCCTTAATGTTGTTTCAAATGCTGACAATTTTGACAATAAAAGTTGGTTTCGTTTGCAATTCCACTTCTCTTATTTACTTTGAATACACAGTTGAAAATGTCAAAAGCGTTCATAACAAATAACTTTATGAGCTCACAAAGCAGAATGAAAGGCCTCTTTATTCTCCCCTCTTCCTGCTTAATTAGGAAACAGAGTTTGATAATTCTGTTCGGTTTTGTTTCCTCGCCCAATGATTTGTATCTTGTTGGCTGTCACTATACGTGATTTAAAGTCACAACTTGCGCGTTTGTTTAGAACGGATATAATGGGGTTTATTTTTATTCTTCTTCTGTTTCCAGACTGATATTGTGTGTCTGAGGTGTCAGAAGTGAGTATAGAAACTAGGGAGGTTCAGTTCCCATTTCACCATTGAATTTGTCATCATCATCATATTTTATTGGCAGACCACTTGCTGCAACTCAGAAGCTTCCATGATCCACGGTCTTCGGTTAACTTTTTCGTCTTCACGCATGATTTTTCTATTTTGATATCGTCCAGTAATTGTAGTCTCTTTTCGTCCCCTCCCTCTTTTTCCTGCCACCATATCCTCTAGCACGTCCTTCATGATACAGTCTTAAACATCGGAAGTGGGAAGAAGCCGCCTTCACAATATACTTTATGATGTAACTTGTTTGACAAACGGAATTGGATTAGCGAATATTTTGCTTACACAGACGAATGAGCGTTCTCGTACGTCACATTTTCTCGTCACTTATCACTATCACCGTACTCCAGTTTTCACTCTTATCCAACTTCAGTAGCAGTATCTTACCCATTGCTATTCCTTAGTTTGCCGCACAATCGGTGCAGGAAATTTGTATTTAGAACTGTTTAGCCTGCCATTTATTTCAATCATATGTTTTCTATTCGTTTCATATGTTCTCTCGATTTCGTATTGCTTCCATCAAAATTTCATTGCAACGATTTATAAACCATCATTTAAAAAAAAAAAAAAAAACTTCTAACACACAATTGTTAGACTGTTATTTCGTACCCTCCAATTCGCCGTTCTAAATGAATTTGCGCGATTGGAATAACAAAAGAGTTGAAAATATATGAATTTAAGAAGGATTTATTTAGACTTATCACTCTTTCTGTCTTTCTTGTTCTTTCTTCGAAAGAAAACATACGGCGGAAAAAATATGGCAACAGCGCGCTCCATTTACTCTGTACTGCAATCTAAGAGTGGGACGCTCTATAGAACCGAATCCTTCAGAACTCTGCAGGCTGCTATGAAGCTAAGGGGTCATCCTAACCACAACTAATCCCTGGAGGCTGCTATGAAGATAAGGGGTTACCCGTACAGAACGTTATAACCTGTAACCCTTGGTCATTACAGAGACAGTTTATTGTTAGAACTTTTGTAAACACAAATGACTTAATTTTATAATAAAATTGGTGAAGGAATAAAATCTTGGCCCATTATTGACTCAACATAAAATCATTACAATATAATAGAAAAGCATTATAACAAGGTCTTCTAAAAATTCTTCCAATGTTCAGAACTAAGGGGCCATTCCCCTAGGAAAATATCCTAGTTACGCCAATGGCACAAGGACATAATTATATATTGCAGCAGCAGAATGGTAGCTTGACTCCTCAAATGTGTGTCAAACTGTCGACACGTGTGAAGCAGATGAATTTCGACGAATTCGTTTGGGCTACGGATATATCTGATGTATTCAGAAAATACAAGTATCTTTTTCTCCGTGTGTTGTTATTAATAATAATAATAGAATCATGTTTCGATAATCGAATTAATAATAATCGAATAATCGAATACATGTTTCGCAATTGCAAAATACTGCTCTAGCCGTGTTCACAGAACAATACTTTTGTTTTTCCTCTTATATTCGTTCTCAAAATTAACAATAAATTAATATAATCTATTTTGTATAATCCAAAGTAAAATTAAATAGATCATTTTTCCAATACTCGAAGTCCCATTTCAGCTTCTCTTTAGATGCATAATGTTAATTAGCGTACACGTCTTCGGCGCGGAGACCTGGTTTCGAATCTAGGCGAGACCTAACTTTCGCGGTGCCTTTGATCTGATTGAATAAACACGTATTACAGAAGATTGTTATTTCTGTATAATAAATTTGGAGGCCATTTAAAAAGAACTAAATCTTATGTTAAGTATTCTAAAGTTTCATTCGCCATAAAACCCATGCCGCGTAGACCTGAACTTCCAATCTCTAGTTCCTTCAAAACTAAAGGAATCCTCTTCAGTAGAACAAATAAATGAATTTCTTGAAGTATTTATGGCATTTGACTCAAACTACACCCCATAGTCTAAAAAGAATCCCCTTCTTATTATTCAAATCAACCTGGACAATTTGGTGAGTGATCTGAATCTTACTTTAGGATGGTGTTAAGTTGCATGGATCGTGACAGAAGAAGTAGATTTTATTGACTCTCATTTCTATGATTTGAATTTTCAGAAATAAGCATGAACGATTTCTTGCTCGTACGTAATGGAAAATTCAATTTTGTTTTACATACCGGTATACAAATTGTTTAATGGATGACATAGGTTTTCAACACATCTCTGAAAAATATAGCGATGGTTGAGCGCCAAAAAGGCGTAACTGCAATTTTATTAGTTTAGAGGCTTAAGTGATATGTGCCTCTCTGGCACAGAACCAAATGCTAATAACTCAGTTATACCTTTATGTCATTTTCGAATAACGTTCCAAGGATAGAGATTTTCATTAAGGCGTCTTGGCACAAGAAAATTCAATCCATTATACATGTCCTCATTGCATTAACTCAAAATATGAAAATTCGACAGTTACGCCCTTTTGGCGCTCAACCATCGAGGTATTTTCTCAACTCTTCTAAACTAAGCCTTGAAGCCGTATTGTTATAAAGGTAACCAAGGAAGTTCTGTCACTTTCTGTGGAAGTCCCTGTTCAACTGGCCCTCACACCGTAATTTGAATGTGAATGAAGATAAGGCAAAGGTATGTTGTTGGTGTGCATATATCCAATATGCTGCCTAGTTATGGCAGTTCAGTATAACCGTGAACTTGCTGAAGGACACAGTGAACATGAGACCTCCACAGAACGTCATAAGGGCGAGTATGCTGTATGAGTTGAAACCATTACCAAACGACTCTGCAGCGGGACGGAATATATGACTATATGGCCTTTGGTGAACGTGTCGTGACTTCGCGGACAGTACAATGGTCGTGTAACAAGTTTAAGGACGGTGACGAAATATTTGAAGACGTACCACGCGCCGGAAAATCAACACATGTACAAATTAAAGATCTTCAGGCAGCAATTGATGGGAACAATGACCAGACATGTAAGGAATTGCGACTACAATCCCATGTGAGTGGATAAACCATTCGGAATTACCTCCATCAACTTGGAAAGAGATACAAGTTGGGTCCATGGGTCCAGATGATTTGGCTCTGGGCCAGAAAGAAACACGATCAGACACCTGTTTTTTTTTTTTTTTTTTTTTTTTTTTTGCTGTCTGTCTGAGGAAAGAGCCATTTCTGGACAGGGTGTTGACATGTGGTGAGAAGTGATTCCTATACGAAGCTCCACGGCGCCGTGATCATTTGTTAGCATGCCGTGAACCGGCTCCAAAACAGCCGAAATCAGCACTGCACCAGAAGAAGGTCCTCGTCTGTGTTTGGTGGACTGATTGCGACATCGTGCGTCGGGAACTACTACAAGCTGTTCAGAGCATCAATGCAACTGTGTACTGTCAGCAGTTGAACCGTGTTCAAGGAAAACTGAAAATTCTGGAGCCAGCACTTCTAAATCGTAAAGGGGTCCTCCTGTTAGAGAAGAGCGCTAAACCCCAAGTGGCTAGGATAAGCCGAGATACCATCCTACACCTTGGATGGGAAACACTATTACATCCGCCATACTCCCCGACCATTGCACAGTCCGATTATCACCTGTTCCATGCTTTGGCCAGTTACCTTAGAGGATGCCAGTTCTAATCCTTAGTAGAGGTGCAAAATGCACTTGATTCCTTTTTCGTTTCAGGACCCACGAAGTTCTACCGTGATAGAATCTATATCCTTCCATAACGTTGACAAAAGATCGCCGATGCTGATAAGAACTAACGTATTTTTGATGTTCCAGATACATCTTAGGTGACATATTGGGTGAAAAAGCGACAGACTGTTCCTGATTGCCCTTACACAGAACGGGAATACTAAACCATCAACCCAATGGTATATTCCATAAACATTATGAAAAGACGTGAAACTGTTTCTGTGTTATTAGATATGATTGGTTATGACAAGTACTACTGGCTAATTTGTAAAGATTTAAATATTACAATATCACTAAGAGTACAAGGTAGCTTAGAGAATACAGTTGTTTTCTTTGTTTGTAGAATAATAGATAAAATGAAAACAATAACATCGTAAAAGACTGGGCTTTGCCAAAAACTTAGAAATTGCGAGCGACGAGCACGGAGAAAGTTTCCATCAGGATATTAAGAAAAAGAACTGAGGTTATCAAGATAGATGAGATCTTGATAGATAAGATCATGGGCGACTACTACTGCTTTTTAATTATACAAAATGACATGGACTACCTGTGAAAAATAGTTATAAGTTTTAAAACTATTGGTCATTTCCATAATGCTTCGTCCATTAGCTTCATATCTTAGTTTAAAATCGAGGGAGGTAATGTAATACATTATTTCTGAGATAAATTCTATAATTATGAAAAAATACTTGATATATACTTTTTAAAAAGAAAATCTGATTTTATACATTAAATAAAAATTGATATTATGACATAAATACTAAGTTATCAAGATCTCAATTTTCGTTTAGTAAATTAAATCTAGGACAAAACTGCCGAACTGAACTAACCGTAAGAAATTGGTCTTGGAAGTGGAACGAGATAGAATAGTTCCCCTCTATGGAATAATAGAAAATCCAGTATATATTGTTTTTTGTTATTGTATATATATTATTATATATTGTTATGTATTATACATGCATAACCACATACATAGGTTATGTATGTATAATACATACTACACTGAACTTGGACCAAATCTATGAGTTCTCCTTTAGCCTAACCGGCATAACCGTGGGATGTAAAACTCAAAGATTTTCAACTTGGTGAGACCATATATAAAAGAAAGATTTTCTTTCTTTTCGTCCGTACAATCCAAGTTTTCGACAGTGGAGGTAATCGCGGCCCCATCCAGCTCGAATTAGCTATACTTTACTGTATGTAAAATTTTGAAACGTGTGGTATGAACTATATAATAAAATTCCGAGATGTGGATTACCTTCAAGATAGGAGAACCAGAGCCGCAGCTACACTGAGAATTCAAAGAAACGTTAAAAGTGGAGGGACCAAGACATGATATGAATATTTTTATATCAATATTAATATTAATAGTAGCATCTTGAATAGCTGGTGAGATTTCTTTGGCGATTTACTTAACACGCAGTCAAAAACTTATGTGCGTGGGGAGAGGGAAATACACACCGCAGAGCCGTATTTTCCAGAATCTAACCGAATAGAAGTAGAAAACGCTATAAAGAAATCAAAGAAACACAAACAGAAATATCGGCTGAGCTGGAGAAGAGTAAGATACACAAACTTATTCTCCTTACCTGGAACAAGGTGGAATTGCCACAAGTGTGGAAAGAATCAATCATTGTTAAAATTTACAAGAAAGGCGACAAAATTGACTGTAATAGTTATCGAGGTATTTCTCTTCTGTCAACATCCTATAAAATAGTCTCAAACATATCTATTAGCAATATTGACCCCATACACAGATTAACCCCTTTCTGCATGATTTTTTTCTTTTAGCGAAAAAAATAATTAGTATTGGAAATCCTCATATGGGAATTTGAAAAATGAATGAAAACTGAATTTTAGATTTTTCACTTACGAGAAATAAGTAAGTGCCATACATGACACATTTACAACTCACAAAGAACATGCCAGATGACACCAAAATCTCTTATTCGCACACGTCAACATCTCACACAGCAGACAAAACAACCATTTGATGCCTTTGATAAATCACAAAAAAGCGAAAGTGAAAAAAGAGTATGTGCCATATATGGCACTACATGCGGTTAGGGGTTAAATTATTCGAGATTATCAGTGCAGATTTAGACGAAATCGATCAACGATCGATCAAATATTTATCATTCGACAAATACTCGAAAAGAAGTGGGAATACAATACCCAGGTACCTCAACTATTTATTGATTTTAGAAAGGTTTAAGACTCGGTTAGGAGAAAACACTGTATAATATTCTTACAGAATTTGGAATACCATAAAAGCTAGTTAGATTAATTAAGATATGTTAAATGAATCCCAAAGTAAAGTCCGAGTTGGAAATTTCTTGTCTACTAGCTTCCATGTCGAGAATGGCCTGAAACAAGGACATGCGTTGTCGCCATTATTGTTCAACTTTGTCCTGGAGTACGCTATAAGGAAAGTCAAAGATAGCAAACAGAGCCTAGAGCTGAATGGTATTAACCAGATTATGTCGTATTCTTATTATGTAAATCTAACAGAGGATAATAGGATAAAAATAAAAAAAGATGCAGAAGCCTTATTAAACGCTTGCAGGACATTGGTTTAGAAGTAAACGCAGAGAAAAACTAAATACATGGAAGTTCACCGGCATCGTAATACTGAGAATGATGGATGCGTTAAAACAAGAGATAATACTTTCGACAAAGTGGATACTTTCAAATATCTAGGATCAATGTTAACAGACCAGAAAAGGAAGAACTGCGTAATTTATACGGTTAACCAAGTACTGTTAGGCTCATCATGTCTAGGAGGCTCAGCTCAGCTGGACAGGTCATGTAGCTAGAGTGGAGGAAAGTAGAAACGTTTTCAGAGTTTTGACTGGAAATCCAATCGAAAATTATCCATTAGGAAGACCTAGACGCAGATGGGAGGACAATATTAAGATGGATCTCTCAGAAATAGGAATACAAAGTAGAACCTAGAACCACTTGGCTAAGAATAAAAGTCAATGGAGAGCTTTTGTGAACGGGGCATTTAACCTCCATGTTCCATGTTCCATAGTATTACTTATTATTATTATTATTATTATTATTATTATTATTATTATTATTATTATTATTATTATTATTATTATTATTATTATTATTATTACGCTCAGTTTGAACATTCTCAATTTTATCAGTCAAGAAAGTAAAGTTTAATTTATTCTCAGATGAAAATTATAAAATATTAGCTGAAGCGTCTGTTCTGAGAACGGCGAAATAGATTATGGAAAGTACGTATTTAATCCTCCTTCTTTCCTTGAGATGCGCCGCATTGAAATGAAAGTGAAATAACAAAAGTTCATAATGTCATCCTCTTTCCAGCATGAAGGATGCATTTTGACTGGAACGACATCGAGTGTTTCACTATTCATCTCAGCAACCCCAAAAAACTATGGATTGGAGACCAATATTGATCGTTTTCGATTAATTTTTACATGTTACCAGTCCATTGCATAAATTGACTCTGCTCCCCCGTTAGGGTTACATTTTAATCAATTTAATATCATAATATCCCCGGAAGGCCTAAGTTTATTATCATGCGAAGTATGATTTTTACTAAATAGTTATTGCATGATGCGATAAGACATACAGTGAAATTTACTTTTACATAATAGACTCTCAAATCTTTTCAGTTTATTCTTCTAATTTCTATACAGAGTATTCGCGCAAAATTAAATGCCTGCTAGGCACTAGTTTGAAAATACTAGAGGCTAGAACAATAGTGAAGAAAACGTGTAAAATAATAGTTTATGAAATCTTAAAAGTGGATGTTTACATCCTAACATCACAAATTTAAATTTTAGAATTTAAAAGGCACTCTTTTGCCGTAGTAATCCCTATTGCGGATTCTCCTGACCCGTTAGTTCGCCAATGTAGAAGTGTATACGTTTCAGGCTAGCTTCAGATGTCTATGTCAGCTCATGCAGTAACGGTTATCACGTTAGGAATACTATATATTCCCTTTCGGTAGCGAAGCTTTTATTTGGTATTATTTTTGTCTTATCGTCCTTATTTATTATCAATCGTGATGACATTAGCAGTCTTAGATCTTTGCATTAATCTTCGATTTTAAAACTTTGATATATTAGATAGAAATCGTGATTCTCATATGTCTGTCTAAAGCTTCGCTTCAATTATTACAAAGAGATTGAATGTAGCTATATGACTAGCTAAGCACCTTTGACATGGAAAACTTCGTCCTATTTCTGGCAGGAACTGATGTAATGAGGATTTTAAGTTAAGTTGTAGGCAGCGCCGTAACTTACATTTTTCTGGGGGGACAGCATTAATACGCGTACTTGGGCCCCTAGTAAAGTTGTTTTTCTAATTCTTGTGTCCCTTCTTTTCATCTTTCTCTTTGTCTTTATGGGCCTCCCGAGCCTGTGGGCCCTTCCCCAAGGTCTGCGGGGCCGTTAGTGACGCCCCTGGGCCCGTTCCATACATGACAAATTAATTAAGGGGACAATATTGACAAATCTGAAAGCGACACGAATAAATATATCTAGGGCCTTAATAGTAGATATTTTTTGCTGAAATGAGCCCAAGACTCATTTTTGTTTTATTTACCTTTTGTGTTGTGTTTTATTTATGTAATGTAGTGAACCTGTTTGATGCTTCATTTGTAATTTCATGTTCGTATCGTACATGGAATAAGAAAATTTGTCTATAAATGGGCCCCGCTCAAACGGCGGGGAGCTTCTGGGGGGGGGGGCGGTGTGCTGTTGCCCCTTCCCCTACAAGTTACGGCTCTGGTTATGGTCTACGTTTCATAGAACCTCAGTATCAAAATGAGACCTTAAACTGCAAAGCATCATGTTCCATCATTACAAGATTCTCCATTTCTGCTGTGTTTTAAAGTTGTAAAAATAATATAAATATGCGCTCTGAAGTATTTAAGTGTTTCTTACTCGTGCTTTTGGATGTATTTGGTTTGGATTTTATACGGATTAGATGGAAATTTAATTCGCATCACACATTATTAAAGTTCAAATTCAGATAATCTTTTTGTTGTTAAAAAAATCACAAACAATGGCTACGAGAAGGAGAGTAAAATACTTTTTAGTGCGATATCTCGGTAACTTGGCTACTTACACAAATTTCCTGTGCAACCATGAGGATATAAGATCAGTATTTTTTAAAAATATATTTTCAGAGGTTTCTCATAAGATTATACAATTACATCAGCAAATAAAAAATATATCACACAAAACCAAGCTTCAACATTTAATAGACACGCAATAACCCTTTGGGGATTTTATGGTACAATTTTGTACCATACGGGTAGTTCATGGTACATTACGTTATAACTCTCCTATTTGAGCTTTTTCGTCCGGTTTTTTTTTTTCAAGTCCAGAAGCATTGTAGAAGACATTACGTATGGTTTTACGCCTTCCTGAGTCCAGTCATAGGAGGTGGAGACGTCATAAGTCTAAAATATATTTTTTCATTTATTAAGCCTATGTTCAATATTTTTGGCGGGTTTATTTTTGTACGTAGAATATTGAAATTTTGCACAAACATTCAGTCCACCGAGTAGTATTTAAAAGATTTTTTTTTCAGATTTGTGAGTTAAAACAGGGGGAAAAAGAGGGGCAAGGGGTTGAAAAAAGGGATATTTTTACCCCCCAAATCCCTTTCTTCGGGATTTTCCTGCCTTATATACATGATGGGGACACGTGAGTCATACCGCCTGAAAGGAGATTTTATTCTGATGAGAATGATGTGCGAAACATGACCCTAGGGTAATTAGAGATGTCTCAGGGATTTTTTAAAAAATCCCTCTGTATACGGGAATATGGTACATTGTCGGTATATATATATTTTTGGCGGGCTTGCTTTTGTACCTAGAAGATTGAAATTGTGCATAAACATTCAGCCTACCTAGTAGTATTTATCAGATTTTTTTAGATCTCTGCGTTAAAACAGGAGGGTCCAGGGGGGCTAAAAGTTGAAAAACGGGACATGTAGACCCAAAAAATCCCTTTCTTCGGGATTTTCCCGCCTTATGTACATGATGGAGACACGTGAGTCATACCCTCTGAAAACCAGTTTTATTCTGAAGAGAATGATGTGCAAAACATGACCCTAGGGTAATTAGGAATGTGTCAGGGAATTTTTAAAAAATCCCTCTGTATATGGGAATATGGTACATTGTCGGTATATATATTTTTTTGGGCGGGCTTACTTTTGTACCTAGAAGATTGAAATTGTGCACAAATATTGAGCCTACCTAGTAGTATTTATCAGATTTTTTTCAGATCTCTGCATTAAAACAGGCGGGCTTCAGAGGGGGAAAAATTGAAGAAAAGGATTTTTAGACCCAAAAATCCCGTTTTTCACGATTTTCCCGCCTCACATACATGACGGAGACACGTGAGTCATACCGTCTGAAAGCCAGTTTTATTCTGAAGAGAATGATGTGCGAAACAAGACCCTAGGGTAGTTAGGGATGTGTCAGGGAATTTGTATCAAAATGTACTTCTGTATAGGGAAATATGGAGCAATGTCGGTATATATATTTTATGGCGGGCTTATTTTTGCACCTAGAAGATTGAAATTGTGCACAAACATTCAGTCCACCGAGTAGTATTTAACAGATTTTTTTCAGATTTATGCGTTAAAACAGGGGGGGTCCAGAGGGGCTAAAAGTTGAAAAAAGGAATATTTAAACAAAAAATCCCTCTTTTGGGAATTTCCCGCCGATACATGATGGAGACATGGGAATGGTACCGACTGAAAGGCAGTTCTATTCTGAAGAGAATGATGGGCGAAACATGACCATGGGGTAATTCGGGATGTCTCAGGAAATTTTTTCCCTGAGATCATAGTGTTTTGTGGTAATTTGGGGCATTGTGGGAATCTTGATAAAATTTCTCCCGCCCTTACTGTTCAAGATAGAAACTTGAAATTTGGCACACACATTCAGTATACCAAGTACTATTTATCAGATTTTTTAGATGGCTACGTTCACACAGGGCCACTCCAGGGGGGGGGGGAGCAAAGTGCGAGAAAAAAATTTCTCTCAGAAATTTTTCCTTTGACATCATTTTTCCCGCTCCTGGTATGTGGTATGAGCATGCAAGTGGTACCATTTGAAAGCCAGCTCTGTTCTGAAGAGGATGAGGTATGAACTATGATCCTAGGATAAATAGTGACGATGCAGTAGGTGCTTGACTGAAAGTCTAAAAAATAGACCAAAAAACAGGAATCCGGAAATAGATAATATAGTTTAGCCTATCGTACAGAACTACTGGTGCACGTGGTCTCGGGCACGAATTTCGATGGAAGAGCATTAGGAAGTTTTATCACGTTACTGTAGTTCACTTCCACCTTATATTGTAGGTACATGTATCATACAGTCTTATTACTGAAAAGAAACGATAAACTTCAAGAAATAGACAAATAAACAACTGGTCATACGATGTTCCTCCTCCTCCTATACATACTTTACAGTAAATAATGACCGAATAAAATGCAAGAAAGCTGAATTTCGCGTGGCTGAATAATTAATAAATAAACAGTTGCAATTAATAAAGGAAAAGGTGAATGCTGAATAGTGGAAAGAGCTGCTGTTCTCAGGTTTATTGTTGTAAATTACAATTAATCGAATTCTTTTCCATTTCTCAATAAAAACTTGACTAACAAAAGTAGACGAAGTAGTTGTGCATTCCTATCGTAACTTCGTGGAATGACCCCTGTAAGTACTTTTGCCTTGCAATAGCCAAGCCAAGATACTAACTCTGTAGACTTGACACAAACTTGTATAGAAAGCCTGCAAGCCTGGCCCAGGCTACAGCAAGATTATTAGTTCCGCAATTGCAACGTTGCACCAGAGTTGGCGATAATACGTAATATAAAGCTAATCTTGAATTTACTTGAAATCGATACATGTGTCATAAACCTATCTTTCAGGGCTGTACATCTTATTCAGGCTACAGCAAATTTACTAGTTTCTCGATTGCAACGTTGCACCAGACTTGCTGATAATACGTATTATAAGTCTGACCTAGAAGTTCTTAAATTTTGACACGTTTGTCACAAGTCTACCTTGGAAGGCTGTAGATCTTTCCACAGCCCTAAAATTCTTTTACATTGACACATCTATCATAAGCCTACCTTGCAAGGCTGTAGCAACCTTACTACTTTTTCAACTACAAGCTTGCTTCAAACTTGCCGTTAATTCGTAACGTAAAGCTAAGCTTATAATTCCTTTAAGTTGACACACCTATCATAAAAATACTAAAAGTCACAAGGTAGGAATAGTAATGGTCGCAACCAAAAGCGTATTAGCTTCATAAACCTCGAGTTTTATGATTGCAACTTCGAGAAAAGTTGTTTAAATAAATCGACCTACTTTGCTGTCCAGTAACAGACAATACTATCTGAGTTAGTGGGGACAAATAAGTCGATTTATTTCATGGACGTTTTGCGATGTTACAGACAATAAGAAGCGTGTTGTGAATGGTACTAATACACTTTTGCTCATGACCATAACTATGCTACATTGAAAATCGTGGTAAGCAGAGACGTACACAGGACTGGGTCTTGCGGGTCCGAACCGTTAAAAATTTGGACTTTTATGTAAATTTAGCCTAATTTTGGAGGCAATTTTAGGAATTTTAATATAAAATGTCCTCATATTGAGTTTAGACCCCCGCAAAATAAATTCCTGCGGTAAGCTACTGGTGGTAAGCTTACGATGGTGTCAAATTAAAGGAATTCTAAGGCTAGCTTTATGATACGTATGAACTGCAAGTTTGAATCAAGCTTGTGGTTGAAAAAGAAGCAAGTTTGCTCCAGCCTTGCAATTTAGGCTTATGATAGATGTGTCAATGTAACGAAATGTTAAGGCTAGTAATCTATAACGTAATAATGGTAAGTCTAGAGCGTTCGGAATTCAGAAAGCAGGGAGTTTCCTTCGGCCTTGGTAAGATCTACAGCACCGCAATGTAGTATTATGGCGGGAACGTCAGCTGAAAAGAATTTAAAGGAAGCACTTATATATGACGAATTAGTGTCTAGTCTGAAGTTATGTTTGCAATCGAGAAATAGGAAGTTTGCTACGCCCTTGATAAAGCCTGTAGACTTGAAAGATAGGTACGACAGGTGTCACTTTATTGGAATTTCAATGTAAGTGAATTTTAAGGCTCATTTACATTAAAGACTATGAGATCCATGCGCTTTGGATATATTACAGGTGAAAGGTCATGGTAAAAATTAATTAATGGACATGAAAGTGTAAGCAACGTAAATTAATGGACAACGTAAAACTGATATCAAACCAGGAATAAGTCAACTCTAAACAGGCTATTACAAGAAAATAAAAACATATATAACATTAACTAAATAATAATAATAATAATAATAATAATAATGGAAATTATTTTCGAACATATTCACCTACATCAATACAGGAAGTTCTATATTCCTACGGATTGTTATGTATTATCAGACAAAGAAATAAACAAACTTTAAAAGATTATTTATATCTGACGGGTGAATCATCTAGTTTAATTTGATTATCCCTGACGTTGTTATACAACAGTGCAGAAACTGCTATTTTTTGAAACCCGAACAATTACGTCATCCCATTTGCTCGAAGTTACAATATAGATTTGTCCAACGATTTTACACATCAGAAGTAACTTTGGAACTATTGGACTGCAAGAAAGGTAATATAAGACTACTAGCAGCTGAAAGAATGCACGAAATGATTTGTAAGTATAAATTGATCGATTTTAACCTCTATATTATATCTACCTTAGTTTTATTTGACTGCAGTTTTTTTTATTACGACAATGAGATGGAGAAACTTTTCATACAAGACAAACTTATGCAGGTATGAAATCAAGCCCAAGGGAACTCATCTAGGTAGTGTGTAGCCACGATCATAAACGTGACTCCCATCTTACTCTTCAGGCTTTGTAAAGTCAACAGCTTGTGTCAACGGTGATTGCAAGAAATACTTAAAAAACTTAACTCCATAGATGTTGTCGACCTCATCTTAAAGTGTCGTATCTCAAAAACATTTCATAAACCTGTTTAAAAATTTTAAAGAATAATACAAATACACGGAATAATGTCTAATGCTCGAATAAATTATTAGATAAATTACTGCTTCCGAACAGTTTGAAATACAATTATTTAAATTTTCTCTCCTGAAGAGTTAGGAAAACGGAGATGAGATATTTTGTGATGAGGTCGACGAAGACTACTGAATGTCGAGTTAGAACGTGATTAATCAAACTACAATTACTGATGTTTCATTAAACATTTAGTAACAATTTGTGGAAAACAGTTTTATAAAAAACTCAAATGATATATTGAAACCCATATATTTCAGAAATAATGTACAAGAACTACAAAAAGAGTGTGTTCAGAAAAACGTATGAAGAAAATGGAACTTTTTTGTCATTTACAACTTTAGCTTATTCCGGGGCATTTCCCTTTGATTGCCTGAAATGGAAAGAAATAAAAATGATATAGATAATCAGTTACAAAGCAAACTTTTAATACATTTGAAACATAAATTTCAAAAACGGGGAGAGGAGATCGTGAAGCAGAGTGCGCAATCCTTTGAGAATTGTGTCGACTTGACATTTTTGTAGTAAAACTCACGACCTGACTAAAAATTTTTTGAGAGTAGGGTAACTGATATTTAGAAGTTTGCAAATTAATTACAGTAACCGAATAATGTAATTAACGGTACAATGCGTAATTACTTACACATAGTTTAGTAAATATGTATGTTCAAATATGTGGACTCTATGTTGAAGCATTCCAGTGGGAAATCCTTTCTTCACTCCTGTCTTCCTCCAATTCAACTGTAAGGATTTCGTACTGTGTTGAAAAGTTGTTAAGCTCTACAACATATAGTACGTTTTCGAAAACTGTTACATCTCTTACAAGAGGATATATTTAAGTCACACATTTCCAGAGTATATAACTGTCTCAGCAACAACGCTTAGAAATTTTGTATTATGATTATCGACAAAGCAGATCCAAATTTTTGATATACTCTATAATATTATCTACATTAAATTTTTGTGTATCTGTCAAGTGTTAACAATTAGACAGTTCACAATTAGATAGATTAATAATTAGATATGAACATTGTTGACAAGTTGTTTGCAGTGCGTACATGCTTACGGTACGTGTACATTAGCCTACACTAACGAAAGCGCGTCTGTGACAGTTAGATACTCGTGTTTTAAATGAAACGAAAGGAAGGGTATATTTCGCCAATCATTGCACTATTCTTTCATGCTGTTTCTAGGCAACGAAGGTCAGTGACGCCGTGTTGCCGGTAGTTGAAGGTTGAATCTTCCGCCAACAGTCGATTCTTAGGAGTGTTTAATAGTTGTTTTAGTATATGGCGTTTTAAGTGTTCTTTCCGAATTACAGGTAGTTGATTGTGAATAGTTGGTGTATGCTCTGTTTCCAAGAGAAAGATAAATAAGACGACTGAAAATACTGGGACGACAACGAATAAAACAAGTGGTTCAACATACAGAAGTCAGTCGCACGAAACGGCATAACCCAACGCACTATTTGGATCGCAAGGAAATAAATAAAAGATGCCTCTTCTTCCTGTAGAACAGGTGCTCAATCGCACTTGAATTGTTTGAAAGTCAATGAATGTAGTATTAGTCGCGTCGTTTCAGAAAAAATTGAAATCAGTAGCGATAGGGTTTCGGTATCACTTATACCTGGTAAAAATGTCACGAGCAACTCTAAAATCAACTGCAGATGACTTCATAAAGAATGACATTTGACCTCACGTTTATATATATAGTATAGTGAAAGAAGTATCCAACTTTAAAGTCTTTCCTTCATTCGTTACGGAAATATAAATTATTCACGGATGGGAAGACAACTCTGCGCAAAGTAGTTAAAAAGACGTAAGACATTTTTATGAAGTAATATTTTATAAGACAGGGAAGATATCGTTGTAATACGGTCTTGTTTTTTGAAGGAGGTGACAAATATCAAATCCAAGAGCATCGTACGGTTTGATGAAACATGGTAAATGTTAATCACATCAATAACAAATGCTAGACTGATTCGGCACATAAAAGTACAAAACCAGTTTTAATTAATTGATAAAAGATAGTTATTGATTTTGTTACGTACAGACAGATGTGATGGTTTCATGTTGGACTGTCTATTGTTTTATACCAAATAAGAGGGCAGAATTTCCGTTTTGTGTGTAAACTCAACGCAAAATAAATTTTGTCAATCTACTTAGTGTTCTTGTAGATTGATGAGGGGGCAGAATTGAAGCACTCAGTCTTACATCTTCTCAGGACACGCGTAATTTATATAAAATAAATAATATAATATATATTTATTTTACATAATACCTTGCTGAAGGGGAGATAAATTCCAAGACCTATTCTTTGCCACGTGATTTTGTGTGATGGTATGTGCACTCATCAACAAAATGTGATCCAGAGCTTACCTAATTGTTATGTTATTCTTCATTACTTAGTTTTCGATGAGGATGTGAAGTGAAAACTCACTCTCAACCAAAAATGCCCATAAGCAGGTTTCAAGGTGCAAGTTGAACTCATGAGGTTTGGGGAAGGGGGGATATTGCAAATGGCACCACAAAGATACTTTTATGAATATTACCTGTGAATGAGAACATAGGACCCAAAACATTGAATTTTAGAATGAATAAAATAATTAATTACCGTTGTAAGAGTGGTAAATTTTGGGGGAAGTGAATGATCAATTTGGGAAGAGAATGGTAAATTATAGGGAATTGCGCCCAAGCGCTTGACGAGAAGGGCGTGTCTGCTTTCTTACCCAATCTTAAATTAGTAAATTTTCCTCTTCCATAATCACTGTAACTCAACCGGAATAGTAACTCCCAAATTTAATTGCATATAGCACACATTGACGTTGGTAGTTCCTTGCCTCCTAAATGAAGCATATTCCAAGACCATTATAATTTCTTCAGTTCCGTAGCCAACCGCATGGATATATATTATCTATTCCTCCAGTGTAACTGTTTGCAAGTGAATTTTTCAACTGTACTAATAATGAATACTCTTACTAAAATATTTGTCTTCATACTGAAGTGTTACAAATAATATCAACTTTTTTTCATTCCACCCCTCTTAGGGAGGAAGTAACATACAATGTAAGCCGAAACACATAGATTTCAAAGAGCAAAATCCGAAGAGAATTTTATAATGATAGGTGCTCTGGTATTGATTTCACAGGAAAATATTTTATTTGAACTTTAATTTTTGTGAATACTACGAGTGTTGTTTTGTAGAGCCGTTGTGCTGGAATAGGCACAAAACTATGTACGATTCATATCATACTTACACAAAACTTTCTTGAATACTTCTGTGGTGACGAGAAAAGTTTTATTCAAATGTGTTGCATGCACTCTTCCTGGAGAAAGACACCCGGACTGCCAGCTCATCACCTATGACTTTCTCCAAAATGTTGTTGGTGCAAGCATGTGTGTTTCTGTCTCCAGTCATCTAGTGCGTTTAGTAGTCTCATCAATATGTATTAATTCCACTTCCGCTACTCTGTACAAATTCCAATAAATGCCGGAGGAGGGTATGCCCCTCTCCTCATGCTGGAAAGTTGTCTCAGCTGTAGGTATGTGCACAAATTTCGAGGAAATGGGGAGACATGTCCCCCCAATATTGGAACTAGAGTCTTTCCCAATAATCCGATTTGAAAAGTGCTTTTTGCAGATAAGTATGATGATTCGTGTCCGACTGCCACAAAGGAAAGTGAGATGAAATTTGTTTCTCTTGGCTTTTCCATTTTAAATTAAAATGAAGGCATGCGACAGTAGGTGACGTAACCTGATGTGAAATCTTATCTCCTCGTCTCCCATAGGCCCTAGCACACGATGAGTATATATACTATTCAATGTGAGTAGAACCCATCTTTTGAGGAAATGTGCATTTAATCTATTTGTAGTATCAGCCTAGAATCTACTCATGCTTGGTAAACTAACTAACTCTATAGCCTACTGAACCCAGAGGTTCAATGCCGCGTTCACGAAAGCACTCCACGGACTTCTATCCTTAGCCAACTAGATCCACTTTCTATTTTGTATTCATATTTTTGCGAGATCCATCTTAATATTGTCTTCCCATCTGCGCCTAGGTCTTCCTAATGGCCGTTTTTTGATTGGTCTTACCGCTAACACTTCCTATTTTATTCCACCCTCGCTACATGTCCTGCCCACCTAAGCCTCCAAGACTTGATGACCCTAACAATGTTTGGTAAGCCGTACAATTTACGTAGTTTCTCGTTATGAAGTTTCCGCCATTCCCCATTCCCGTTCCCATTGGGTCCGAATATTCGTCCGAGTATTCGCAAATACTTTCAGTATATCTTCTTCCCTCAGAGTAAGCGACCATGTTTCGAAACAATACAGAACAAAAGATATGATCATCGTTTTATATATTTTAAGCTTCAAATTCCTCGACGGAATTCGCGACGACAAGAGATCTTGAACTGAATAATAACACGAATTCCTGTTTTTATTCGACATTTAACTTCTTTGTGAATATGATTTTCGTCTGTTAATATTGATCCTAGATATTTGAAGCTATCCACTTTATCAAAAGTATTATTTCATATTTTAATGCATTCACAATTTGCCGTATTACGGTCCCGACGCACTTCCATGTATTTAGTTTTCTCTGCATTTACTTCTGAACTCTAGTAACTGCAAGCGTTTATTAATACCTCTGCATTTCTTTCTATTGTTCACCTATCATCCCCTATTAAATCTACATCATCAGTGTCCACATAACCTGGTAAACACCGTTCTGCTCTAGGCCCTGGTTACTATCTTTGATTTTCCTTATAGCGTATTCCAGGACAAAGTTAAATAATAATGGCCACAACGCATCTCCTTGTTTCAGGCCATTCTCAACGTGAAAGTTCGTGGCCAAAAATGTTCCGACACTGACTTTACTTTGGGATTCATTTAAATATGCCTAAGTGGATCTAATTAGCTTTTTCGGTATCTAAATTCTGTAAGAACGTTGTACAATGTTTCTCTCCTAACCGAGTCGTACGCCTTTCTAAAATCAATAAATAGTTGATGTATCGGGCTACTGTATTCCCACTTCTTTTCCAATATTTGACGAATGGTAAATATTTGGTCGATGATTGATCAATTTCGTCTAATTCCACACTGATAATCTCCAATAATTCCATCTGCGTATGGGGTCAATCTTGCTAATAGAGTGTTTGAAAGGATTTTATAGGATGTTTACGGAAGAGAGATGCCTCGATAATTATTACAGTTAGTTTTGTCGCCTTTCTTGTGGATTGGAAGAATGTTTGTTTCTTTCCACTCTTGTGGCAATTCATCCTTGTTGTAGATAAGAAGAATGAGATTTTATTCCATAATCTTTCGCCTCCAGCTCAAATAAACTCAGCCAGTATTTCGTTTACACCCGGAGATTTGTGTTTCTTTAATTTCTTTATAGCGATTTCTACTTGTATTCGGTTGGGTTCTGGAATATACGGTTCTGCGGTGTGTGTCACCCTTTCTCCACGCACATTAGTTTTTGGCTGCGTGTTAAGCAAATTGTCAAAGAAATCTTTTCATCTATTTAAAATGCTATCTGTATCAGTGAGAAATGTTCCATCAGCTTTCTTTAATATAAGCACGAGGCTGATAGCCTTTCTTAAATTATTTGATCCCTTTATAGATGTCCCGAATGTTTTTATTTTAACTATTATCTTCAAGTTCCTAAATTTTAGCTTTCAAAAAATCGCGTTTCTTTGTTCTAAAAGTTTTGGAAGCTTTCCGCCTGATGTCTACGAAATTTTGTGCAGTTATTTCATTCGGATTTTGTAGGCAACGTAATTTTGACTGTTTTTTCTTCTCTGCTAGTTTAATGCATTCCTGGTCGAACAATGGTGTAGCCAGCAGGTTTATGTAGGAGGGGCCCGTCGTTTTTTAGGGGGGCAGCTACAAACCCAAAAGAAATTGTGTTGGAGCTAGTGTTTTTGAGGCCTGAAAAAACCGAAAATTTTTGTTTACTTCCGGGAAACTAAAAAAATGCTGGTTTCTAGCTTATTATTATTATTATTATTATTATTATTATTATTATTATTATTATTATTATTATTATTATTATTATTATTATTATTATTATTATTATTATCTTTTTCTCCATAAATTATATTCCAGGTAGTTTTTATTATGTTTAACCAATAATTACTGTCCCGGACCAAACGTTATACCTTTGTGCGTAACTATTTTAGTTTAAGCCCTTGTACACAAAACCTATCTACATAAGGCTGATTTTCTTTGAAATTTCACTTATTTTCTTTAAGATTTCCTGACAAAAATAATTATTTATTAATCGTGACTAAAAAGAAACATAATTACTTTATTAACATCTATGTTTCATTTCCTGTTTTAGGGGCTGTCCACATATTACGTAACGCTATTTTTCACCAATTTTTACCCCTTCCTCTTGCTAGTCACACTTTGTAACGCTAGGCCGAACCCCCCACTTTCTTACGTAACACTTTTTGATCTTGGTTTTCATTATTTTGATCATTTTAGGGGTTATTACAATTAAAGAAAACAATTTTTAACGGTAGAACTTTTTATTACAAAATGCTTATATTATTGTAAATATATTTGTAGCGTTTTTCGCCAACTCAAAGTATTAAAAAAATGTAGACTCGTAATAATATTTTATTCCCATAAGATTGTTTAATTAACCAATCCTAATTCTGCAAAACTACTGTCGTTTCCTCAAGGAGATCGCACCCATCATTTTAAGTCACTGGTAGGCAAGGAGAAAGTACTGCGGAAGATGCAGTTAAAACAGGATTTAAAGAAATAATATCGACCTCTTCTTCTGGGATCCAGGATGCTTCGTGCATTTGAAGTTCGCCAGTGTTAACGATTCAGAGTTCTGTTCCTCGTCGACCACAGATTCGAAGTAGTTGCACACGTGAAGGAGCAGGGAATCTCGTTTGTAAACAAGCTTTCGAGCATCTTCTTTGGACTTCGGACTTCAGTTTACCACTTTACAAATTCTTTTTTTCCCTAAATCAGTGCGAGAATGCGAATAAACTCGATTTCTTCAGAAATATTCAAATCCGAAAATAATAATAAAAAAGTAGTACGACATTAATATCCGATGAATTAGGTTTTTAATATCTTTAGGTCTGCAAATCGTGCATTGTTCCGTCGCGGAATCTATTTCACAAAAAGCTTCTTCGAAGAAAAGAGTGATTAATGATTCGAATCAGAAGTTTTAAATAATATTCCCAGAAATAGCGATGCAAGTGGGAACGCGAAGGAATCTTAAAGCGGGGGTTACGATCAGTAATAACTAACTCCAGAAAATCGTGTGACGTAAATGCAATGCTGTGATAGCTGCAAAACGGAGTTTTACGGAGTATTGTAATACACACAGGGTTCTTTACCAGTCATGCTTGTGTCTATGCGTCTTCGAATAACTTCTGTATGATTCAATTTATATAGGCTATAGTTCGCAACTTTCCGAAATAATGTAATTATTAATATATATATATATATATATATATATATATATATATATATATATATATATATATAGTAGATAGCGAACCTCACTTCTGGGCCAAAACTCCTAGCCCTACTCATGTCGTATATATTTTTAGTCAACACAGAAGGACCCAAGAAACTAATACTAAGTTACATAGCCCAAAGTGAGATATGCATAGGCTTTTATGACATTTAAAATCATAAAAACTTACATCTAAAAACTTACATCTAAAACTACAACTAAATTATTCTACGCATTTACAAATATAATCATATCAATACTCTTCACATCTACTACATCTTCCAAAGCTACAGAAGTCACTTGTACATTCTTTTTTAGTTTGCGTGGCAATTGATTTACATGTTGTACAATAATATCGAAAGTAGTCTAATTTTATTATGTTTTGCTTAGGCATTTATTATATAAATGAATTGCATATATTTTATTTCATTTCTATCTTATAATGCTCCCATGGTAGGGTATTGATCCCATCCTTTAAAACACATCTCTTATCATCCACACAACTTAAAGCTAACTTATTAACTTCTATACTGTACAAATCATGCTTATAACTTCTGATTAAATTCATCTTTTTATAATATTCTCTTTGGCTAATCAAACAGTCCTTATATTTGTTAAATGCAAGTTCTTTATACACGACACTCTTCTTAACACCTTTAGCTTTCTTACAACACTTTTTTTTATCGAACTTACCTTTAAAGTCTTTATCTGTTAAATCTATTTGAGGTGCTTTTATACTGTACATCTTACTTCTTAAACCCACAAACTCTTCTATGATTGTACCTTTAATCTCATCCTTCATCTTACCAAGTATTTTCTTATTGACCTGTGGTATCTTATATTTGTTATTTTTAGAGTAATCGCCCGTGTCGAAGTAATCAATATAGTTTTTCATATCCTCGTACACATCTTCTGTTTGAATATGGTATATATAACTATCAGTATCTGTATAACATACTTCTATTTTGTCTTGGTATTTTGGTTTTATTACATTATAATGGAAGTCGTACATTAAATATTTCGATAAATCTAAAATTGACATACCCACATAAATCGGTTTGTTAAATTGTATTTTAATCTTGTTCATGTGAACAGCTACTAAATTTTCCGTAAAAACTGTAGTACTCTTATAATTTGGTTTTGCTACAAGCTTCTCGTATTTTTTCTCATCACTTACAAGTTTAATATTAACTCTCTTTCTAATATTCTCCATAGTCTTCCCAAACACTGAAATATTCATGAGCTTATAGAAGTCTTTTTCAAAATCATTTGTTGCTTTCGTTCTCATCTGTGTGTTTAAATCAATATATTTATTTAACCAATCTGATTGTTCGAACTCTATTACTCGATGTATCTTGTTAAATTTTAATCCAAGCGAAAGACATTGTTTTAGGTTTCGATAGTGAATTACATATTTTTCTTTGTCATATAGGGTTGTTAATAGCTTTGATTGTTTTGAACCAGGCGGACATATGTTTTGAGGAGCTAGTGGATAGTTTTTGTGATAGTCATGTAATTCTTTAGGATATTCAAGATCAACTTCTAATATGTAACCAGTATCAGAATTATCAGTTATACTTGTAAAATCTATTTTTCTTATCTCATCTTCGCTTAACCATCTAAATCCCTTATACGGTAAATATTGACTCATTGCCCACCCATACAAGTTATTGGCATCTAGATACATTAAGTATGAATCTTCTTTATTCTTATCGTAATCTTCCATATACTTATTGTTTGCTTTTACATATCTTTTTGAACATTGACTAATCCCACCTCTTATACCTTTCTCTACCATTAATACCATATCATAATCCCACAACAATTATAATTTTATATTTGTCATCTTTAACATTGCATCCCAAGCTAAACCTGGTGCCGTCATATACCAAGCAGGATCAAGATCATAAGCTTTAAGACATGTTTCTCTAAAGTTCTCAAACACATCTGCTAACAATAATACATCTGTTTTCAACTATAAATCATGGTATTGTCCAAGATTCTTAATGTTAAATGTTTCCCATACTTTCTTTGCATGTTCATAATCTTCATCACTTATATGTGTGTTCATAAGCTTGTTGAAGAATGCTTCCTTTAGCGGTAATTTTTTCTCTAAACTTATCCCAATTGTTAATATAATCATATGGGTAAACACCTTTTCTTATTACAAGTTGAAACTGTTCTTGATTAGGATAAAAGTGTTGGGTATCTATCATTTGCTCAGGTTTCAAGTTCGATGACAATTTATCTAAACTAGAAGCCATAAATCTAAATGAATCTACAAATTTCAATTTAATAGTTCCAACCTTTTTACTGAATGATATGTATCTTTCTTCATTATTGGGTATTAGATCTATTTCTTCTTTATTACATCCAAGCTCATTTATAAACAAGTGTGAGTCATATCCTGTCAAGTTATGTATAATCACTGGTACAAACTTTGGTACTTTAAATTTTAAATTGCAGTTATTACATAGAGGTGCCACAAATTTTCCTGTTATATGATCATGATGATTAACTTTATAATTTTCTTTAGTATACTCCTGCTTACAGTAATAACAACATTCAGATTCATTGAATTCTTTTCTCTGACTTTTTGTTAATGGTAATTCGTTATTTTGATTGTATATGTTCGATATGTGTTTAGCTTCTTTTGTTAACAGTCTTATAAATTTCTTAGCAGCGTTTTTACCTCTATACAAAACAAGATTAGTTTTACTTCCATCGCTCTTTACTACATAATAACAAAATCCAGACGGCTTATGTTGTTGATAGTTTTTTTGTATATGATTCATTATCTGGATAACATTCTTCACAACCCATAACTTTATGTAACAAACATTCAAAATCAGCATAAATCACAAATGGCATTTTCATTGTGTATTGGTAGTTTTTAAATTCAACGCATTTACTTTCTTCGGGCATTAGTATTTTCACTGGCTCATTTAACGAACAATCTTGCTCATGTTTATTTAAAGCGTATTGAGAGTAAAAGTATAACAAACATCTGTCACATAAATATTTTGGAGCTCTCCATTTAGTTAACTGTGCACATACTAGTCTGCTTAAGTCCTGAATCCAACAATAGTGTGTTTTAACTTGATCTTCATTTTGTTCTTTTATATATAATAAATTGACATGATTTTCTTGCTTGTTTTGTGTGTGATGTAGTATATAGATTGAATAGTCTTTATCATATGCATAAACATTTATAGAAATATCAAGTAATTTTTCAGCTTTTGGAATATCGCTTAGTTTTACAGGAAAATGAATATTTTTTAATTTAGATTCTAAGTTTAACAAAAGTTCATTATTTTTTGGTACTCGCTCAGGATGTGAATTTGTAGGATATAAGGCTCTGTATAATGAATATAAGAAACATTTTTCATCTTCATTCTTTACATTAATTACTGCCTTTTTGTTTTGAATTTGTTTAGGTAATTCTATGTATGTTGATCCTCTATATGGTGTATATTTGACGATTGCTAGTTGTAAAAAGTTAATGTTTATAAGAGCCCAGCCAGAACCTCTAGCTTGGAACTCATCCATTCTTGTTCTTAATCTTTGTTTCATCTTAGTTATTTCTTCTTTTAAATTACTTGATTGATATATTTCTTGGTTTTCAGTGTTAAAATAGAAGTTTTGAGTTTCTTCACCTTTTTTATATGTACAACTTATATAAAGATTAGCTTTCAATGAACTATGTTTACTTAAGCTAATTTATGATCTGTTTAATATGGCTTTAGATGTTGTAGTAATATATTGTTCAAGTGGATCTTGTGGTTTGTAATCTGTTGTAAATCTCCATGTTTCTAATCTTGATTTTAATGCAATGTTCTGACGTTTTACATCGATTGGTATTAATTCAACTTTGATTCTTTGTTCTTCAATTACTTCTTGTTAAAATGGGAATATATTTCTAATCTGTTCATCATCATATTGTTTAAGAAGGTCTATCAGTTCTGCTTTTCTTAATCGGGAATATCTTTTGATTCCCTTTTCTTTACATAAGTTTTCTAATTCAACAACAGTATGTTTAATTAAACTCATAATTACTCTATCGTTTTATATAGAAAATCTTACTATTACTCAATTTTTTATCTTCGCCGGATTATTTCTAGTCATTTTTGTGCTAGTTTTACTTCCATATATCCTAATACAACACTTAACATTGTACACTCCTGCCATTGTCTACATATTACGCGTTGTATTAGAACACGACTTTTATGGGAATTACCCATCAAAGTTACATATACACATATTAAAATTAAATCATTTTTGTATACTTATTCATCATCGTCATAATCATCACTACCATATTTTTATTCATCATCACTATCCAAATCAGATGTTTTTGTTGTATTATTAATAATTCTTTTTCCTTTAACAGTATTTGCTTCTCTAGTAGTGCTGTTATGAGTTTAAGATCATGATGAATTAGTTTAAGTCTATCATGTAATAAATCAAAATGTGTCTTCATATTTATTATATAGAAAATTAGCAAAAATGATCATTATTTTTTAAAATTTATATATAAAACGATAGAGTAATTATGAGTTTAATTGAACATACTGTTGCTGAACTAAAAACCTTATGTAAAGAAAAGGGAATACGAGGTTATTCAAAGCTTACAAAAGCAGAACTAATAACCTTAATCAACGAGCACAGAACAACTACCACAAGTTCACAACAACTAACTGAACTTATAAAAGACATGGTTCAAAAATTAAATCCTGAACATATCGTAAACTACTTTGAAAATCCACTTTGTAAAAATATAGTTATAGATGTACTTAATAATCGAAATGTCGAAGAATGGAGACAAATTTCAGAAATAAAGGATTTATCCGATAACTTTCTACATACTTTCAGAAACAAGATAAATTGGTATTCAGTTGCATCAACGCATAATCTATCACTTTCTTTTATTGAAAATCACAAAGAACACATTTATTTGGGTTAGATTATCAAAAATAAAAGATCTGACTCAACACGAAAACATTATTAATAAGTATGGCGATATGCTTTTCTGGGATAAATTGTGTGAGCGAAAGTATGGATTAAGGTCTTATCCTCATTTAAAACCAGAATTCGTATTAAAACATAAAGAACATGCAAGACAACATATAAAATGGCATTACTACACTGATGAATATGCTCGACAAATGACAGAAGATTTTCTTAATGAGTTTAAAGAAGAGATTGATTGGTCTGCATTCACTGAAAAAAATAACTGGAGAAAGTATACAGAGAAACAAGCTATTAATTTTTGTACACTATTCAGAGAATACTTACAATGGGAAATAATCTCTTATCTTACAAATTTGCTCACACTTGAGTTCCTAAGAACCTTTAAAGATAAACTCTGTTGGGATGCACTTTCTAAAAAGTGTCATATTGAAAGAAAAGAACTAAAAACCTTCTTGAGCGAATTTAATTCTCTTATCAATTGGCGAGCTATTACACCACAACTAGACGAGGCACATGTAAGAAAATACCAAAATAGAGTTGATTGGCCAAATGTTAGCTTAGATTATAAAAGCGAAAAATTCATTCTCGAGTTTGAAAGCAAAGGTTTAAATTTAAGTAAGATAGTAAATGCTTGTTGGAATAGGAGTTTTTCTGAAAGCTTTATAATGAGAATCAAAGACAAGATCAATATAGTTCAATTCTTAAGAATGAATAGACATGTTAGCGATCGCCTTAGAAACAAACTAATGTTACTTTCATCAGGTTTACGCTTAATAGAAAACTCAGAAGAATGTCCAATATGCAAAGAAACAAAAACTGAATTGTGTAAAACAGCATGCGAACACGTGTTCTGTGTTGAGTGTATGGTTACCTGGTTAGGAAATAATAACACTTGTCCTTTGTGTAGAACGGTTATACATAATAATAACAATTGACAATAATGATTTTGATAACCCGGTTTATTCTAGATATATTTATATATAGCACGTTTTTATGAAGAATTAGGTTAGTGTAGATTAATGTTAAGCTTTTGTGATCAATAATCATAAAAGTTATATTTGCATAGCCCTTACCTTTATAAATATCTCTTATACTTAAAGACTCATCATCTTCTTCTCCATCCACATGACAATCATACTTTTCTTTTACTTTATTTAGAAGGTTGATTGAGTTTGGGTACTCCCTTACAACTAAAACAATCATCATTCATCTTAGCTTAAACACAAGTAGAATGATTCGCTATTCATACTAACCTTTTATGTAATAATAACCATAAAAACATTATATATTTACACTACCACATTACTTTTATCTATCCAAATATTATGTGAATCATCAAATCCTAACCATTTAACGTATACTTTGTTACCTTTCTTTCTCAACACTTTCTCCACCAAGTATTCATCTTTGTGTTTCGTCTTTAATAGTTCTGGTTCGTAAAATCTACCTTGTACATCCTCTTCTTTTAAATCTTTAATTCTATATGTAGGCGGATTAGATGGAATAACTTCACTAATAACAAATACTTCTGTTGACCAATTAGGTGTATATCCTTTCTCAAATAACCCTTTCGATTTACTTATACGAACATGATCACCTAACTTGTATTTGGGTTTAACATGCTTATATTCTTTCTTATACACTTTCTCCAATATTGTTCGCTCATTCTTCTTATTAACTTCTATAGGCTTTTAACCAATTGTTCTATGAATTTGATTATTATACTCTTTAACTAGTGTTGGTAATATCTCTATCCATTTATAATTTCCTTGTGTTGTAATCTTCTTCCACATGTTCTGTTTAAGTGTTCTATTAAATCTTTCAACAACAGAAGCTTTCTTACGACTATAGGTTGAGTAATGATTCATCTTATTTTCCTCCATTAACTTCTTAAATTCTTTATTATAAAACTCTTTACCTTGATCAGTTTGTAAGTTACTAGGTTTTCTCATCCTTAATATGTATTCGAATGCTTCTGTAACATTTTTACCGCTCTTATCTGTAAAAAGAACAGCAAACGCATATTTCGAGAACACATCTATAATCGTTAGCAGATACTTATAACATTTATTTAATTTGGAAACACCTTTTAATACTCCACTATCCATTTCAACAAGATCAGCTTGCCAAAGATCATCAATACCTTTAATCACAACACTTAGTCTAGGATAGTTTTTCCTTGCTGGTTTATGAATTTCTTCTATAATGTCTTCTCTAATACCTTTACCTTCTTCTAGTCAATCGGGCTTTTTAACGAATTGAGACTTAGTAACACCACATACAGAACAAATACCTTTCTTGATATATCTTCCATTTTTTGTTTGTTCTATCCTAATGGTATCTTTCTTTGTATCTGTTGATTTCTTACACTAACACAATACATTGTCATTATTTATTGTATAGAAAATCAAGAAAATAATTAAAATTTATCATTACCTAATACTATACTTTTAACATGACCAAAAATATCCATATTTATATAGTAAACGTCTTTAGGAAACCTCTCTTTCTATATGCATTACAACAAACAATAATTGTCCTTCTTCCATAGCTGAATTTTTATTTGGTTTAATCGTTATTATATCATTCTTCTTAAAACCAAAAAGTATCAAAGTATCAATCAAAGGCTCAATCAAAGGCTCAATCAAAGTATCATCTAAATATATCTCTAGAAAGTATTTATCCAAACTTAATTCCATGCGCATTATTTTCCTATTATAGAGAAATTTATAACCATTAGAAAGATTGAATATTCTAAAAATTGGTTCCTTAACATTTTTAGCTCTCAATCGACATTTTAGGGGTATAGTTTCTTTCTGCATAATCAATTTAGTAGTATCCACCCTAATCTTTTGAAAATCTTATTTCTTTATGTATGTGTCTTGTAACGTTTCTAATGCGTCTCCAAATCGTTTTCTATCGTGCTCTAATTGAGCTTCTATTGTTCTAAGTTGACTTAAGCTAACAACATCATTTAAATTCTCCGACAATTTTAATTTTTCTTCACTAATAATAACATCATCTTTTCTATCTTTAACATTGCCAAATATAATCATACTCATTTATTATAAAGAAAATTTATATCTATTTAACAGCAAGTAAAACAGTTATACGAGCTCCACCAAAATCAATCAAATCACCATTCTCATCTCGAATTGAAACTTTTATATTATTAAATTTGTTGTGATGTATTGGAAAAAATATCTTTTTTCTAAGTTCATATATGATTGGTTCTCTAAACTCTGCATTTGTTCTAAATGTTGCTATTAAATCTGTTTCGTTGTGTGTTGTATCAATATGTTTTAAAATCATACCTTCTGCTAAATCATAATGAATATTTATAGTATCAAACGGATGAAACCTTGGCACCTTATCTCCTACATGTTCTATGCTTCTGATAAAATTTTTCTCACTAAAACCTAATAGAGTGTTAATGCTATCTAAGGTTATATCACACAATCTGCTAAATATTTTAACTCTGTTTTTCTTTCTATCCTCAGTAAATTTAATATCTTTTAAAACATCGGTGGAGTATGGAAGATTTGATTTAATATATTCTTCTAACTCTTTTAAATTATATTGACCAGGTTGAACTATAAGTTGTTTTGCAAGATTAGAATAGCCAGGAAAGTTACAAAACGTTAATTTATTATTTTTTCTGTAATGTTTGGAGTTAAGTATGTTGTATAAAATCCTGCAAGAGCTACTTCTAAATCGTTATCAAATGGGGAATGCAAAGATAAGTTTAATACAGACGAATAACCATTTAAATTAAATACTTTCATTTATTATATAATAAATAATTAAAATGGATAATTGGGATATTCAAGTAAGGTTACCAGATCAAATTATAAAAAAGAAGAAGAATGGGAAGTTGTTATCTGATGATATAAGATGTTTATTTGTAGGACCTAGTGGTTGTGCTAAAACAACACTAATGATCGATAATTTCTTGTTAGCACCTGAATCGTTAAAATATGCAAATGAGTATATCTATTCTAAAAGTCTTAATCAACCTAAATACCAACAACTAATACAACTTTTTTCGAGATATAGAATCTAATATTAAAGATACAATAGCAATAGTAAAAGGAAATAGTGAGGATATAATTCCATTAGATCAATGTGAGAACGATTCTGTGGTAGTATTTGATGATTTCATTTTAGAAGAACTAAACCATATAAGAGAATATTTTACTCGAGGTCGTCATAATTGTTGAAACTGTTTCTATCTTGGACAAACCTATTTTAAAGTGCCAAAACAATTAATTAGAGATAACTTAAACTTTCTTTGCATCATAAGACAGGACAGTAAATTTAAAACATATATATGATGAACTTGTTGGATCTGATACGTCGTTTGAAAAATTACAATTATTATGTAACAAGTGTTGGAGTGAAGTGTATGGTTTCTTAACAATAGATATGAATAGAAAAACGAATAATGGTAAATATAGAAATAAAATTAAAGACTTTTTAAATGTATAGTGAATTAAAAACGAACCTAGATGAAGTCAACCTTAAATGTAAACAAACGCAAACAAACATACCTGAACATGATTGAACGTACTTGAAAGTGTATGTTTTATTACGTTGTGTTGTGTTTCTATTTTTCTTTATATAATAAATGGATGTTAATAAAGCCAAGAAATATATAAAATTAAAAGAAGAACTTGCTAAAAGATTTAAAGAAATTAAACACACCAATCGAAGTAAATATGAGAAATATAAAGAACAAGATCAACCTGTTATCGATGCAATTAAAGATTTAGGACAAGATATATCAAAAGCAACAGAAGAAAATAAAAATCTAATTCGAGAGTTAGTTCCAGTTGTTCATAAAAGTGCGAAAATAGATTCAAGCTTATTAGTAACGCCTCCTATGTATGAGAGTTCAATAAGTGAAAGTGATACGCCTATAACAGAAGAAATAAAACATATGAAAAAAATTAAAGATAAAGTAGAAGGAATAGAGTCTTTAGAAACTACTCATTTTGGTAACATTGCCTCAAGATATTATGCAACTAGAGATGATAAAAATTTTGGAATACAACCATATGATGAAGATGGAAAAATCATTCATATGATAGGCGATACAGAAGTTAAAATTCATGGTGATGATTTAATTATTAATAATCGACATTACACGGGAACAGAAGGCTTATGGGAATTACTAACAAAACATAATCCAAAAAACTATAATGATGATGACCTACAAGAATATAAACAAATAGTTATTGATTCTAATGTAGCATTTCATAACAATGATCCGAATACAAGAAAACAACGATCTAGTAGAAGCGAAAAATATAAAGAAATTATTAAACCTATTTGGGATAGATATATAAAACCAACTTTAGCTCCAACACCAACAAGAAAGAAAACAGGAGAAGGGATAAAAATATATAATGAATTACTTAAAGAATATATATGGATGGATGATGTGAGGAAACTAATTGATCGATTAATTGTGATTGATGGAGAAGAAAAATCTGGGAATGATAATTTTTACAATGAGAAAGTAGGTATTATGGATATGATTAATTCGAAGCTCTCACAATTTATTCTTAATGATCCAAAGGGTATAGGTTACTTGATAAAGATATTGAATACGTTACCACCAAAATTTTGGAATAATGAAAAGTATGGAAAAGGATTAATGAATAAAATTTTAAACATGAAGGGGATACCTGAGTTACATATTCCAGGCTATGAATTTTGCGGACCTTTTACGAAACTACAAGAAAGATTAGAAAGAGGAGACAATGGAATTAACCCACTACATGAAGCGTGTAAAGAACATGATATTTACTACAGAGATAATAAAGATACATCTTCTAGACATATTGCAGACAAAGAATTAGAAAATAAAGCATGGAAAAGAGTTTTCTCGAAAGTTGCAAACTTGATAACAGAACGTTTACCAGCTTTAGGAACTGCTTTAGGTATGAACACAAAAGTAAGATTTGGTTTAGCTTTATATGTATTATTAGATTTAGGTTTATATGTGCTTTTTATGGAAATTTTTTCATAAAAAATTTTTAATCTTATATATAAAAGAGAACGTACAAATCCTTTGTTCCCTCACCACGCTAATACGGCTGAACCAATTTCTTTTATTTTTGGGGGGTTATTAGGATTTGGACCCTAGATGGTTTTTATCATATCACTTTAATTTTTAATTACCAGTGTCTTGAGATAATTGACCATTCAAGTGTCCATAACGTACAAATCCTTTGTTAGTTCATCATAGGTAAAAATAAACGTATTTATATGCAACCCGCATGACCGTGTCACTCGGCGGGTTAACATAAATGACAGGCGATATAATGTTAACATTTACTGCAATCTACTATGGTTTTACTTGAAAGCGAAAACTTCCGGGATGACCGCAGCGAAGCGGGGCGGGTTAACATAAATGACAGGCGATATAATGTTAAGATTTACTGCAATCTTCTATGGTTTTACTTGAAAGCGAAAAAGTAAAAATTATCTAAGTAACAAAGTTTATTGCGTTCCGGGGTGACCGCAGCGAAGCGGGGTGAACGCTGCTAGTTATATAATAAATATGAAGTTGAAAAGTTTTACATTTACTATTCCTCACGAGGAACTTAAAGAATTAAATATTGATCACATTCTAACTAAGAAACAACTCAAACAAAAAGAAGAGAAACTAAATAAAGAAAAATGTTTGTCTTTATCTCTTTCTATACCACAAGTTAAAAAAATTAACAAAGAAAAAAAGACGAATGATAGTAAACTTCACTATGGAGGTTTTATATTTACAATTCCAACAATTTTAGCTTTAATAGGCGCTCTTGGATCAGCTACTGCGGGAGTTGCTACTGTAGTCAAAACGGTAGAAGATGTGAAAAAGAATAAAGAAGAATTAGAAGAACAAAAGAGACATAACTTAGCAATGGAAGAAAAACAAGGTGGTAAGCTTTCAAAAAACTTAAAGCACAAAACAGTAAAAAAGAAATTAAACCTTTAAGTAATTTGATCTAATGCGTCTTCTTAAACAGCTTAAGATAAGAAACTTTAGAGGTGTATTTATGAGTGATGAATTGCCTAAACAACCAAGGAAGAATGAGTGTGGTATTGTTAATTTTGATACGTCTAATAATATAGGAACGCATTGGATTTGTTATTGGAAAGAAGGAAATAGAAAGTATGTGTTTGATTCATTTGGAGGTAATCCGCCAAAAACACTCGTAAAATATTTTGGTCATAATATAGAGTACAATAGCAGCCGTATACAACATTTTAACGAGGTAATCTGTGGGCATTTATGCATTATAGTGTTAAAATGTTTACAGATGGGTATAGTTTTCTAAAAATCATTACTCAAGTGAATAGGAATAAGGATATTTGGAGAAGTTATATTTAAGTTGTTTTATGAGTTTAATTCATAAAAAGATTACAAATATTTTTTCTTTATAATAAATGGATAAGATAGAGTCATATGAATTACAATCCTTTAAACCTAATCAAAAACAATCGAAAATTTAAATAAACCGAATAGATCTATTGAGTTTGATATAGATGTTGGAGGTGGGTTTGTTCATCCTTATTATGCTGATATTTATTTAACTTTTGAAATTAGAGGTAGAGATGCTAATGGTGAATATACTACTGGTCAAAATATTAGACTTATTAATAACTTCTTCCCACATTTGTTTTCTCAAATACAAGTTAGTAAGCATGGACAGATATTGAATATTATTGATTATCCTGGTTTAACTTCAACAGCTGTAAATACATGTACGATTTCAAAACCAGAGGCAAATCATTATGATGAATGTGGATGGGAAGGAATTACATGGCGAAGAACAGATGACGAAATAGTATTTCTATTAAGACTTTTACCAGGCTTTTGTTCTGATTATAAAGATATTATGTGGAAAGGTGGATTAAAATATATATTTAAAAAAAGTGGTTCTGATGATAATGCATTTGCTATTTGGAAAACAAAAAGGAAGATGGAACATATGAGAATGATCAACCACATCCAGGTAAAGTCAGGATTACAGATATGGAGTTAAGAATGCCTGTTGTTAATTATGAACCTAACTATGCTACCTTGCTAAAATCTAATATGTTAAAAGAAGGTAAGATTCCTATTTCCTTCAACACATATCTATGTTTACAGAAATCAGTTAGTGGCAAATATTTAGAGTTTGATTTAACCACACAATTTAACTCAAGTGAATTTGATATGCCTAATTTTGTGATTGCCTTTTTTCAAACTGACAGAAATGATAATCAAGAAAGAGATTCAAGCTATTTTGATCATTGTAAAGTTCAGAATATCCATTTTCGTAATTCTAGAAACGAATCTTTTCCATTACAATCTTTAAACTTAGATTTTGCGAAACATAAGTATTTGAAAGCTTACGAAATGTACACGATATATAAGAGAGCTACAATTGGAAACACTGAGATGTATTACTATCCTAAAGAGTTTTTTAAAAATAGACCGATGTTTGTAATTAATACAAGCTAACATAAATCAGTAACTGTAAGTGATAGAACTAATTTGAAACTGACTGTTAATTTTGAAAGCGATGTACCAGATAAAACGATTTGTTATGTTGTTTTGATTGGTAAGAAGAATTTATAATACGATGTACAGAAAGAAAAAATAATTGAGAAGATATAAATCAATTATATGTTTATTAGATCTGTTTAGTTTGTAAGTGTTTTTATGACAATATCGTATAATCCATATATCCGATATTATATGATATATAAGACAATATCATATATATCATATAATATCGGACAGCCGACTAGGAGTGGTCCTCCAGCTTGGGGGTTTGGGTAGGGCTAACAACCTCATCCTGTAAAAAAAAGCACTTGTTCAGAAATATTCACAAAAGCCTCGGACAAGGACTGATAACTTGGCACGACCTCAGCAAAAGAAAATGGACATGAGATTTGGAACATGGAATATTAGGAGTCTTTATAGGGCAGGCGCGTTAAAATCCGTAACGAGTGAGTTAGAGAAATACAGGACGGACGTAGTAGGAGTTCAGGAAGTTAGGTGGGAAGGAAACGGATCTGAGAATTCCGGAAATTTTATGTTCTTTTACGGGGAAGGAAATAAAAATCACCAGTTACGAACAGGGTTTTTCGTTCATAAACGTATATTACCAGCAATTAAACGGGTTGAATTTGTTACTGATAGACTTTCTTATATTACTCTTAAGGGACGGTGGTGTGATATTATTGTTTTAAATGCACATGCCGCAACTGAAGATAAGGATGACGATATAAAAGACGGAACGGATATTTGACGAACTCCCGCGATACCATATGAAGATTCTATTAGGGGATTTCAATGCGAAGGTAGGACGAGAGGATATTTTCAAACCGATTATAGGGAACGAAAGTCTGCATAAGGAAAGTAATGACAACGGTGTTAGACTCGTGAACTTTGCAACATCCAAAAACCTAATCGTGAAGAGTACAAAATTCCCACATCGCGACGTTCATAAATACACTTGGACATCACCAGACGGAAAAACACACAATCAAATTGATCACGTTTTAGTAGATAGAAGAAGGCAATCTAGCATAATTGATGTCCGGTCGTTTAGAGGGGCTGATTGTGACACTGATCACTACCTGGTAGCGGCGATAATACGAGAGAGGTTATCGTTGAATAAAGCTAATATTCATTGTCCGAAAACGGAGAGATTCAATTTAAAGAAATTAGAAGACAGCCAGGTAAGAGAGAAATACCAGATTGAAGTTTCGAATAGATTCTCGGCTTTAGAAGATTTGGAGTGCACTAGTGTTGAGGATACTTGGATTGAAATTAGAGATAGCATTAAAAGTTCAGCAATAGAAAAATTGGGACACGCGGAAATACGTAGGAACAAACCATGGTTCGACCAAGAATGCATTAAATTAGCAGAGAAGAGAAAACAGGCAAAATTACGGTGGCTACAAAATCCGAATGAAATAACTACACAAAAGTTCGCAGATATCAGGCGGGAAACTTCCAAAACTTTTAGAACAAAGAAACGCGATTTTTTGAAAGCTAAAATTAAGGAACTTGAAGATAATAGTAAAAATAAAAATATCCGTGACATGTATAAGGGAATCAACGAATTTAAGAAAGGCTATCAACCTCGTGCTTATATATTAAAAAAATCTGACGGTACAGTTCTCATTGACACGGATAGCATCTTAAATAGATGGAAAGATTTCTTTGACGATTTGCCTAACACGCAACCAAAAACTAGTGTGCGTGGAGAAAAGGTGATACACACCGGAGAACCGTATATTCCAGAACCCAACCGAATAGAAGTAGAAACCGCTATAAAGAAATTAAAGAAACACAAATCTCCGGGTGTAGATGAAATTCCGGCTGAGTTAATTTTAGCTGGAGGCGAAAAATTGTGGAACAAGATACACAAACTCATTCTCCTTATCTGGAACAAGGAAGAATTGCCTCAAGAGTGGAAAGAATCAATCATTGTTCCAATTCACAAGAAAGGCGACAAAACTGACTGTAATAATTATCGAGACATTTCTCTTCTGTCAACATCCTATAAAATCCTTTCAAATATTCTGTTAGCAAGACTGACCCCATACGCAGATGAAATTATTGGAGATTATCAGTGCGGATTTAGACGAAATCGATCAACTATCGACCAAATATTTACCATTCGCCAAATACTCGAAAAAAAGTGGGAATACAATACCCCGGTACATCAATTATTTATTGATTTTAGAAAGGCGTACGACTCGGTTAGGAGAGAAACATTATACAACGTTCTTACAGAACTTGGAATACCGAGAAAGCTAATTCGATTAATTAAGATATGTTTAAATGAATCCCAAAGTAAAGCCCGGGTAGGAAAATTTTTGTCCACGAGTTTTCACGTCGAAAATGGCCTGAAACAAGGAGATGCGTTGTCGCCATTATTATTTAACTTCGTTCTGGAATACGCTATGAGGAAAATCAAAGATAGCAACCAGGGCCTAGAGTTGAACGGTATTCACCAGGTTAAGGCATATGCTGATGATGTAAATTTAATAGGGGATGATAGGAGAACAATAGAAAGAAATGCAGAGATCTTATTAAACGCTTGCAGGAACATGGGTTTAGAAGTCAATGCAGAGAAAACTAAATACATGGAAGTGCGTCGGGACCGGAATACAGCAAATTATGGATGCGTTAAAATATTAAATAATACTTTTGATAAAGTGGATAGTTTCAAACATCTAGGATCAGTATTAAGAGGAAAATCATATTCACAAAGAAATTAAAGTCGACTCAAAGCAGGGAATTCGTGTTACTATTCGGTTCAAAATCTCTTGTCGTCGCGAATTCTGTCAAGGAATTTGAAGCTTAAAATATACAAAACGATAATTATGCCTGTTGTTCTGTATAGCTGCGAAACAAGGTCACTTACTCAGAGGGAAGAACATAGACTGAAAGTATTTGAGAACAAGATCCTGAGACGAATATTCGGACTCAAGAGGAACGGGAATGGGGAATGGCGGAAACTTCATAACGAGGAACTACATAATTTATATGGTCTACCCAACATTGTTAGGATCGTCAATTCTAGGAGGCTTAGGTGGGCGGGTCATGTAGCTAGAATGGAAGAAAGTAGAAACGCTTTCAAAGTCTTGACTGGAAGACCAATCGGAAAACGACCATTAGGAAGACCTAGGCGCAGATGGGAGGACAATATTAAGATGGATCTCGCGGAAATTGGAATACAAAGTAGAAACTGGATGCAGTTAGCTAAGGATAGAAGTCAGTGGAGAGCTTTTGTGAACGCGGCATTGAACCTCCGGGTTCCATAGGCCATAGAGTTAGTTAGTTAGTTATCATAAAAACTTATTTAATAAATGAATATTCCAGATAACATACCACGTGAGAATTTAATTGTGTTAATTGAAGATACTATATTAAATCTTAAGAAGTTATTAATAAAAAACAAAAAAGTTTAAGAGAATAAAATGTGTTTATACTACTTTTATTACGTTATCAATTCTACTATCAGCTTCTACAGGGTTCATCAAAGTGTTTATTCCTGTTACAGTATATTCAATTATTACAACTGCATTTGCTTCGGCTTCTGCTGTTATCACTGGTCTATCAACACGGTTTAATATAGCTTCGAAGAAAGAATATTATAAAAATATGGTGAATCAAATTGAATTGTTTATAGATGAGCTTAATGTAATTAAGTTAATGAATGGTGAATTTACAGATGAAAATGTAAAGGTTATTGTTAATAGAATCAATGATATACTTAATGAAATTCGAGACTATTAGAAACAAAAAAAAGAAAAAGCTTGAATACAAAATTACAGAAAAAAATTAGAACACATGTTGATGAAGAAGATAAAATTATCTATATACAACAAGGGGTCACGTTTCAAGACCCATTTCAAACTCAGAACCATACAGTTTTTATTAATGAGTCAGGATTGTATTCTCTTATCGATTTTTCCTATATAATAAAAGATGGCTCAACACATTGATTTTTTAAATAAACTTGGAAGTCTTTAACAAAAACATGTTACTGGATTAAGAGAATTAGAATTAAATACAGAATATAAGATTGTGAAAATGGAAAAGATTAAAACTAAGTTTGGAAGGAGCATTTTATTTGAATGTGAAGAGTTTAAGGTATTTCTTCCATCTAGATTTACAAAACACTTACCAGAAAAATGATTGATGAGATCGTTAAAGATGGATTAAAAATTAAATACACTGGACTAAAAGATAATTATCCAACTGTTGAGTTCTGTATGTAAATTTCAAATGAGGATCTGTTTTGTGAATCCAAAAAATAATAAAAATGATTAGAATATGTCTTCAAAAGTAAAAAATGGAGTGATTAGAATGGATCCTCAAAAAAGTTCATTCTTACTAATAATTTCAATGTAATTGTGAAAAATGTGCAAACTGAAGTGCAAATTGTTTTTGATATTAACGGCTGTCTATTCAGCTTAAATTATGATCAGTGGACAGAGTTTAAGAAGTCATTGTTTTTCTTTAGAGAACGAAGTTAGCAGAAGATTCCATTATCAATATCCGAACTTGTAATTTTAAGTATGTTTTAAGTGTATAAGTTTTTTTATGATTTCATTATCAAAATCTGAACTTGTAATTTTAAGTATGTTTTAAGTGTATAAGTGTTTTTATAGTTTCAAAATTATAAAAACTAATACCTTTGGATATATAGAACATAATGTCATTTGAATTTTAAAGATATATATAAAGAAGGGATTTATTTGAGTTTTTTATAATTATATCCTTAGAGTTATACAACTTACAAAACATTCAAAAAATATTAAATTTATTTCTCTATTGATTGTCGTTTGAATTTTGAACATCGGTTAATAAACAACGAAGTTATAACAAATTCAAAATTTCCTGGAATTTTTTACGGGTTTATTTTCGAGTTTTCGGGAAAATGTTATTCTTTAAAAAAGTCTTAGAATTTTATGTAGATTATGGTAGTATTTTTTATTTTTCAAATATCTGAATTTTTATTTTTTGTAGTGTATACCAACTCATTTTTTTCTGAAATTTGCCAAATTTTTTATTTGATGAGTTAGCACATTGTTACTATGGAGGGGTAAAACTATCCTCTTAAAAATATTTTGGGTAAACACTATAATATTTGGTAAGTGGGTTGGCAACACTGACATTTTTTCTTTTTTGAACATTGATGTTTTAGCTATATTTGCTAGCTAGGTGGGCATTTTAAGAAGTTACTCACTTACTCAGTAGATAGTGCTGCATATCGTGTAGTTTATCACTTTGCTAATAGATGGCGTTACTTGTATAATTATTTGTTCATATATAAGGACCGATTTTCTCTCCTATATACAGCGTTAGCCAGTAGGTCAGTTGGTTAGCGCGCGGTTCCATAAAGCTTGTGATTTGATACTGAGAATGTAGGTTCAAATCTTTGTCTAGGACTTGCGAATTTATATCTACGGCCGGGGTATAAATTTGTAATTTCTCAAGGAACTGTAAAGTGAACTGAGCTATACGGCTGTCTTTCTTCACAGATGGCTACAGTGTCCTCACCTCTGACTCATGTGTGGGATATGGCTGGGCGTCTCTGTTACTTGGGACAGCAAAAATAAAAGGGAAGGAAGGGAAACCTGGCGCCAGGGATTGGACGGGATGGATACAATAAGATTGTGAGCTGTGTGGTTGAATGTTGCGACTCGTATTCAGATTGGTAGCTATACCGACGCTGGGTGGAAAGCCACAAGTTCGCTTACAGACCTCAAAGGAAGGAAGGAAAGAAAGAAGAAAGGCACATAGAAATTGAACAAAAAATCCTAGGATCTATCTGGGGGGAAACAACAACAACAACATCAGCGCTGACCTCTCAGATGGATCCTAGTATTTCTGCGACGGCAGTTTTGCTGAAATAAACTCTGATTTTTTAAACATATTTATTTAACCTATTTCTTATGATCTCGTGTTGTGGTGTTCCAATGTTAGTACTGGAATCGTTCAAAATGAATCAGTGACAGATCACCTGTTCCGGAGTTGTATGTATTCCTTCTCATTGATTTTTAAAGCTAATTATTAACGGATTTTCATGATTCAAGTGTCAAATGAAAGCTTATAAACTGGAGATTAAGATACAATAAATATATTTTGTGTAGGATTAAGAGAGCTTTGTCAAAAAATGGAATACATATGTTGTTATGGTTGCATCATAAGATAGAAGACAAGTAAGTTTTTATCATTTTAAATGTCATAAAAGCCTATGCATATCTCACTTTGGGCTATGTAACTTAGTATTAGTTTCTTGGTTCCTTCTGTGTTGACTAAAAATATATACGAAATGAGTAGGGCTTGGAGTTTTGGCCCAGAAGTGAGGTTCGCTATCTACTATATATATATATATATATATATATATATATATATATATATATATATATATATATATATATATATATTGGTGGTCCTTAATTACATGGCGAATTTTTTTCGAATTCCTTTACTTCCAACCCCTAAATTGGTTCCATGTTGGACCCAATTTATCCATGAAAAAAAATGGGCTCAATCGAAGAATATTTAACCGACCCCCAAGCGACCTAAAGTTTGAATGCATATCCAATATGTTAATATATAGGAAAAGTCTGGAATAAACCCTTCTTATTTTAAAGCGCCTGAAGGGAAAGGGACCAAATTTTGGATACAGGGATTGGAAGTAATTCACATCTGACCTTGAGAAATAGCATGATGGCGGCCATTTTGAAGTCCGCAATTTTGTATTCGGATCCAAAATTTTAAATGGAAATGATGTTTTGTGACGTCGTTTTTGGGTAACCTTTCATTATAAAAACACATCTTCCTATATTTTCAACTTATCTCTGGTCATTTAATTCTTTTTAGCTTTGAAATAATAGTTTATTATCTCTCAGTATTGTTTTTTTCTTTATAGGTTACTGAAATATTAATAAACTATTACATACATTTAACAAGTAAATAATTATATATGTTGTTATATAATTACATCCCGTCGAAATACATACCAGCCTATATTGAAATTATTTATATGAAATGAAATTATATAAATAATATAATGAATGTTTAAAGTGATATTAAAAGAAAGTTGAAGGCTGTGGATAACTAGCCAAATTCTACTGCATCATTAAGCCAATTTTTGTAGCATCTGGATATTTTTTCTGTGTTCACTGACTATCTGCAGTATGTATTGTTCCTCTTTTACGTCCTTTGTTAAAATGTTCCCGTATTCTTGTATCAGTTTCACACCTCTCTCTGGAACATCATTCACTACCACAATGTATTTCAATATATTCAACCCACGTTGAAAGTTCACATCTTCTTTCCAAGTAGATGGGCATGTGCATTTCTTTCTTTACATTATGGTTTAATTCAAATAACGGAAAATATTAAACAATCTTATAAATCTGCAGCCCGTACAGAGATATAAACTCACAGAATATTAAGTTTTATTACTTCGGAGGTTTTATTTTCCATAGTTGATAATTATTACATGTTCAGAAATAAGTGGAAAATAAAGGCAGACGCCTGTTTGTCGTCAAAAGCTACCTCAAAATGATACATCGTACGAGGTCATTTCTATTTAAAATTTTGTGCCCGAATCCAAGATGGTAGACGTTAAGATATGCCTCATTTCGGTCACTACTCAGTATCAGGTATGGATCTAAACCTCTATCCAAGATGTGATTCCCCTCCCTCAGCCATTTTTAAGTTACAAGAGTTTATTACAAACTTTTCCCATATACTATACATTGTAAATGCATTCAGATGTTTAGGTCGCTTGGGGGTCGGTTAAATATTCTTCGATTGAGCCCATTTTTTTCACAGATTAATTTGGTCCGACATGGAACCAATTTAGCGGTTGGAAGCAAAGAAATTCGGAAATGGAAAATTAAGGACCACCCTAATATATATATATATATATATATATATATATATATATATATAGGGTGTACGATAACTACGTTGGCGAACTGGGAGGGGTGATAGTACATCTTTAAAAAAGCAAAAAGTCCTAGTAAACATGGGGGAAATTCTGTCCCGTTTAAGAATGACAGAGTGTTGAAAGCGTGGGAACATGAATTTCAGAGGCCAACAGCTTAAAAACAATATATCGTGGAGAGTGCGGTTAAAAACTTCTAAGTGACTTTCTAAGTGACTTATTTAACTGCACTCTCTGCGATGAATTGTTTTTATGATGTTGGCCTGTGAAGTTCATGTTCCTATGCTTTCGACACTCTGTCACTCCTAAACCGGACGGAATTTCCCCCATGTTCACTACTTTTTTTTTGCTTCTTGTTAGATGTACTATCACCTGCCTAAATTTGTCCACGTAGTTATTGTTCATCCTATATATAATGAAATGACTACATTTGTAACAACACTTGAGACACCCGACTGATTTCGATTAAATTTTCAACGTAGATGAGGTTCGGGCCTGGAATGTTTTTTATAGCTTCACTTTGAAGGTGCACTTTGAAGAGAAGGGGAAGATATACAAAAATGATCGAAAATGACCAATATTAATGTCGAATCATAGTTGTCGGAGTGACTGATATAACAGTGCCACTTCCGATGCCGTTTCAATCCCAATCCAGTCCCCATTAGTACTCCTAAGAGGGATAGTAAAATGTAAAAATCATTGAAAATTACCGATTAATTGAAATCCATACTGAAAAACGTTGTTTTTCACCAAATTTTTCATCTGATGTAAATGTTTTTTTTTTAAAATACTAGTGACAGCATATAAAAAATGTAATGCAGGCCTCTTTACAAATCAGTTTAGTACCATTGTTTTATGGTAGTATTTATAGTACCTTGTTGAAATGTTTGTCTTCAAAGTGTCAAATATGAATCGCAGTAAATTGTGTAATCTGTGCTGTATAAAAAATAAACCATACTGTTTTCCGGTTGGTATAAGGAGATGCCATACTATTTTTCAATTGGTATGGTAAAATAATTTTTCCGTATTATTTTACCGTAAATTATTAATTATATGTAAACTTTGTTATTTTTAACTGCTTGAAGCGAGGTTATCTTACAATGATGTTTAAAAACTGGTCATTTGGGTGGCCAGGAAATCATTTGGGGGCCTCGCCCCAATGCCCTCCCGTGGCTACACCCCTGTTCCTACGTATTTCGGTGTGTCCCAATTTTTCTTTTGAGAGAGGATTCTTCGTAATCAAAGAATAGAATTCAATTACTGAAATATTTTTCTCCATATTCATAAGGTTACATCTGTTAACCAAAGAGTATATGACATGCGTCAAATTTCTGTAACGATTCCTGTAATGTTATAGAGATTATCATCATTTTACTCAAAGAGTATTGTTGCGTGATACATAATTGATATTCTTTCTTCATAGTTTTGGGGAAATCCTTATTTATATTATTATATTATTATAAAACAATTTTAACGTTGATCTTTGTGGATGCCTAATTAGAAACATACCAACTATAAATATACATGTATTCAGATTCCCCCGTTTTGATTTTCTTTAATTCAAACATTGTTTTAAATATTCATACAGGTATTCATACAGGTATGAATATTGAAAACAAGACAAAAAGATCAGGTTTCCTCTCTCTTGTGAGTCGTTGAGCAATAGATAACTCATGAAAAACTACGAAAACGAAACTTTCTTTTTTTTTTAAAAAAAAGTCTGCTTTCCGCAGTAAAATTGCTATCTTCATTTCAAATATACATTACTCAGAAGAAATGGTTAAGATGTACTAACATAACATTATATGTGTGTATATAGGTATATAACATACGAACAAAACTTAGATATTAATTCCATCTTCATCACTAAATGTGCAAAATTTAATATAAAATTGGTAAAATTAAAAAACTAAGCAAAAATCTACATATGTACTATTTAACATTCCTGTGTATTATATCATTTCACACAAACTGTTTAAAATATTTATATGCATACTTGCAGTATATAACATAAATAATAAACTTTTAAACATTTTAATACATATAAGTGAGTTAAACGGCGGTCAATCCTTACGCAGCGCCATTCTGTGCGTCATTAGTTGTAAATCATTTATAAAAAAAATGCAGGTTAATGAATTGGTATCCCACATCTCACAATTGATATCCCACATCTCTGCGGTGCCCCTCTGTTCCAACTCATCCCTATTTTTTACCTTTATACTTCATAGGGACGAGACATTACACTTTCGGAAAATCTCAAATATCGAATAGTATGATCATAATGTGACAAATGTTCAATAAATGGAAACAAAATTCGAAGGGATCGAAATCTAAGATTTCAATTTTTTAAAATTCTTTCGAGAAACTTATAGGATATGTACTACATAAAATAATGTTGTATCAAAAGGCGTAAAGATCATATTGCTGTCTACAAGAACTCATATATCATACCGTTGCTAAGAAAAGTGATGCTTAAAGTAATTACACTTCTCAAAAGAATCTCATCTAGAGAACCCTTTTTAAATAACCACTACCAAAACCTGATAATCTAAGCTCAAAGAAGGAAAGTTATGCACAATCAATTCGAGAACTATTTGTAATTAACCACTTTTAAGCAGGATAGAGATCTAATCATGTCTATTACAACTTTCGAGTGATTTAATGTATAAAATACTTGTAATATGTTAAATATCTTTGTGTCTACTCAAAGCTGTATACTTAAATAAATGCAATCTTTATCTAGAAGCCTTACGAAATTAAAAAAGTGAAATACTAAAATGTTTGTACTTTTAATGCTAATAATTTTAAATATCTCGTAACATGATTATAGATTTTCGGAGAACTTTGAGCGTTGTGTAACCCGTCCTTTTCACTTGCAATGTTATTGCGGTTTTGTTACGAGGACGTTAGTTGCTAGATCATATATTTATAGTCACTTAACATTTAGACGAAAGTGTGACGATAAACTTATGTAAAGTAACATTTCTTAAAATTAATAATTTAAATTCAATTAACTTACTATTGATTCTTTTAAAGAGAAAGCTTCTTTCTTTTGATTTTTTCAAGGCTATCGAAATATTTATATCAGAATACACCATTTCGTTTAACGAAGATTAAATTTTCACTATCTAAATCGGAAGCGGTCATATGGAGGTCACTTGAATTGAATCTACTTAGTTATGTAGCAAGGGAAAGAGAAGAAAATTACAAAATCAAGAAAATGATGCTGGGAGATGTAGTTCAAACCGTCACCTAAACGGAACAAATTTGAGAGAGATATTTATATAGCTTTCTTCACTTCCAAATATCACACTAATTCACTACGGTAAGAGATCTAGTTCCTTCAGCAATAGGTATGCATCATAGCGTCTTAAGCTTTGGAATGACACGGTCATTAATTTTCGATTCATTTTCACTTGCAATTTACAATTCTTAGATATGAGATTCCTCTTTCCCTGTTAAATGGTTATTATGTACAATTTATCGTTATGTACAATTTATTCAAATTTATCGCTGCGTTGATGACAATAGTGTCACTGAATGTGGTAAGCCTTTGCTCTTTCTAAAATTCTTTAATGTCCCCTCTAATATTTTGAATGAATATAAAGAAACATGTGATGTTCTTGACAAAGCGCCAATTACAGGATGACTACCTTCTAGATGTTTTTCTTGGTGCACCATTATTAAAGCTACATCCTTCTTTCTTTTGTTTTATTGTGTAGCTTACAATAACACGTAATTAAGTGGTGAATATTAATAGCGTACTAAAAGTAAATTAATAAATAATGTAAGCAGCACTGGACGACTGGTAGAAAATATAGTTATTGCTAATTTTAAATTAGATAGCATTGGCATCATTTCTATTCAGAATTTAACGAGTGAGTAATTTCACGGCGTGGCTAAAGGACTTATTTCAATACTTCACTTTTGACTTCGAGAAATCATTGTCGATTTATCTCCTTTCTTTCTGAATCTATATGTGTGTTGATAGCTCTGGCACTACACTTGGATTTTCCTTAATTCTCCGTACGAGTTAAGTCGAAGTTACAAATGTTCTACTAGAAAATGAAGTAATGCCTTTATATATTATCTGTTTTGAATTAGCAACAAAAACATTCCGCAGCACACACGCATTTATAACTTGAAATATCAAGAAGAAATTGTCTTAGTAGTTTCCAACAAATAGGTATGTTTCAGGCCTTTTATTCGGAAATGATTTTATAGCAGACAAAGTACACTATAAGGAAATGTTTTGTTTTTTCTGAAATGTATAGTAATTCATCTGAATCTCAACGTGGACCGAACAGCCGGTCATAATCGAATGTATATCATATCTCTGAACTAAGTTGTGCACTCTCACTAATTTAACTATCTAAGATTTAATTACATAACTAAAGTAATTGCAGGAAAGAAAAAAAAAATGATTCACAAATACTAAAAAACATCTGCAACGAAATTGGTGAAATTAACACATGTGAACCTACCCGAAATCTCGAAGATTGCTACTTATTTTTTGATAATCAATATCTTGAAGGTTCTCTTTGATTTCATTCCCAATAATGATTCTTGATCCATGTGCCTTGTGAGAGATGTCATTATTTGATTCATTTGTAGTACCGTACCAATAGAATTATGAGATTTTCGATTGAAGTTACTATTTGTGTACACAAGTAAATCAGATGTTGATAAACGCCTGATAAAACAGACTGGTTTTGTAGTTAGTTTCCAATCTTTTATTCCATTACGTTCATCCTCCTTTATAGCGATTCTCAAATTAGACTCCGAAGTATATTATAGTAAAGACAACTTAAGTCGGACTTGTCAAGTTAGAAACTATTTCTACACAAGAAATAAAATCTTTTTACGTGCAAAGCAATTCGTCTATTACTGTGTATAAAAATGAATTTATTAAAGGTACTTTCCAGTGACGGTATGTCTTGATCACTGTAGAACCAGAGGCGGTATGTCTTAATCACTGAAAAACAGAGGCGGTATGACATACCACCGCATACCGCCTCACTTCGACCACTTGTTTCAGAATAACATTTACTGGAGACGACGAGGTTCTACTTTGTGGAGTTGGTGGTATTTCAATAGTTGGATCTAGATCCGGATGCTCGGGTGTCCTCTCAATAAGTGGAGCTGTTACCTGTGGATCCATGTGTTCGGATGTCTTCTCAAAGGTGGTGTTGCTGTCTGTGGAATAAAATTTTCAGTCAGTACGAATGGAACAAGTATTTTCTTGGAAATAACACGACATTCAAGTGGCATGATTCCATATGACTTGAAAGCATCTTTTATATTTTGTGCTGAAAGTTCTTTCACAAAGGGTATTTTAAAAATCCTGTGAAAATTTCGTTTGTTTCATTTTTCTGTTGGTATTCTGACCACACAAATATTAAAATCTTTTCACCAAACTGCTTTGAGTGACAAGTTAATGATATAATCTTAAGTGATACACTTAAGTTGGTGATACGAATCTTGAGCGATACACATAAATTTGTAATATCCTGTACGACACTGTAACAACCAAAGAAGATTATTTGGATGCGTAGTCTTAACATTTTAATGGATTGGAAACTAGAATAAATAAATTTAAATGCATTCTTTAATTCTTCGAAATAAGGTCTGCCTGACAAATTTATAAATGTAATGAAAAAAGCTATTATTTTACTAAATTGCGAAGACTATACGATACATAATTATGAAGAAAGCTGACAAATGCAGGTATCATACTAGTTCTCCATGTCTTCAAGGTAGAATATACTCTACCGCTGTATTTTTTATTAGTCTATGCCTCTAAAATAATATAAAACGTAACGTTACTTGCCGATGACTACAAACTCACTCTTGAATTCGACACTCTGTCATGAAATTATTTCTACAAGTCGGTGACTGAAAGAAAGGACAGTTCCACCTACAGCGTAAGAAACTAGACTGCTTGAGTTATCTATTGGCTGTATCCAAAATGATTCGAGTTACAGTCGTTCTTGAGAGAAGAAGAAAAACTATCACAAATATATCACCAACTTAGTATCCCTTACCTTATGGAATACTCTTTACACCAACTGAAAATTAATGAAATATGCATTTTTGGATTGCGTATGCGTGATTTCCTTTACGCTGATAAGGACCACTACCCAGAGTTTCTGGAAATCGAATAGGGCCTCTTGAAATTTGACTTTTTCGGATTTTGGACAGCCCTAGCTTTGAAGCTATGTACTTTTCCCCTCAGGTCCATATGAACTTCCCTTATTTTGATGTAACTTCTCTTATAGTTTGTCTGTCCTAGTTCATTAACACCCTGTATACAAAATGTTGATTTTAGGTACACTGTGCTTGGTTACTGTAGTCTTACTGTGTACTATTTAATATCTAATTTAAGAAGTTAGGCTATTTTGAACAATATACACGGTGTTACAAAAATTCGTCAACAAAGCTTGGTGCATGAATACACATGCAAAAGGAAGCAAACAAATCCTAATTAAAACAGGTCCGGAGACATCGGTACTAATAAAACATACTGAGAAGCAACCTGACCTTTGATATGCAAATATTACATTTTAAAAGTATATGTATTTACGCCTACAGTGATATTTTTACTGAATACCTGATTCTTTCTGAGAGCGAAATTCGAATCGGCGACAGCAGACAGACACCTATTAATGACAGTGGTTCGGGGTGTTCATAGTACTTCACCTCCATCTCCACATAATTTCGAGCATCGGCGAAAATCTGTATTCAACATTTGGGGGGGAGGGGCGATAAGACGGTTCATATATATAAGCGATGTTCAAAATATTTATGAAGTTTAAAAATAATGCTGTCAGGGATCAGGGGAGCAAAATTGTCTTCAGTGGCGTATTTAGGAGGCTATCGAGCTCAAGCTCCCCCCGAAATAAATTTGTTAGTTCTTCGCATTCCACGTACGGTACAACAATCTTTCTTACCATTTCTAAGAATGTCATTGACTTTCCATTTTCTTATGCTCTTTGTTAAGAAATAATACTGTATTCGCCAAATTTAATTCCATGTAAGAACTACATATTTTTTGTTCTTTCTTTCGTCCTTTCTACTTTCAGTTTCTTTTTCTTGTCGTTACTTTCTTTCATTTCGCCTATCATACTTGATCGACCGTTGTCAGTTGTGATTCAAGTCGGCCGTCATCAGTAACACCAAAACTAAGAGGAGTTAATAAGCGAAACTGGTGTTCCACACCAACTTGCGCGGATATCAACATGACAGGACTTTCGTTATTATAACAAAGGAAAAATTATATCGTTTAGTTATTTTTAAAAGAGGGAAATGTTTGAAATAACGAAAATCAAAACGGGGGAACAATTAGCCTGGGAAATTAGGAAGGCCAAGAGGATGCTTCCTTTTTCTTGTATGAATAGAATATAGGGTTAGATTCACTCCTAAATTTCTGTATCATATCATATAGTATTATCGGTCTGCAATTCTTACCATTATAACCTCAATTTATGCACAAATTAAAAAATATATAATTCTCAAACTCAGGTAGACTATTGCCCACTTCCTTCTTTGTGTTGGGCATAGCACCTCGAAACAAAATCCTAAATACGTCATTGGTTGCCTTCAACATTGTGAGGTGGGTATATTTGAGGCTTATTCTAGAGAAGGGATATGAAACTCATATTACGGTAGATGAATCTGATTTCTGAGGTGAACCTGTTGTAGAGTATATTATATATTAGGCGATGTAGATGAAGTAGTAGTACATATCAGTATTACAAATCACTGCCGTGAACAAATTCTGAAACCTGAATACATGCATATTTATATTTGGTATGTTTCTAATTAGGCATCCACAAAGGTCCACGTTAAAATTGTTTTACAATAATATAATAATGCCTTCCCCAAAACTATGAAGAATGAATATCAATTATGTATGACGCAACAATACTCTTTGAGTAAAATGATGATAATCTCTATAACATGACAGGAGTCGTTACAGAAATTTGACGCATGTCATATACTCTTTAGTTAACAGATGTAACCTTATGATTATGGAGAAAAATATTTCAGCAATTGAATTCTATAGTTTGCTTACGAAGCATCCTCTCTCAAAAGAAAAAAAATGTGACACACGGAAATATGTAGGGACAAACCATTGTTCGACCAGGAATGCATTAAACTAGCAGAGAAGAGAAAACAGGCTAAATTACGTTGGCTACAAAATCCTAATGAAATAACTGCACAAAATTTCGTAGAAATCAGGCGGAAAAACTTCCAAAACTTTTAGAACAAGGAAACACGATTTTTTGAAAGCTAAAATTAAGGAAATTGAAGACAATAGTAAAAATAAAAACATTCGGGACATGTATAAAGGGATCAAAGAATTTAAGAAAGGCTATCAACCTCGTGCTTATATTAAAGAAAGCTGATGGAACATTTCCCACTGATACAGATAGCATTTTAAATAGATGGAAAGATTTCTTCGACGATTTACTTAACACGCAGCCAAAAACTAATGTGCGTGGAGAAAGGGAGACACACACCACAGAACCGTATATTCCAGAACCCAACCGAATACAAATAGAAATCGCTATACGGAAATTAAAGAAACACAAATCTCCGGGTGTAAACAAAATTCCGGCTGAGTTAACTTGAGTTGGAGGCGAAAAATGATGGAACAAGATACACAAATTCATTCTCCTTATCTACAACAAGGAAGAATTGCCACAAGAGTGGAAAGGAACAATCATTGTTCCAATCCACAATGATTGAAAGTCGACAAAACTAACTGTAATAATTATCGAGTCATCTCTTTTCTGTCAACATCCTATAAAATCCTTTCAAACATTCTATTAGCAAGATTGACCCCATACGCAGATGAAATTATTGGAGATTATCAGTGTGGATTTAGACGAAATTGATCAATTATTGACCAAATATTTACCATTCGTCAAATACTGGAAAAGAAGTGGGAATACGGTAGCCCGGCACATCAACTATTTATAGATTTTAGAAATACATACGACTCGGTTAGGAAAGAAACATTCTACAACGCTCTTACAGAATTGGAAATACCGAAAAAGCTAATTAGATCAATAAGGCATGTTTAAATGAATCCCAAAGTAAAGTCCGTGTGGGAATATTTTTGGCCACGAACTTTCACGTTGAGAATGGCCTGAAACAAGGAGATGCGTTGTCGCCATTATTATTCAACTTTGTCCTGGAATACGCTATAAGGAAAATCAAAGACAGTAACCAGGGCGTAGGGCTGAACGGTGTTTACCAGGTTATGCGGACACTGATAATGTAAATTTAATAGGGGATGATAGGAGAACAATAGAAAAAAATGCGGAGGTCTTATTAAACGCTTGCAGTTACAGGGGTTTAGAAGTAGATGCAGAGAAAACTAAATACATGGAAGTGTGTGGGGACCGTAATACGGCAAATTATGAATGCGTTAAAATATTAAATAATACTTTTTATAAAGTGGATACTTTCAAATATCTATTATCAATATTAACATACGAAAATCATATTCACAAAGAAATAAACTGTCGACTAAAAACAGGAATTCGTGTTACTAGTCAGTGCAAAATCTCTTGTCGTCGCGAATTCTTTCGAGGAATTTGAAGCTTAAAATATATAAAACGATAATCATATCTTTTGTTCTGTATTGTTTCGAAACATGGTCGCTTACTCTGAGGAAAGAACATAGACTGAAAATATTTGAGAACAAGATGCTCATACGAATATTCGTACGCAAAAAGAACGGGAATGGGGAATGGCGGAAACTTCATAACGAGAAACTACGTAAATTATACGGTTTATTAAACATTGTTAGGATCATCAAGTCTTGAAGGCTTAGGTGGGCAGGATATATAGCGAGGATGGAAGAAAGTAGAAACGCTCTCAAAGTCTTGACTGGAAGACCAGTTGGAAAACGACCATTAGGAAGACTTAGGCGCAGATGGGAAGACAATATTAAGATGGATCTCGCAAAAATAGGAATACAAAATAGAAACTGGATCCAGTTGGCTAAGGACAGAAGTCAGTGGAGAGCTTTCGTGAACGCGGCATTGAACCTCTGGGCTCCATAGGCTATAGAGTTAGTTGGCTTACTAAGCATGAGTAGATCCTATGCTGATACTACAAGTAGATTAAATGGACATTTACTGAAAAGATGGGTTCTACTCACATTGGATAGTCTATATTCTCTTCGTGTGCTAGGGCCTAGGGGAGACGAGGAGATAAGATTTCACATCAGGTTACGTCACGTACTGTCGCATGTCTTCATTTTCATTAAAAATGAAAAAGCCAAGACAAACAAATTTCACGTCACTTTCCTTTGTGGCAGTCGGACACGAATCATTATACTTATATGCAAAAAGCACTTTTCAAATCGGATTATTGGGAGAGACTTCAGTTCCAATGTTAGCGGGGACATGTCTCCCCATTTCCCCGAAATTTGTGCCCGTACCTGCAGCTGATACAACTTTGCAGCATGCAGAGAGGGGCATATCCTCCTCTGGCATTTATTGCAATTTGTGCAAAGTAGCGGAAGTGCAATTAATACATATTGATAAGACTACTAAACGCACTACAGCACGAAGTCCAGTTTGAAATTTTACAGAATATGATTCTTCTTAAAAATTGGAAAAGCCAAGAGAAATCAATTTAATCTTACATTCTTTTTTGGCAGTCGGACACAAATCTTCACACTTATCCCCAAAAGCACTTTTTAAGTCAGATTATTTGGGGGACAGTCCCCCCTTGTCCAAGAATGGGGGGACATGTCCCCTCGTCCGCCCGGGATTTGCACCAGCTATTTCGAGATTACATTACAAACTGGCACGTTTTGATTATATACAAATTAGTACTTTGTTACTTTCTTGCACAAATGGAAATGTAAATTAAAAAATACTCTTAATTAGTTATATAAAATACAGTCAGCGAATTTAAATTATTCTAACTCGCAAATTATTTAAAACATAGGAGTAAATGATAATAAATTAAAATAATTAGTCATATGGTTCTAATAATATGGAAAACAAAGAAATGAACATAAATTCCTTCCCGGGGATTTATATGCCAGAAAAAGAGCCAGGAATATTCCCATTTTTTATATCCCTTCCTTCCGGGAATATTCCTATTGCCCATCTCTAGTCTTACCCCTAACGGAGAACAAATTCAATCTTCAATGTAATTTAGTTTGCAGAACTTCCGTTGAGATGCAAAAAATTAAAGTATTACAATTATAAAAACTGCAGAAATTCCGTGTGAAAGCTTATAGAATATCCTGTGGTTGGTTTTGTGTTAAGTATGATACCTCGTTTTAAAGCTATTGAAACAGGCTTTCAGAAAGTATACAGTTTGTCCACGTATTTCATACAAGAGGGAAATAATGGAGGGAACATTTTCGAATTGTGCTATAAAATTCCCTTTTTCAAACAATTTTGCGCCATTCTTGGGTGGAAACACTGGCAATAGAGTAGCAGGATCTAATTGGGGGAAGACGATTCTGTATACCACAAACCCAGGTGAAATGTCAATTTAGTGTCTTCATTAGAAAGCAGAGAAAAATGCTTACGAAAGAATTTAATCGTAAAAGAAAGATTTCTACTGGAACCAAACAATTGTGTGTATTGAACATTTATACAGTAATTATATCCCTTATTGGAATATTATTGGTATTACTGTATTATTCGAAGAATTGTGGGACCTTACAAGAGTCAATCTACAATCACGTGGATCAATACCATTGTAATACTTATGAGTTTAATAATCGTCGAAAAGTACATCAATTAGAGCACAATAGGAATGTAGTTGAATACAATGGCAGGCACGAGAGCAGACCCAGACGTAGCACTACTAGCGTTCATCTTCAACATTATTATTTGGAGCGTGCAGCACATTTTCAAAGATATCGCCTTCCTCCTGTATGCACTTTGCAGTGCGCCTCAGGACATGCATTGTTGCCCGATGGATGTCTGCTCGTCGCTCTTTGACGGTATTGAATGCCTGTTGAATATTCTGGAGTAAGTCTCCTCGTGAGTTGGCCCTCCGTCTGTACACAATGTCCTTCAACCACCGCCACAAGCAAAAATCCAAAGGTGGAAGATCCGGGGAGCGGGGTGGCCAGTGAATCAGCGACCTGCGTCATCAGCGACCTATCCAACGATTAGTAAACTTGGAGTCAAGATAATAACATACACGTCGTGTGGCATGGAGGAGACACCCGAGTTTCCAAAGTCACATCTTTCAGCAGTACTGGCAATTCGTGGCGCAGAAAATGCAAATAATAGTCACCAGTCAAACGCTGGGACAACACAAAGGGACCGATTATCTGATCACAAAGAATCCCCGCCCAAACGTTGACAGAAAATCGTTCCTGATATTGTCTAACAGTGATTGCTCTAGGATTTTCGTAACTCTAACGATGCCAGTTGCGGGTTTTGTTTATCTCTCTCTTTGTGAATGTGGCCTCATCAGTGAACAAAATGAATGGCAAAACATTCGGATGCTCCTGTACCCATTGAGAAAAAGCAGCACGTAGCTCCCTGTCTCCTGGATGGAGATGATGCACTCGTTGAATGTGGAACGGATACAGCCCCTCTCCTCGAAACACATCATATAGATAAGTACGTGGAAGTTGATGTTCAGTAGCAAGTCTCCTAACGCTGGTTATTGGACGTTGCGTTGCAGCCTCAATAACGTTGTCTTCTTGCTCAGGAGTGTATTTTGAAGGTCGTTCCGACGTTAAGTTCACGCTGGGGAGCTCACCAGTTTCACGCAATTTAGTATACACGTTTGTTAAGACGCGTGCATTAGAGACTCTTCGGCCAGGAAATCCACAGCACCTTTGGCATTACCATCACAAAACCCGTAGACATTCATCATATCTGCATATTCCACGTGTGTGTATTGGAACGGCATTCTAGTACTACACCGTCTTCACAGTCAGCACACTAACTTCGTTCACAGTCTACAAACACGCACTGTACTACACTTACTAACGGTCTCGACACTCCAGCTATCACATGAATCCACGACACAAAATAGCAAAGGGAACTTTCAAGCTGACGATTTTTCTTCATGTCTTTCATTCCCATCAGATATGGGCGGCCCGCAGAAGGTTATGCCTTCTCTATGGCCTGAGAGATCAAGCTGGTGATTTTTTTTTGAGGAAGACAGGATTTATTGAAATCTTTATTGGTTGCATAATATTTGGAAAAATGAAAAACTGCCACTAGAGGGTTTCGCCCTCTCTCTTGGCCTGGGATGTGGAAGCATCAATTAACTTTTATTACATTGTTGCTGGGCAATGTGCTGTAAAGAAAATTTTGGTAAATAACAATTACTAAAACGCAAGATGTTGCAAAGACATATATGCATTTCAATATATATATATATATATATATATATATATATATATATATATATATATATATATATATATAAAACTTGAAAGAAAAACAAAATATAAACATTAACAATAACTAACACATAGTAGGATAATATAATAACTAGTGCATTTAGATAAATAATAGTAAAGAGGTGCAGTGAAAGCATCAAATAAATGAATATTCAAAATATGAAAAACGTACTAGCGAAATATAGGCATAATGTAATGGACGACATTCATGCTCATGATAATGAATGCAGTGCACATCACATCACAACACAATGAAATAAGTTAGTGAGACAAATACTGGTTAGTCTTCTGTCTTGGGGCGGCTCAAGACTGATGAAAAACGTTGGGAAGCCCTTATTAGTGTTGTGGGAGACAGTGCTATGATGGTAAAAGATGAGGAATATCATGATGAATGAGCTGTCGTTGGAAAAATCTTGCATGATGATGATCGTCTGGATGTGATCGAGCATAAATGGAAATGAGGATGCTGAGTGGTGTATAGCAGTATCGGAACTGGGAGTCTTGTTCCAAGTCTATGAGTATGGTCTCGAGAAATTTATCTTTATATGAATGGAGACAGTTAGCTACATATTTTTGCCGTAATAGAGCAATATGTTGGACAAGCGGAGGAAAATCGATCTTATTATAAAGATCATCATTGGGGTATGGTAGTTTTATGCGAAATGCGAGTCTGATAGCATGACGTTCGAGAATTTCTAATCTATTGTAAAACTTCTGCGGAGAAGAGCACCAGGCTATATGACCGAAAGTGAGGACACTACGCATAAAGGCTTTATAAGTATTCAGTAATAACTTAGAGTTTAGCCCCCAGTTTTGACCCACGAGTCGGCGTAAAAGCTGTAATCGATTTTTTGCTTTCCCAACAAGTTTCTGGAGTTGGGCTGTCCACCGCAATTTATCATCGAAAACAATACCTAGATAGGTAACAGTTTTAGTCGGCTGTAGAAGATGATCACCAACACGTATCCGTAGCAAATTTGGATTACGGTGAACCCTACTGCGGCGGTTGGGCGGTAAAATTACTAGCGTCTGTGTCTTCTCTTCGTTAACGGTGAGTCTCCATTTATCACACCATTGAAGAAATGCAGTAATTGTAGCCTGTAAGTGGATATTAATTTGCTGAATTGTTTTACCAAGCGTGAGAAAAGCGGTATCATCCGCATATTGGAACAAATATGTATTAGGTGCTGGAGATGGTAAATCCGACGCATAGAGGATATAAAGAAGTGGTGATAAGCTTGAACCCTGCGGTACGCCGGTCAGTGGGAATATCGGATGTGATAATGTACCATGGATATTCACATAGGCAATACGATTCAGTATAAACGAATATATAACTCGAAGGTAAGTAAGAGGAATTCCGAGTTTCAATAGTTTATAAAATGAGCCGTAATGCCAAATGCGGTCAAACGCTTTCTCGAGGTCCATGAGTACGAGGCAAGACGGTAATGCTTTGTTATAATGATTGGTAATTATAGTGGTAAGGCGAAGTAGTTGGTCATTGATACTATATAGCGGCCGGAATCCTGTTTGATGAGAAGGTAGAAGGTTATGTTCGCTAAGATATGGATGGAGACGACGTACCAGGATTTTATCAAACAGTTTACCCAAAGTAGAAGTTAATTGTATGGGTCGATATGAAGTCACGGAGTAAGGTGGTTTGTTAGGTTTTAAGAACATACAGACCTTAGACACCTTCCACTCCTGTGGATAATAGCCAGTGCGTAAAATAAACGTATATATTGTTGCTAAGAAGAGAAAAAACTGCAGTGAGCATTCCTTAAGAATTCTATAAGATATACTATCGAAACCAGGAGCAGTATTGCGTTTGCGTTTGAGGGCTCCACGTATTTTATCAGTAGTAATCGCCTGAGTCAAAGGATTGGTGTTATCTAACTCATGCGATATCGAAGGCTGAAGTAAGTTGCTAATTGCCGGTTCAGATATTCGTGGACTTAAGCGATGTGTGGAAACAGGTGGTGTAAAGACTGATTGCAAATGAGATGCAAAAGCGTCAGCTTTTGCCTGATCTGTTTGCAAAAGATGGTCATCCTGTACAAGAGGGTATGTAGTACTAACTTTCTGCCCAGTTAATAGGTTAAATTTTTTCCAGTACCTTGTAGGATGTGTTTCAGTGTTCAGCTTGTTGCATGTTTTACTCCAGCTAAGCCGTTTGTGCGCAACAATATAGTTGTGAACTGTGCGTTGCCAACGACGTGCCTGAGCCAAATATTCTGGATTTCGTGTCTTTTCATATTCACGGAAATACTGCCTGGATTTTCTTACAAGTGAAAGATATTCAGGTGGCAACATTGGTTGATACGTTTTACCATGGTAGGTAGGGATATTTTTATTAGCACTTTCAACAAGAGCAGTTGTAATGCCCTGAACGGCTTTGTTGAGATCAGTTTCAAACGTCGGCGGTTTCAACTGATCCATTGCTATACTGATATCAGTCCGATACTGCTCCCAATTAGCTTTATCGTACAATAATAGAGTTCTTTCGAATGATGGAGACGATGGTGGGCGTGCATGGTTGATTGTAACCTTCATGGGTAGATGATCACTACCGATGCAATCCAAAACAGATACAGTGGCTTTAGCAACTAATGTAGGTGTACTAATTAGAACATCAGGGGTAGTTTGGCTACTAGGCCTAGTATGCCTGGGTAGTTTATAATTCCAAAAACATTGTGATTTGCCGTTATTATGATAAGACTATGTCAAGCATGCTACTCTCAGATTATTTGGCAATTAAATACTAATTAGTTTGGTGTTTTATTTTTTATGGCCATGTAAGCCCAGAGATATATAGTCAGAGAACTGAGTTTTATCTCTGTCGGAGCGACTGTGGATATTGACATCCGCCAAGATTAGAAGATTGCGATACTGCGAAAACAAATAACGAAAGAATTCTAGCGGAATTATATGCCCGGGACGGACATAGATCGTAGCAACAGTTAGCGCTAAGTTTGAAAGATAGATTGTCGTCACTAAGTGCTCTGGCAATGGAACATGTATTGGTACAGAGTGACATCTATAAGAAAGTTTATTGCGGATTCCAACCGCTACACCGCCTTGTGCTCTGGCGTTGGTGTCTGGGTAATCATACCGTACAAACTGATACCTAGGGAAACTTACGGTATGTGCTGGTTTAAGCGCTGTCTCGTTTAAAGCGAATATATCGACTGTTTCTTCTAAAAGTAGTTGTTCAAATAGTATTTTATGTTGAGCTAACGATCGAATATTCATAAAAAGGATGGTAAGACCCATACTCAGACAGAGAAGGTTCGGTTTAAACTGCAGTATCACGTGGTGCAATATGAAAGTGAACAAATGGACCAGAGTAGATGGCATACAGATTAACTTGAAATATAACATGATCAAGAATGAGCTGACGTTGAAATGGAAAAATATTTTGCAATATAAGAGTGAGTATCTCAGGAGGTTTTCCACAGTGATAGGTGAAGCAATAGATTGCGAGAATGGTACTGAAGCATCCGTCGTACGGAGCGGAACTGTCATTTCTGGTTGATTTGGATCAGGTGCTGGCTTAGACTTGCATTTATAACAGTAAGTAGGGTGCGAAGTACTGGAACATGTGGAACAATGTGGTTGTCTTCCCGTATTAGGGCACTCCTTGGTTTCATGTTGTCCTGCACAATACCCACATTTGGGAACATTTGGACATTTTGACTTGACTTGCGCATTGTAAGCTTGACACTTCTCACATCTAACTGGGAGAGGTGCGGTAGTACGGGATGGCTCAACTCTGTGTCGTTGTTTGAAGATATAAGCTCCGTCTTGCAATAAGGTATCAATAGAAGTTTGGGACGTGGTTAAAACACGAACCATGTATGTAGCACCATTGTTATTTTTAATGCGAATACATTTCGCTACGTCAATGCCTTCTGCTTTAAGTTCCTCGAGAACTTCATCATCTGTTATTTCCGGTAGAACACCTCGAATAACAACAGACATCATTGGTGTGCGAGGTGGTGGTGGATTCTGCTTTACCTTATCAGTCAGATTCGAAAGCTTTGCATTTTTACCAAATATTTCATAACTGGCTTTGTTACGGAGTGTTATGCCGAATTTCTCGTCATCTGACTTTATGATAACACCATTCCTGGTGAAAACAATTTGCTTTACACTAGCACGAGGAAGGTATTTCATGATTTGATTGAAAATGTGACGACTATTACTGTATTTGGCGTCATAATTAGTCAATAGAAATGAATAAATCTTCGGGCGGATCGGTGATGCAATATAGACTGGAGTTGTTACCGAAGTTGACGGTGTAGGCTCTTGCGGATCGATGGTAAACTGCATTTCTTCCGTACGTTCAGGTGCTTTCTGTATATAAGTAGGTGAACGGGATCGAGAGCGTTTATCTACTGATTCAGCACTGCTTTGAGACAACGGTCGACTGCGCCGATTTTTGCGAGGATCCCTTCCTGTATCTGCCGAGGGATTGCAGGTGGGAGGCACAACTATCCCCGGTAGCCGATGCATGATCCCAAAGGATCAAAGCAATGTAAACGAGATACTCAGATGTACTACTAAACGCAAAAGAGTTGGTCAGAGTATAAATACAAACAATGACCTCCAAAAGCTAAGGTAAAACCTTCCAGAAGATGTGGACCTTCTGTCAGCCTCCTAGGTAGCGTATCTGTACTCATCTCCCAAGTACGTCTGCAATACTTGCTCACAGTTTAGTACAGTAACTAACTACGAGAGGAGTTAGGTTCGAAGTGATGATGAAGCTGGTGATTTTTTTACACTGTTAAACCACAGACGATAGCGTCGTCTCTTCGGAAGTGATATATATGGTAAACATTGGTTATGATTGATACACATATATGTTTTATGAGATTCGGCTACAACAGAAGCTGGTCTTCTTCTTCTTTTGGCTGGATTACTCCATGTTGGAAGTTTCGGGCCTGGGCCCTTGCCTTCATGCCTGTGTTGTGATTGGTGTTGTTACTTACTGTTTTTCAATTTGTGCTGAAGGGACCGCAACTGTCGCGCATCCCTGGCTGGAGTTTGTTGTTTTCAATCGGGCGGTCTTGGCATCTTGTAGATGTCTCTACGGGGTTGTGCAGTTCCTATTGCATTCACGTGTCCATGTGGGGAGTTTTTGACGGTCCTCCAGAAGTTGATGGTTCTTCTTCTTCTTACTTCCTCGAGGAAAGGAAGGTCGAGGTCTTCGTGTATTTGCTGGAGATATGTGTCCATGGAATGACCTGTGATGGCCCTGGCTACCCTGTTTTGAAGTACCTGGAGTGGTCTGAGTCGAGTTCTTGCTGCATGTTGCCACGCTGGGTGGGAGTAGAGGATGATGGGACGGATGCTCATTTCATAGACATGCTTGCGTGTCTTATGAGCTAGGGATGGGGAGAGGAGTAAGGGTAGTAGTGCCTTGAACCTTTGCGTCGCTTTCTTGGTGACTGTTGTGAGGTGGGACTCAAACGTCAACTTCCGGTCCAGCTGTATACCCAGGTATTTAGCTTGGTGTTCTTCTGGGAGCGGTGTTCCGGCCAGTTGGAAGTTGGCAGGTTCTAGTGTCCTGTTCTTGGTGAAGTTTACTACTGCAGTTTTGCGGGGATTCACCTTGATTTTCCACCGTTGAGTCCAGGCGTCTAGTAGCTGGAGGTGTCTTCTCAGGTGTACTGTGGCGTACCGTTGGTTCCCATGTGAAGCAAAGATCGCCGTGTCGTCGGCAAAGGTTGCAAGGGTGGTGTTGGGAGTGGTAGGGACGTCGCTTGTGTACAGCGCGGAGAGGAGAGGTGAGATGCAGGAGCCTTGTGGGACTCCTGCCCGGATGGGTCGTGGGTTGGTCTTGTGCCCAGCGTGGGAGATGAAGAATGTTCTTTCGTACAAATACGAAGCAATCACTCTGGTCTGATAGTGTGGGAAGTTCTGAATCTGGAGTTTGTGTATGATCCCCTCGTGCCACACCTTGTCAAAGGCTTTCTCGATGTCTAGGAAAACACCCAAGGTGTGGCCGCCTTCATTAAACCTCGCTGTGATGAGTTCTACTACCCGGACGAGCTGCATCTCTGCGCTGTGTCCGCTGCGGAATCCGAACTGATGGTCGGGTAGCAGGTTATGTTCGGTGACGAACTGCAGCAGTCTTCGCTGGAAGATCCTTTCAAACACTTTGCTGACGTGTGACAGTAGGCTGATGGGTCTGTAGCTTGAAGGATTTGTCCGGGTAGCGCCAGGTTTTGGGATCATACATATTCTTGCTGTCTTCCAGGCTTTTGGAAAGTAGCCATGTCGTAAGATTGCGTTGAATATCCTACAGAGCAGTACCAGGGCCTTCCTCGGGATATTCCGGAGTGCTTCGGGCGTGATCTGGTCTGGTCCAGGAGCTCGATGAAGAGACTGTCGCCGGATCACGTGCTGAATTTCTCGGGGTGTTGTCAGGGCTTCTGCTGGCATTGGGTCATCAAACAGTTCTTCCTCGATTGTCTGGCGGACCGCTTCCTGAAGGTCTGGTGGGGTGGGCATGGGGTTTGGTTGGAATGTGTTCTCCAGGGTGTCTGCGAATTGGTCTGCCTGTTCCTGGGGCTCGTAGAGTAGTCCCTGGGGTCCTTGGAGGGGGTAGTTCCTTGTTCCGGAGGATGGTCGGGTGAGTGCTCGGACAAGCTTCCAGAAGTCTCTGTTTGGTGTGGCAAGTTCTTGTAGTCTCTGGTTCCATGATGCTAGCTTGGTGCGCAGGAGCCTTTTCCGCACTCTGGAGGTGAGCTTGTTCCAGAGTGTTTTATAAGCAGGATGTCGTGTTCTCTGCCACTGCTTTCTTGCCCATCGTTTCATCTGCACCAGGACTGTTGTGCGATGTTCTTCTGCACTTTTGGGTCGTGCCTCAGTTGTCGTTGTTGTGGTAGCCAGTCGGAGTGCTGACTGTAGCTGTATGGTGAGAGTCTCGACCGAAGCGTCCAGTTCCTCCGGTGTGTCCACTGGGAGACGGGGGTTAACCATTTGGGCTAGCATTTGTGTGTAGTATCCCCAATCCGTTGTGCTGATCTTGGGGATATTGGAGCTTGTGATCTGGTGTTTGATGGCTACGGTTTGGATGACTGGTAGGTGGTCTGAGTTTAGGGTGTGGATCACAGATGGGCCGTCCAGCAGGGCGAGGTTCGCTGCTAGCACCATGTCCAAGACGTCGGGTCTTCCGCCGTTCCGTCGGTAGTGCGTCGGTTCGGTGGGTGCAGACGGGACGAAATCGATGGTCCGGAGCGCTCTATGTAGTACTCGTCCGTTTTCGTTGGACACCCTGGAGTTCCATTCATGGTGTTTGCTGTTGAGGTCGCCTCCAATCAGGACGCGGTGGCCAAGTCTTCGCAGAGTTCTGAGGTCTTCTGTGTCCCAGTTTCTGTTCGGTGGTCGATAGGCTGCCAGGATGTGGATTGGTCCGTCCGGTGAGTAGAGCTTGATACCTGTGACCTCTAGGGACTGGAGTTGGATGGGGGGAAGTGGATCGTGGGGTAAGGAGTTTTTGATCAGTATGGCTGTGCCGCCCAGGGAGGTGGCGCCTGGACGGTCGGTTCTGTGGATAATATAGTTGGGGATGCGGAAGGAAATGGGTGGTTTTAATTTGGTTTCTGTGACGAGAGCTATGTCGACTCGCTCTCGCCGGAGGAAGTCTTCGAAAATTTCTTTTTGGGTGCGGATTCCATCCGCATTCCAGTGGACTACCCTGAGGTCACGGGAGATAGACTGTCTATTCTGTGCCATCATCGACCAATGATGCGATCACTTCGAACATGGTGGTAATTCTGGCTACTGGGTCCTCTGCTGCTGCTATTTTTCGTAATCCTGTTTTTATTTTCTCCAAGAACGACTTCAGGTTTAGTCCTTGAAATAGCTCCTTGATGTCCTTAACAAGTGTAAGGATGGAGGTGGTGTCACTGGCGTCATGGCGGGGGGGTGGGGTGGCCTTCTTGGTTGGTGGTTGTGTGCCCTTCTTGCTTGTAGGTTGTGGTGGCGGTTGTGCATCTTCTTCCTGTGGTTTGGTTTTGCCGTTCTTTTCCTGGGTGGATTTGTTCCTGTTGGAGGCGACCGCGGCGTAGTTTTCGTTTGGGGGGGTGGATTTCTGGGTTTCTTGGTCTTGGATGTTGTCTGCCTCTCTTCTGCGTGGCGGGTCCTTTTTCTTTGGCGGTTGTCGTCTGGCTTGGGCGGCTTTGAGTGTGGGGCACCCTTGGTAATTTGCGGGGTGAGGCCCCCCACAGTTCACACATTTCGCTGGTGTGTCCCGCGTTGTTTTAGGACATAGCGTGGTGAGATGTGAGTCGTCGCACTTCACACAACGGGGGGTAGCGCGGCACATGCGCTGGGAGTGGCCCACACGCTGGCATCTGTGGCACTGGAGTACACTTTTGCCACGGTATGCCTCCACTTCCACTCGGTAATTGAATAATCTTCTTAAGTTGTAGATCTCACTAATTCCCGGCACTTTTTCCAAGGACACTAGAAAGAGGGGGAATAGTGGGCGCACTCCGTTGGGGTCGCAGCGACCCTTCAGTTGTCGAACTTCCTTAACAGGGTAATCCAGTTCTTGAAGCTCACTGTATATTTCTTCCGTTGGGGTGTCCATAGGAAGCCTGCGAATGACCACTTTGAAGTAGCGCGCTTGTTTAGGAATTTCAGACGCAAAGGATTGATTGGTTTGTATGCAATAGGTTTCTATCTTTTCGTAATCTGCCATGGTTTGGCAGGAAAATTTGATGTGGTCTTTGCAGTGGTCCACTTTGGGGGGCGCTTTGCAGATGGCAGACACTGTTCGAGCAAAGGTGAATGTTTTGTCAATTCCGTATACATAGATCGGGGGGACTTTCTTGCCGGCGAGGGTCTGTTGGGAAGCACTAGTATTGTTCATTTCAGATTGTTCCACATCTTCGTTGGTATCGTCAGTTGCTAGTGGAGCGAATTTATTTTTGAACTCGATCAGGGATTCCACATTGGCAGATTCTCGGCGGCGCACACGTTTGTTAGCACGATGAAACTCGTGCTCATCCCCTTCGTTTTCAGTTTCTGAGGGGTCACTCATATCAATTAAGTTCTCGGTTGACGTGGGATTTGGAGGAGTTGGAGCGTCACTTGGGCTGGGGTCTCTTGCACTTGGTTGGTGTTGGGAGCTAGTATTTGCTACTTCTTCCAGTTCCTGGGGGGTCAGTGGTGAATTGCGGTACGCAGCTTATAATAGAAGGTATGCCAAAACATTTCCAGGAATTTGGGCCGAACTGTGGCAACGTCTCTGTTGCGTGTACATGAGACGATCAGAATGCTTGCGTGCACTGGAAAAAGTTACTTACCGCCTTCGACAACTGTACTGCACTGGATGCTCTGGTCTCGATACCTGTACGAGTACTTCACTTCACGTGGACTTTGCTGCTGCCATCTGTTGTCCACACGATTATAACATTGTTCTTGGATAGAAATGTAGAGCTGTCGACGTTAGAGAATAGAATCGTATTCTCACTTTTGCTTAAAAACGCGTTTATTAATATTCGTAACCATTATAAGCTATAGCAAATTCGAATCTTGTAATAGAGTTATTAGTAAGAAATATTCTCTGCTTTCTAATGAAGACACTACATTGACATTTCACCTGGGTTTGTGGTATACAGCATCGTTTCCCCCAATTAGATCCTGCTACTCTATTACCAGTGTTTCCACCCAAGAATGGCGCAAAATTGTTTGAAAAAGGGAATTTTATAGCACAATTCGAAAATGTTCCCATGATTATTTCCCTCTTGTATAAAATACGTGGACAAACTGTATACCGTCGGAAACCCTGTTTCAGTAGCTTTAAAACGAGGTAAAATACTTAACGTAAAACCAACCACAGGATGTTATATATATATATATATATATATATATATATATATATATATATATATATATATATATATTAAGGGTGGGCCAAAAGTAGGTATATACTATAACCGCCGCTAGGTTATAGAAGTACTTTTTGTGGACGCCCCGTATATTTCGTAAAGACAGTTATTATTATTTCCGATTTATACTTTGTTCTACGACGCAAATAAGTTCTTTCTTCGGTGGGAATTGCTTCTTTCCCACACAAGTGGAAAAAGAAGTCTCTCATTGTTTTTAATATATATATATATATATATATATATATATATATATATATATATATTGTTACATTTATTGTTAGTAAGTTGGTGTGTGAGTAGGGTTTGGGGGCTCCACCACCTGTGCTGTATATGCACAGGATAGGCTCGATGGAATGAACCTATACTTCTCTCTCTCGTATTCTTCCTCCTAGCTGATGGATTCTATTACAAAAGAAATCAAAAAGAAGAGAAGTACAATCGAGTTACATAAAGCGTGACCAGACTATTTATAGTTAACTGACATTACTCCATCTTACATATATGTTACTAGCCTACAGACTGCTCCTCAGTTCGCGAAACCTCCACATATTGTAAAAATGCGAAAAGAAGAAAAAAAAAAGAAAAGAGATTTAAGAAATACCTGGACTCGAGCAGCAAGTAAGGTGTTAATACTTGCGTAACCCTTTAGCTTTTGCTTGGCATGTTATCGCTTCTTTAAGAAATTTGAAGTTAAAACATAGTGATGGCGAATTTAGAAATAATTTGTAAGTTCGGCAGCATACCTGAGTCTTAAGTAGTAGCGCAACTGCTGCAAACTGGAGACGAGACCAGCGCAGGTTGAGTGCCGGCCCAAGACAGGATATCGGCAAGGTCGAACTCACCTCCTTTATACTCTCGGGGCGGTGGCTATTCCATCATATTGCACCATATTGCATCCATCATATTGCACCATATGGCACCCATCATATTGCACCATATGGCACCACACGTGGGCGGATAGTCAAGGCCAATCTAGCTTCTTTCTACTGCCTTTACGACCTCTATCTCACCTTGGAGGAGTGTGTGGGCTGATAGCCAAGGTCAATCCAGCACCTTTCAAGGAGCGCGTGGGCAGGAGTCGACACGTGGCAGGAAGCAGAGTACAACTAACATTGCCGTTGCCCTAGCGGCCAACTATGGTACTAACCCATGCTAGGCTATACACCACGCGGCGAAACCATATGTCTATTGAGATTTATTATTTTATTATCTATATATTTAGGGTTTTCTTGTTCTTTCTTTATAACTGGATTTCGTTCTGCCATCATGAATGGCACAAGACCTTCTTTGTTTTGTCTTTTATATTTCTGTTTGCTGCTCTGCGGTCTTACATCCAACAGGGGCCAGGAACACAGCTTAGCCAGGCAGAGTTTTAAATAAGTCATTCCCGAAAGAATATTTTTCTCCCCTGTCTCCTGTCACTATGTCACCGCCCCTAGCTCTCACTCCACACCACAGAATCGAAACCCGGCTATCAGGGTTATCGGCGACTTGAGATGGTAACATCTGTCCCAGCCGTCCATAAAAAAAAAGAAAAAGAAAGAAAAAAAGTCTAACGTTGTATGTTTAATTTTTTTTTTTAACATGCCCATCCTTCGTCAAAGGGTTAAATTGGCTGGCAAGCTTCGAACAAAATAAAAATTCCTAAAACGCCTTTGTACGATTCATTGGAAAAATGAGTATTTTTTTTTTTTTGAATGAGTGAGAAATGAACGAGAGTTCTAATTAGCGACGTGCCAAACCTCTTACAAAAGGAATGATTGCCGTTAATAATGAACAATTGGTGTTACTTCAGAAAATTACATAATTCCTTGATGTAGTACATCAATACTTGGTAATCAATTATACTTGACACCAGACTAGAACATATCAACTTCAGTTTGTCTTATGAGGTTTGTACAAGTTTGTTTCCTACCTCGGAGCAGTCGTGGCGATGAAGGATCAATCAGAATATGTACTTTGAAACGAGACACCCAAACTTATTACCTGTAGGACATGTATTGAAACTCTTACATTATTGCATCATAATTTTCTTTGACACAAATTGTGGCCACTATTATTTGAACCAGCCTATATAAAACCTTGGAAACATAACCAAGTGCATCATCGTTAGTTACAATCAAAGGCTTTAGAATGACAATTAGAAAAGGTTAATTACCTTTGTGATACAATAATTTAGGCTGAGACAATAAGTGATACTATGACCCTTGTGATAAGAATTGAACATGAGAGGATAGCTTGAAACTAACTACATCGATATGTATTTCCTTGCCCATGATTCTATCTTATAATTACCTTTAGTTGACCTTTCATCACCCATTAGAACCAGTCAAGCAGTTGACATTTCAATACCCTTATGTCCATTTTTTTTTTAAATAAAACTTAAGTACTCAATTGAAGGTATGATCAAATTCCACATCAAGGATACCTAATGATCAGTATCGTTATAATAGACCTTGCATTTATGTACCCTCTTTTGGTTTTGTACTTACAAAATCTTACATGCTAATAATTAGGTTGTAATACATAAGAACCAAACCTTAAGGATCGAAATGCCACTGCTTGATTATGGATTGACTGCTTACATTTAGTTAAGCATTTTAAGATAATTACAATACATCATACTGGTGAAGGGCGGTATAATCTTACTTCACAATACTACATTGTGGGACTGAGTTATATATGAATCATGGCTTGGTAGGAATGATACTATTAGGCGGGTGATCCGCTTTACAGTTAACTTTGAAGTATTACATAGGTTGAATAGGACTAAGTACCATATTGTGATACGCCCTTCGAAAGCAAGGCTATGTGAGTCATGCGATCAGTGGCCGCACAGGAAATTTCCATGCTTTGAATCACTAGTCGCATAGATAATCATATAACCTTACTTATCTTATTGTTCGACTTCGAACCTCGTTAGTACCCTGAACGACACTGAGTTCAAGTTGCTGTACAAGAGTTCGATGTTTGAGAGAAATGGTTAAAAATTACATTGATCTATTAGTTATTTTCATGTGGAAATAATTTCTGTATCAACACTTTATAGGTGTAGTGAGATGGAATCGATTAACGAATTAATGGAATTTTCCTCTAACAATTGAAGTCCTAGTCTCAACATGGATTTTTTTTTAATTTTAGGTTTACTCGCAATTGTAATAATGAACCCAATAAGATGAGGATGATTAGGATTTATTTAGCAACCTGCATGATTAGGTTCTCACTGTATTGTTATTTTTATGAAGGCTGAGTAATACTAAATGGTGCATACGAGGGAATCAGCTTCGAACCCGTGCCCGAGACTGTTGATAACTAGGCGGCCACAGTCTATGATTAGTGTCTATTATTACTGATATATTATGTTTTTCATCAGTCAGCACTGTGGGAAGGGGTTCGCCTGTAAGTCCGTGGTTCGATTCCAAGGTGATTCTCTCGTATATCAAAAGAAAAAAAGAAAAAGAATCTAAAACAAGATTAGATTTCTGTTCTTGTGGCTTAATCAAGCTAGCAGGAAAGTTGCTTTATTAAAGGAATACATATCTTGTTGTGCGGAAACAGTTTTTAGCACACAAGTTATTGTGGTTACAAACAGGATGTAGTGTTTCCGCTTCATTGTCTGACTGCTACACAACAAGTGGACAAAATAGCCCTTTTTAAGATACTTATTTTTTAACATTGTAATATTAAAAATTACAATATACGTCATAATTTAAAATTTACTTCTTTTATCTCTTAGAATACTAGCTTGAATAACCGGATACCTACAATCATCGGTTATCATCCCTGATGTCTATGCATAGTGATATAGTGGTTAGTGATGCATATATAGGAAGTTTCGGGTTCAATCCCGACGAACATAGCATGAGGTCCTCAGTGATGTAAACAAAAAGACAAATACATTATAATATTTCTAAAACGTTAGCCTCATAGTGTAACATGGTTTTACGGTTATAAAGAAATAAGATAATACCAGTAGATAACGAGTCAATATAAACGTAATGACACATATACAATTCGCTTAGTTACATGATTAATGAAGCGCGTACAATATATTGATGTATATTCGGTTTAGTTCATTGTCCTTCTGCTTCAGCATCAAGGCTATACAAGATGCGGGAAGGTAGTTCTAAGTTGCATTCCAACCATTTCGGATTCCACTGATGGGTTCCTCTCCTGGGTTTGACAGTTCGTAGGAGTAAAGGTAACTGTGATATTTTGTCAAACAACTTGGGCATTGGACGTTTTTATTGAAAGTTCCTAAAGATCAGTCCTTTACGTATGACAGAACACTGATGAAGAGAAATAGTCCTTGTCTAGTTCTTTTAAAGAGATGATATGATTGAAGATAATGAAAATGTTCACTTCCAGAGATTGGTTACTATGGATCTTATTATGTTATTCACTTTTCACGGGGATGAGTTGACACTGCTACTTGTGGCCTTTATTATGAGTTCCTTAGTTATTAACCGAAGATACACAGTGATTAGGGTCAGGGGTCATTAGTTGTGTAAACTTTATGAAAGTTCATCGCCGCTGATTCAGCTAACGTCTGGTAAACTTCTTAACATTTCATGCCGTTTAACGTTTGAGTGTGGGAGCGTCATGTTGAATGGTCATAGTCTCTTATGAATAAGGATCGGCATCCATGGTTAGGCATTTGGCGTGCACCAATCAGGTATGTGACTAGGCTGGACGGTGACAAACCTTACTTCTCTGCTATACTGGAACAGTTGTAGAAATTCACTCGGCTTCTTAGACTTTGACTCTAGGCTCGACTGGTCATCTCGGGTCCTAGTACCTTCTGGGTCACACTGCAGTAATCAGGACAGCTCAATGAAATGGTCTCTGAATGAAATGGTCCCCTGAAACGAGGCAACTTGTAACATGCGTACTGTCATTGGGCTTTAATATGACACCAACAATGAGTACAGTAGGGAAGAGATGAAAAGACCCGTGGGATGGTCCCAATTGTGTTTTTTTTCACTAGGTTGATTTCTTTTTTTGTTTTTTTTAAATGACTGTGGTTATTACCACCAATATTATATCGGATGATTCTTGGTTTTCTTTGTGTGAAAACTTATAGGGTTATTAGGGTAGAGGTATACCCAGTGTAAAAGTTTTGGTTTAGTTAACCATCATCGGTGTGAATAGTATCACCACAGGCCTGTGCTTTTCGAGTATCGAAGTATTATGTGTAATCGAAGGTGTAGTATGTTTGGTCAATGGAAATATAATCGAGGACTGCTTCCGAGACTTCAATATTGTACGAGTTCAAAATTTACTCAGTGTTATATAACTACCAATTTTGTAACACTATAGTTGGTCAATATGAGAGCAATTAGGTATTTTTTGGTTTACGGGGGACGACTAGTGTGGCTGACCACACATTCTCGTCTGTACTGTATTCAAACCATTGGTAAGAAGAAGCATAAAAATTTTAACGTTTAGTACACATTCGGGCTGTTTTCCACTGTGTATGTTAACTAACGGAATGTTCGCCGACGGTGTTGAACGGTGCGCTGACCACACATCAAGAGAATCAGAACCGGGTGTTGTTTTGGTTCTGCTTAATTGAACAACGCTAGAAGGCAACAAGAAGGTTTGCTGTACGGAAATATGAGTACAAACTGAAGGGATTTTGAAGCGATATGGGTTTTAGTGGAATGATCACGTAGGAGGAGAGTCTTTGCTTTAGCTCCCAAATCAGAAAATAATGGGTGATTAGTGATGTAAAACGACTCGGCCCTTGGTTATTCTACTAGACAAATATACGCGTTCTTCTGAACTCATTGGAGGGACAAAAGGGGCAATGAAGCTTTATTGAACAAATGGGCATTCGTAATCCATTAAGCAGGCCAATATTGAAGTAAAAAGTATGGTAGGTAAGGGGTTGGTGATAGACTAATTTCTTATTGAAGGGTTTGGTTATAGGGGTCACGGGCTTCAGTTTGAAAAACAGTCCGACTAGTAATTTATAGTTGCCTGGAGGATTTCAATTGAGATACATAACTGCAATCCCTTGCGAGGAGATAGGAGCGCGACACAACACTTCCGGTAAGAAGCGATAACTGCTTCAGGTTTAGCATTTGTCACTACGCGAGTATACTTTCCTCCTCGTTACGGAATTAGGGGGCGATGAATTTTTCTCATTTCAGCTGATGCTTTTCTCTTCACTGTGTTTTCGTGAGCGACCCTCCGCGGGGAGCGGGGGGGGGGGAGAGATCCGTCATCCGTTAAATAAGCATTATCTTTTGGCTCATATAAGTTGCTATTGTTCTAGGTTTTAAATTTCTTCGTTATTCTTATGAGGTTAAATTAGTCATTCCTAATAAGGAGGAGGGAAAGGCAACGATAAACTGTTCTGTATTCTTCCTTTTTATGATTTATGTTGCTAATTAAGACTTTGCTTGTTTTGTTTATTCAAGTAATTTGCATCTCAAATTGCCAACTTAGAAAAATATATGCTAGCATCTACCAGAAATTTTCATAGTAATTTATTTTATAATACCAATTCCAAATAATCGTACTATCAGTTTCCAATCAATCTTCTTGCTCAACGCTCTATAATTAAGATGAAAGACAATAAGAGGGCGTTGATTAACTATCCAAATGTAATCTTCCCAATACACTTACTTCTTTGCAATCGAATGATTCCGCCATTTTTACTCTATATGAAGTATGTTAAAGAGCTTTTTACCACTTACTTTAACCAAAAAAAGACCAAATAAAGAAAAGAGTGTGATACATTATACTTAAGCGTGCTTTCCTGGATTCTTTCGCTTTACTGTACGGCTTTGGCTTCTCAGCGTAGATCGCTCTTCTTCTTAAGGTGCGGGTGGTTCTTCTCAGCAACCATATGCTATTTCCCTATAAAGACACTTACCAACTAGGAAATTTCTTATTATATACCGAATATTAATAGGATTCCTGCTTCGTACGGTATGTTTTAACATTTTTGGGTGGATATGTGCCGACTGGAGAGTATGATGATGAGTGAGTTGCCCTATTTTGAAATTATTCTATAAGTAGACTAAAAGAACACGTCAGAGTCATTAGCTTTCCCGATGAGGCTATTATATCATTTGTTCATTGTATTTTTCATCTTAATGGTCCATTGTTTCTTACCAGTGCATAGGAAGTATATCTCGTTCTAGAACTATTTATCAGCTAGATGGTTACATAGCAGTGGCAATATTATTATAATAGATTTTTAGAAATATATACAGTATATAATATATACAATATACATAGGCCTACAATATATATAAGAATATAAAATATAAACATGTCCAATATATACATTACATACGAAACAAAATATTCATAATGACAATTATAAAAGTAGCAAATAAGCAATCGTATCAATAGGCAATATTAGCGACTGGTGAGAGAGAGACAGCGCAGGAAATGACTGGAAAAGAAACAAGGGGTCTAAAACTTTATCAAAACAACAACAACAACAAAAAATAATAATAATTAGACGCTCCTTTAATTTTTCCAGTGTTCAGCACGTGTTATACTTATTCCTTTAAAGGAAGACGCAATTCCATAAGGATAATTGCATAATATATATTATTTATTAGTTTAATGTGTAGTTTGTCCACAGATAAGACCCGGTCTTGTTAGTAATAGCACAAAACGGAAAAAGTAAGATAGTCAATAAAATTATGATGTAGCAAGTAGTGTTAATTGTGCAAGGCAGGCATAGTACTAACATAAGCAGGGAGAGCCCAATTTTAACTGGACCGCTAAAAGAATAAACGTGCACCTGCACACACACAAAGGCAATATCCCTGCGATATCAGTAGCACAAAGTCTTATGAATGACAGGGACGCAACTTAACGAACGGCGGGAAAACACGCGGAGACACAAAGTAATTTTAGGTAAGATAGACACCGAAAACCAAAAATTATAACCAAATTGTAAGTAGGTATCTTGTACAAAATTAGCTAGGCGAAATCTAAAAATCTGCACCCAATATCGAAAAACCAAGCGGGAACGTAGTCCACGAAGTTTTAGAGCCAGAAAATGCCGTATTAAGGAACGGAAATTGTGCGGATAAATGAAACATAATTGATGAGATTGTACAAAGCCGGTGAGTTGGACCCAAAGACGCGTTTCAATATCTGTGAGAAAATTCCAATCTCGGGGGCTAAGGGTAAAACCAGTTTTCAGCACTTGTCGCGGCATAGTTTTTGTCCTGAAAGTGGGGAGAGATGGTTTCAGTACGTGGCGAAAGCGCAAGACAACAAGCCATTTTGGGGCAGTTCTATAGCAAGAAGATAAGGAATGTAATAAGAATACTCACTTTAGAAGTGGATGAAAGGGACACCCTAAAAAAAAAATAGGTACATGTAGGTATAAATTTTGGATTGTTGCGTGATTACACAGGGTGACCACAAAAATAGTGTGAGCCCCTAAACAAAATAGGAGTTCTGTATAAATCGTGTTGAGCGTAGCGTAGCTTTAACAGAGCCATAGCCTCGTAGGCATTCCGTTTCTCGGCCAAGACTCCAACATGGGAGTTCTTGAGATGGCAGAGAAAACGTTCGTCAAGCATGAAACATGTAAATCTGGATGGGTCCATTTCTAGGAGTAACTCAAGCTCTCAGACTCCTGTCAGTAATATGTGACCTATGTCATTGTGTAGACTAGAGAGTAAAATGGTGACTTCAGCATTGTGTTCAGTAGATTTGGCGTTAGTGACAGATGAGTGTTATCCCGACACAGGTAATGTGTCAGGGAGGGAGTGGAGGCTCAAAATTAGCGCTCACACTATCCTCAGTTTATGCCTAGCAAGTATCATTCCGAATCGGGTGACAGAACGTCACCAATACTAGGCTCTTCTGAGCGTACATCTGGCGGAAAAACAACTTTATCCTCCTCTGGAATAGTATTTAATGATAACTCTCTTAGCGAGTGGGGGGAAAGCGCGGCTTCATCCGGATCGGAAGTTGATGAGTCCCACGAAGTCGGGGTACTTGGTAGGCATGCCCGGTTAACGTATAATTTATACATATGACATAAGGTAGCATGGCTGCAGGCCATAGGATCAATTTCCTGGTGGCATGTTAACGGGCACGTCAAGGAAAGATCAAGTTCTGACCGAAAGATCCACGTATGCCAATCCGATGAATGGTATTTCTGTAAGTTAAGTACGAAGCGCGTCGGCCAAGCGGCACGCAACAGCGTTGTGCATGTAGATCCAAAGGAAAAGACAACTGCACCGTGTGGTACATGGGAGGATATGCGATCCAGAGCCATAGCTAATGTATAATGGCCCGACTCAAATGAAATGCGTGATTCCGCCTCATATTGTGCAATTTTAATACGGTGGGTGATAGAAAGTCCCGCTGAAGGAAATGCAGATCGAAGAAGAAAATGATCTTCGTCATGTATAACAGGCTCTCCAAGCGGCGTTTCATTAATGCAAAGAAAGCTAATTTCTTTCGCAATAAAAAGGACAGGATCCAGAGTGATCCCTGTGACCGCTACAAAATATGCATCAGAAAGTGATTCATATGGACTCACTGGAATATGCGTCCCTGCACTTTTCGAAATACTGGTGCTGTGTTCCATCATTAAAACAGTGACGGCTTCAACATCCAAATAATAGGGTGTACGTTAAGTCTGAAAAGAAACCGTACGTTATGTGCTTTACACCATAAATATGAAGGGTGCAAAGTAACCACATTAACAACTTCGTTTATGTAAAGTGATTATTTGATACACAAAAATAACTACGAGTAATTACTGTAACACTATGCAGAATGTGAGTTTAAGAGTCCAGTATATCTTCGACATAGACGGTACTTTATTTAGACTATAAACTCACTATTATATTGGAATTTTACCATTATGATACAAAACTTAATGAGACAAGTAGTTTCAGCGTTATCGTTGGAATCGTCAGCCGCGAAGAGAAATTTCAACCGGTCGTAAATCAGAGAGGGAGCAAGACGGCGGACGCTAAAAAGAAAAAGAAATAACTATTCGAGGGCTCTGCTTCCTGTGCAACGGGAAGTTACAATCTATCAAGTGTATATTTTTAATTTGGTATAATCCAGTACTATTATACTTAGTAGAACGACCGGATGCCTACGGCAGTGGAGATCCGTCGTATGCAATTGAGAATATTTAGCCACTTCTGGAGGCAGATCTGCTGTCTAGTGTTTTCGCCGGAAAATTACGGGTGTTTCCTTGCTCCCGGAACTCGGGACCGTTTTCTGGCGTGGTGCCGCGGAACGTTCCGCATCAGTGACGGATTCCTAGCCATCAACTACATAGCGCTACTCATCGCAGTGGGTTTGTTATGTCTCTAAAGTATAATCTCGTGTGTTCTAATATAATTGGGTTAAATAGTTTTGTATCAATAAGTAAGATAAGCAGCAATTCACTAGAACGTTCATGACAACATCTTCTGTCAGTTTTCATCAACGTCAGTGTATGGTTCTATGCCCTGCATTTTTTTTACAAAGAGGATAGCCTGTGGCTTCCTGTTCCTATATAGGTATAAATAGGAGGAAAGAAGAAACAAAATTTCAGTGGTACTGACGTACAAAGTAACTGAATAATTTTCCTCTTTTTCTTTCTTTATTTTGTTTTATATCTATTATTGTTTCTAAGGAAAATGTAACATACTTATATTACAATTGAAGCACTGTACTGAAGTATTATTATTGATGGTATAACCCACACGGTTTAGTGCTTGACTTAACACTGTCCTTAACTGCATTAATATAAAAAGAGTTCGTTTCCTTTCCTGTCCGTGCCTGCTGCTGTTCGTCCCTCATCTCTGGAAGGTGTTGAGCTAATAATGACTCAAAATATTTGTCAAACAATTTGTTAGATGATAACTGGGCCATCGGCGCAGTTTCCACGGGTCGTACATTTACACAACCCGTAAATTCTTGCTTTACATCCGAATCATCCATCGGGCAATCTATTTCGGATTCAGAGTATTCAGAGTATTCTGATAGGGTATCCCATTCATCAGAACTATTTACAAATTCTGAAAGGGAAGGAGGAGTAACGGGACTCGGTATATCAGCCGAGTCGAACGGTTCTGGTTCGATTGATGGATCTTTTACGACTGTATTATTCAACTCTGGCAATAGTAAATTAGGGCGTTTCTTTCCCGTTTGATGTGGGTATCTACGAACGGAGTCTGACGTTGAGGATCCCGAGGGAATGGGGACGTCTGGCTCGTTCCTGTAATCTTCCGTAGCGTGATCCTCTCCCGGGGACGAAATCAGTCGGCCAATCACTAGGCCTGCTGGTAAAAATTGACCGGTATCTTTTGAACCTATGCTCACTAGCGGTATGCTAATTTGTCTGGTAGGATTTGTAACTGTTAATTTTGGGAACTCGCAATGGTACCACGTTTGTATGCCACTTGAAGGTTGAAAGTCCCAGTAATATATATCCTGCCGAGGGATGTCAATTTTCATTATACATTCGGTATGATAACTTAGTTGAACACTATATGGTAATGCAATATCATAGATCGGCAGACCGTCTACCGCCTGATTGGCTACCACGGTCAAGTGTTTCTGTTTGGGATCGTCCAATGCAGAACACGAAGATTTCTTAGTTATTTGCAGTTGTCCTAAAGAGTTAGTTACCTTAGCCGAGTCAGTTTGTTCTTTAGTTCGCGATGTGTAAAGATTATTAGTAATTTCCTTGGAGGAAGATGGTCGTGAAGACCCTTCCTTTGCAGGCAAATTTTGAGGAGTAGCTTGTGTCACTCCCGGGTGTGTGTTATTCTTGCGAGTTATAGTAATAGTCCCTCGACTATTCAACACATGTGCGTTGGTTTTACCAAGTGGTGAAGTTGTACAAGGGTGATTAGGTGCGTGAAGTTCAAATTGGTGGGAGGTAAGTATTGTTTTAGCGTCCTCTTCAGGACTCACGGGGATCTCAGCTGGGATGGTCCCAGTAGAACTCACACTCTCAACCTGCTCTTGACTGTCTGTGGCACCCTGCCTTTTTGGTGGCACCGACAGTTCAGTAGGAGCTGGCTGCAAAGTGGAGGAAGTCACGGTGGAGGAGAATTTCGGGACTTTGTCCTTCCACATTCTGGGATTTCTCCATATTGGTGCGTCCTTTTCAGGAGATGCCGTGATCCTATTTACAGTCGGTTCAAAGGGTTGGGCCTGATTTTCCGTACTGGCTGGTTGTAACGTTCCTTGCACATCCACCTGTTGAGATGAGCAGGAGGAGTGATTACTGTCATCGTTCGGTATGAGGGAAGAAGAGGATTTCTTCTTCCTTCCTCTGCGTTGCTTACGCCGTCGAGACCGCCGCGACGGTGACGAGGCTCGCGTCGCGTCGCTAGTTGCACTTGAATTAGCCAAACTAGTGGTATCACTAACTTGAGAATTTATATTATGTTGCGTCCACTCAGAACGTGGAAAGTGAGCAGTATACTGTTTATGAGAGCGTTTACGGTTTCTTGGCGTAGTGCGAGTGACGGCGTTCGGGACCGGTTCTGCATGCACGTCGGAATATTTGTTCCACCTGTGGCGCAGATATTGCTTGTCCGACTTCCTGCTGTGTAAATGTTCATCTCTCTTCCGAATATGCGGAACCTGTTTAAAGTGAGTGTTCTGTTTTCGTCTTCTCCTGGACTTCTGTTCCGGGGGTAGCTCAAAGAAAAGATCTTGAGCAGCGTTTCCAAATGCATTGGCAATGACTAGATGGTCCCGCAGAATAACTAAAACATGTCTGTGTAGGAAGTCAGCCCCAAGTATTACTGAATATGAACAATACTCCGGTGGAATTATTGCAAAATCTAGATATCGTCGCATAGTGTTATTGAGGTGATCCGTGAAATAGCACGGAACACGTATTACTCTTAGTAGCTCGCTAGTCTTAGCACCGACCCCTTTTATCCGGGTATAGCCCTTTTTAAACTGGGGGGTTAAATACTGCTTAGGTACAAAATCAGCCTTCGCCAGTGAGATAGCGGCCCCGCTATCTATCAGCGCAGAGCCCCAATTAGGCCCTATCCTGACCAATACGGTACACAAACTTCCGCCACCCCGTCCTATCCCATAGTTGTTAAAAATCTGATTCCTATAGGGTAGGAGAGAGGGCTTTGCCGGTTCGGCACCGACGTAATCTTCCGGGCAATGGGACACAGGAATGTAATAGGATTCGTTGGCGCGCTTCAGTGCTGGCCAATCTATTCTTTCGTTGCACCACAGTATTTCTGGGTGTTTTCTCGTATATGTCATGCGGTTTGCAGTTTCCAGTTTCCTAAGATAATCCATACATTCATCTAAATCGTTCATGTCGTCAACACCAAGTATTAGTTTCTCTAAAAGCTCGGGCCGCAAACCTGCTCTGATCTTATGCATCAATTCATTCTTATCTAGTTGTCCACGAAGAAATTTGAGATCTTTCATTAGTTTAAAAATGAAGGCCAAACTATACTCGCCTGCGCTCTGCTTTCTATTTTCTAAATCATACTCAAGATTAACACGATAATGGATGGATGGGAAAGCCGAGACTATTTTACTTTTTAATTCTGGATAGGTAAGCGTAGGCTAGGTTGCAATTTGCAGTAAATACCACGCACTGGCTGAGCCTGTTAAAGTAAGAGGAAAGAAATCTGCCATCTCCCGTGATGTCCAATCATATATGCGTGCCGTGAGTTCGTAGGATGATAGAAAATTTTCTACAGCCTCGTATCTACCTCCTGAAAACAACGGGATTTTCACATCTGGGTAAATACGATATGCTTGAGATCCAGTGTCCGCCTCAGCGGTATGATGACCGCCTTCAGGTGGTGGAGTTTGCGTATTTTTCTTTAAGTATAAATCTGAGATCTTAGGCTTTTCTAAACTAGGCTGCGACGAAGGTTCTGAAACCGGACTAGTTTTAAATTCTCTTTCAGATTTTATGTTAATGTTATCTTTGTGTTCTGAACTGGTATCTTGAGTTGAACCTAACCTTTGACTGTTAAATGTTTGCTTTGAATCACTCTCATACGTTGAGAATTCAGTTGTTCTATCCTCTGATTTGTTTGTGGGGGGTTCAATTTCTGCCGAAAGCGTCGCAGAATTTAATCTACTTTCAACCCTACTTGGTGATGGTGATTTCGAACTTTGTTCTGGTCTAACCGCTGTATTTTCCAACTTGTTGGTGCCACTATCTGTGGGCGAGCCTACACTACTAGATGGAGAGACAAACGTTATTTTCGGGGGATCATACCGCCCTGTTTCCTGATACTTCCTCATTTCCTTAGTAGCAGGTGAATCGCTAATACTGTGTTCCGAACTGACAAAAGGTGCACAGAATAAACTACTACTGGGCCTGACACTATTTTTGGACTGATGTGTACTTGGCGAAAAAGAAAGGGGTGAATAAGACTTTGGTTTTTCAATCTCCTTTAAACATACAATTGATGGCGCGTATTCGGCGTACTCAAATATTTTTCCAACGTTCTCTAAGACTCTTGATTCCGACCATGATTCGTTATCGTTTGAATCCTTTTCTTCCTCTTCCTGCTTGGGCGACTGAGCGGTAGAAAGATCCTCATTTTCCTTATCTTCGGCGACTGAAGATTTTGTTTTACTGTCAAAGGTGTTGTCGTCCTCTTATTCACTACTCTTAATGAGCATTAGATCCCTGGCCGTTCTCTGGGGCGTTGATGCTATCAGGGGGTCCCAATTTGAATATGTGAGGTCATCTCCTGGGTTCCACGGAGGTAGGGAGGTGCCTTCATTACTGAACGAGGTAGTAGTTAACTCTGGGCTTCTTCTTTGGGAATGCTCCTTTTCTTCCTCGGAGAGGGATTCTTCCTCAGCTCGTAGCCTATTCAGTTCGTATTCTAATCAAGATTCCCGTAGGATATCGTCGTCTCCGGATTCCGAAGTACTAACGTTTCCATCCGACCATCTAACCTGTTTAACTACATCGAGCAGATTGTCTATACTATCTAGGTGAGCCAGTTTTTCTTCCAAAGGCAGAACAGGGTCAAACATGACGGGGTTGGTTTGTGTAGCAATGCTACATAACACTTTTGGAAACCTAAAGTCCGTTTGAACGCTAGCGTCCGTTCGTTGCACGGGCGAGTCTGTTTGAATCTCAATATCAAACTTCCCTATTATATGATCCGTGGGTAATAAATCCTTGTTGGGAATAATCGGTTCCGTTTGAAAAAGCAATCCAATCCTTTCTACACCCGAGTCCGAGCAACGAACCACGGTGGTCTGTACCTTTTTATTTTTCTTTCCTATAATCAGGGGCTGTATTAAGGCTCCTATCGCTGGCGACAGGTCAGTTTGTAAGGACGTTCTAAGTTGTTCTATCATCTCATCATCTGAGCAGTACGAATAATTTTCTTTGAGTTCCTTAGGTTCTTCCTGATCCGAGACTCTGGGTTCGGTACCTGTTTCAGCCAAGAGAGACTGGACAGTTACACCCGAGTCTTTAACTACATCCCTAATAACAGTTTCAGGAGGCTCCAAGTCAAACTGTTCTGACACAGGTTGAGATGGAACCTCAGATGGCTCATACTTTACTGGAAAATAAATCGCTTCCGGACTAATAGGTGTATGCGAAGAGAGTAAGTTGTCGTTCCTACTACCATCTTCGATTTTATGAGATTCAATTTCAGTTTCTTTAAGATTAACTAGGTTCGCGTCTATATTTGAGGTATTGCCTGGCGTCAATTCTAACTCAACAGTGGCCCTAGGGTCAACTTGACCAGCTACAATTAGCTCTGCTATTTCAAATTCCTCTTGTAAATTTCTTTCATTTCTTAAATCCCTAGCATTCATTCCAGGCGGTGGTTCGTCTATTTCGGAGTCAAGCGTTAAGGTTCTAGGTAAGGGAACAGGTTTTTCGGTTGTTGGAGTAGAATTAAGCGCAGGACCTGCGGGACTAGAAGCCGCTAACGGGGTTGTTTCACAACCAGTTGCAGGCGGTTCCTGCACATCCGAAGTCGGAGTGGGAGGATCTATGTACAAAGTACGATCCCACATATCATAATATTTCGGAGCATATGTAGGCAACCAACGGCCGAATTCGGGAGTTGCGTACCCTGATCCTTTAACTTTGTTACAATATAAGCAATACACATTGTCATATTTATCCCACATATAATAATGTTTCCCATTCCCGGAGGGGGAACAGGGACAATGCGATTTTCCTAAATCTCGCCAGCGTTGCTTTAATTTCTCAGCAAAACTCATGGCTATTCGTTTTAAACTCATCTTTGCTATCTGTAAAAGGTTCTCAATATAACAACACTATGATGTAACTTACTTCCTGCAATAAGTGTATACTGACAGCTACAAGAATTTACTTCACGAAAAAGTCACTTCCGCGGGAACTGACGTATAAGTAGATTAAATAAGCATATATGAGATTCTTAACCTAGTTGTAGTAAATATATATTTCCTTCTTCCTGTATATTTTTATTCCTTTAAAAAAATGTAGGATTTACGTAGTATATAGATATTCCTGTTATTTTTAAAACCAAATTTAATGCTCTGTTTTATTTTATCTTCTTTTACTTTTTATCAAATGTTAATTTCTGATAAGTATCTCAAATTACGCCGATATTAATTCGCGATAAGGCTAGTAGGCTGAACGCACTCCACTAAACACGGGATTACATGCTACTAAGTACGTTCACTATTCGAAAAAAAAAGTTTCTCCGTTATTTTTTTTAAACTAGCGCAACAACACTGTCTATTTCTATAGTTTCCGAATCACAACTTATAATATTAGCACTAAGTAATTTACGAAAAGAAAGATAACTACATTTCCTGCGATAACATAACCAAGCAAGCCAAGGTAAATGTAAGGTCTATACAAACCAAAAATATTGTACCCAAGGCACCTCCACCAAAATCTGTTACATTTATTGTTAGTAAGTTGGTGTGTGAGTAGGGTTTGGGGGCTCCACCACATGTGCTGTATATGCACAGGATAGGCTCGATGGAATGAACCTATACTTCTCTCTCTCGTATTCTTCCTCCTAGCTGATGGATTCTGTATTAATCCGCGATTAACCTCGAACTGAGCGTTCTCTTCGGCCGCTAGTCTGGAATCAAGTAACTGGTACCTTAATGAAAGAGAAGTAGCATCGAAGTTCGTAACTCAGAGGCTTAACTTTAAGACTGTACCCGAATCGTCCAGTACAAATGTGAGGATTCTTGGCTTGCACCTAAGTCATTAAATGAGTCCAATAAATAAATAAATAAGAATTCCATAATAAAGTATTTATTACAAAAGAAATCAAAAAGAAGAGAAGTACAATCGAGTTACATAAAGCGTGACCAGACTATTTATAGTTTAACTGACATTACTCCATCTTACATATATGTTACTAGCCTACAGACTGCTCCTCAGTTCGCGAAACCTCCACATATTGTAAAAATGCGAAAAGAAGAAAAAAAAGAAAAGAGATTTAAGAAATACCTGGACTCGAGCAGCAAGTAAGGTGTTAATACTTGCGTAACCCTTTAGCTTTTGCTTGGCATGTTATCGCTTCTTTAGGAAATTTTAAGTTAAAACATAGTGATGGCGAATTTAGAAATAATTTGTAAGTTCGGCAGCATACCTGAGTCTTAAGTAGTAGCGCAACTGCTGCAAACTGGAGACGAGACCAGCGCAGGTTGAGTGCCGGCCCAAGACAGGATATCGGCAAGGTCGAACTCACCTCCTTTATACTCTCGGGGCGGTGGCTATTCCATCATATTGCACCATATTGCATCCATCATATTGCACCATATGGCACCCATCATATTGCACCATATGGCACCACACGTGGGCGGATAGTCAAGGCCAATCTAGCTTCTTTCTACTGCCTTTATGACCTCTATCTCACCTTGGAGGAGTGTGTGGGCAGATAGCCAAGGTCAATCCAGCACCTTTCAAGGAGTGCGTGGGCAGGAGTCGACACGTGGCAGGAAGCAGAGTACAAGTAACATTGCCGTTGCACTAGCGGCCAACTATGGTACTAACCCATGCTAGGCTATACACCACGCGGCGAAACCATATGTCTATTGAGATTTATTATTTTATTATCTATATATTTAGGGTTTTCTTGTTCTTTCTTTATAACTGGATTTCGTTCTGCCATCATGAATGGCACAAGACCTTCTTTGCTTTTGTCTTTTATATTTCTGTTTGCTGCTCTGCGGTCTTACATCCAACAGGGGCCAGGAACACAGCTTAGCCAGGCAGAGTTTTAAATAAGTCATTCCCGAAAGAATATTTTTCTCCCCTGTCTCCTGTCACTATGTCACCGCCCCTAGCTCCCACTCCACACCACAGAATCGAAACCCGGCTATCGTCCGAATAGAGACCTCGAATTGGTTACAAATAAACCGAACATGGACCTCATACACGAGTTGGTTACATATAAATGACGCCCGAACTACCGACCCGAATCGAGACCGTTAGTGGTCGATTACTTACAACTTTAATATTTTAATATATCATTTCTTTTCCAGCTTACTACCAGGAATTCGAGAAAATGTCTTTCAGGTGATTTTAATAATATGTTTTTGAAGAATTAAGGAAAGCAATGAAAGAGAGCCGTGCTGAGTTTAAAGAGAATGTTGACAGATTTATAAAGCAAAATAGAGACTTTTGCTGAGGTAATGATCGAATTAGGGCAAAATATAGACGCTTTGCGGGACGCGTTTCGTGAAAATAGTCAGCAAACGGAAAATGCTGAAAACAAAACATCGGAATGTGAACCCCAGTTACAGTCAGATGTTCCTACCGGAAACGAAATAGCGGAATTTGAGCCTCAGTTAGTGATTGATATTCTTAGTGTAAACGAAACATCGGAATCGGAATCGGTACAGAGACAGGTATACTAAATCAACCTCGTAACGAATCTGACAATGATTTTATTCATTCAGGATCTAGTGACACCGATTGCAGTAGTAGTAGTAGAAGTGAAAAATCACGAACTTACGGTTGTAGACGACAGAGATCGCAAACGCACTAAAACAGCTGTCACAAACCAAAGAGAGAAAAGGCGCAAACGAGGTTATAGTTATTGCAATAAGCCAAGAACCCAAGACCAGATGGTAAACAATATAAAATTTAAAGGGAATCAGAACCAAGATCGCACACGAAAGAATAAAAGACACAAAAAGAGTCATAAATCACGGCCACGTAACCTGAGTTATCACAAACGAGACAGGAACCGCAACTTGTGTAACAACATGGATAATATTTTTGTACGTAGTAGTAATCATTGTAGGAATAAACGAACAGACTGCAGTTACCAAGAAAGAAACAGTAATCACAGAAAAAGAGAAAAAGGTGGTGACCAATCTTTGTATAATGATACACATTTTTCTTCCAGGAAAGTCACGCATTGCTTTTAATCTTTCTTTCTACTGTTAGGTGATAAACATGCATTCATTTTTTTCCTTTTTGCTTTTAGTTTCGATGACTCACGGAAGAAATGAAAAGAGAATTACGCATTGTTTTTAAACTTCTTTTTGCTTCTACTTTTAACTGTTCAGCGGAGAGCAGCTATTATGTTTTTCTTTCGTTTTATTTTGATAACAGCCGCTGCATTCTCGACCACCTGTTTATGTCAATGAATAACGGACGACACACAGCTGATTGATTCTTTTTCTCTTTTGGTCTTTACTCCGTGTCGCACAGTTGAATACGAATGTTGCAAACCTTATTAATGACTCACTATTAGTTTAGTGTTATTAATTTTTCTTGTTTTCATTTCAAATGTTTGAATTTAGGAATTTTAGTAAAATTTAACGCATTCTACATGCGTAGGGCAATTGCATTTTAAAAGCAATTTGACATTTTGTCAAAATTTCCGCACCCTAGCTACTGGGAAGATGTTTTGGCCTTATAATATAGTTATTAAATGTTTTAAATTTTAAATTCCTTTATAGGATCCATTCCCACTTTCGAAATTCTTGAATATGTTGTTACATGTTATTTACAATTAATGTTTGGTATTCTTTTTAGAATTATTTTCAAAAAATGCCCAGGATCAGAAAATTTTAGTTGTTATTTATATAGTTGTGTGTTTAAAATTTAGTATGTAGTCACATACTTAGGAGAACCGTACTTATCCAAAAACGGTTTGAACTAGTAGCGCAGTTCCGTACCTCAGCCAGTGGGAAGATGTTTTGGCCTTATAATATATTGTTATTAAATGTTTTAAATTTTACATTCCTTTGTAGGATCTCTTCCCACTTTCAAAATTCTTAAACATGTTATCATACATATGACTCACAATTAATGTTTGATTTTCTTTTAGAATCAAAAAAATATCGAGATGTCCAGGATAAGAAAATTTTTAGTTGTTTATTATATATACATTGTGTATTTATAATTGAAACTTAGCATGTAATCTCATGTGTAGAATACGGAATTGTAAACTTATAATTAATGTTAAATTTCTTTTTCAGTGTTAATCTTAGATTTTCGTTTTCATTTTGAAGTGTTTACTGTGTTTACTCTTTGAAGTGTTTGAATTTTGTTGAACTTCATTTACGTCATTTACCCGATTTTGACTTATTTGAATTTCCAGGATGTGACATGATATATTTCGTTCGAAGAGAAAAGTTTAGAAAGGAAATTAGGCTAAGCCTTAAACGAGTGAAAACAGGCATTTTCTTGTTGGTTAATAGTATGTGCAGGAATGTCGTGTGAATAGCATATTTTCCGAACTAAAGCAGTAATCTTTTTATTTTAGAAGAAACTATATGAACAGATACTATGATAGTGACCGGTCGTCTTTCTTCCATATTGATATTTGTGTGGAAGTATGCTTAATTCCTATATTTTCTTGTAATTTCTGATTAACGTTCTTTTAATCTACTATAGACATCTGGCGACCGTAGGGAAACTTCTTCGGGTAGGATATTTCATGGGGATAAATATATTTTTTCAGGGAGGCAATATTTCCTGGAATTGCAGATCTCTTGCAAAATGGATGTGGGTAATCCATTGGATATTCCATAGCTAACTGTATTTTCGCCATCAATTGCAAAATATAGTTTTTCATTTCTTTTCTTCCTTTATAGTAACCCGTAAGTAAGCATGTGTATTCTTAGGTTAGATTTTTTGTATATGTTATTGTCTAGTAACATTTCAGCGAATATTTTAATGTTTATGAATCGTAATTATATGATTTGTATTGGTATAGTAATACGTTGTAATATTTTTCATATTAATTTTGAGAAAATTGTATTTTAGTTCCAGTATGTCGTAGAAACTTTTCGAATTCGACATTGATTCCGAAAAATAAACTTATTTTCTTCTTTCCAATAGCATGAAGCCATAACGTTTTATGAAAATTACTTTCTATCAATTATTTCATATGCTCGATGATTGAATTTCAAGGTGTCAATAAAACCATTTTGAATATTTGGTAGCGAAGATGCCTAAGAAAGTTTAACTGTTATGGAATGACATCTGTTTTGTAGGAAATTTAATTTGGATGTTTCAAACCGATCAGAAAGTTGTAATGTCGTTGTCTATATTTTCATGTTTGTATTCCATGTTTTTAGGTCTCATGTATTCCGTCTTGGAGAGACATATTAACATGATACGAAAGCATTTGTATTTTGTTTGTTTACACATCTTTTCTACGTGGAAGACATACATTACGTTCCAGGGAACATACATGTATTTTACTGAATATAAAAGTGTTTATATTTCAGTTACGTATAGAAACATTATATAAGTGCCTATGGGTTCAGGCCTTTTCACGTTTCTAGTTTTGCCTCGCAGGTGTCGATGGCATATTTCGTGTGTAAGTACGTGTAGTATTACACATTTTTCCCAACTATGGTTTTGGTCAATTCATGACGTAATGGCCGTTTGTTTTCAGGAATGTTTGGACCAATGAGTCAACTTCCTTGATTCATACCTTTGAGAAACTTGGATCAACACCGTATAGTTTTCAACGCTTTATTAATAACTTCTTTTGCACACACCCACATGTTCTGGTAACCCTACAATATTTACATTTTTTGGAAGTGAACAACAACGATTATTCTAGGCCTAAGCTAACAATAACTTTGTTTCACAATGAATCATTTGTTACATTGAGCATTATCAAACTGAAGTGTCGATTTCCACATGGCGAGCAGATGTCATTTTGATATTAGGGCGTACCGAATTTTCTTCATACATGTGAACGAAATCACGATCTTTTCTTGATATATAGAATCATGCTTGTTTGTTGGAATTAGTATGAACGTCAATTTTGATTTAAGTTTATTATATTTTTATTTATTTTTTGGAAAAACGACTTTTCTTTCTTTTTTTTATTAAACAACACATGGAACTATTAAAAAAGGGAACATACAGGTGAAAACCTTATTTTGTTTGTATATTATCAGTTTATAATATGTTCACACTTTTATTCATTTTACCTTTTTTAATCATCTTCATATTTTTTCGAATATATCGCAGTAATATTGAAACTTTGACAACAATTTTAATATTTTAATACGTTTAACATGTTTGCCATTTGCATATTTATTCATATTATTATATTCTAAATACAGATAGTAGTATATTTTAAAAAGATTACATTTACTAATTTTCATTGCAATGTTTGATAATATTTTAAGCCAATAATTTCATGAATAATTATAGAGTGTATATATATACTTGATATAATATCAAATAAAGTGATCGAAACGGAACACTTATAATATTTTACGAAAAGTATTTTAAAAAGTAAGAATTTTAATATCTCTATAAACGCTTTCTGAGAACTTTGGAAAAAAAGTTATCACACAGGTGTTTAAATCATATTTCGTTTCTCACACCAGTGTTAAAAATACCTCTCCTTCTCCCCTCATCAACTCATCGATGGAGAACCATGGAGCATACTCAACACAGGATGACAGCATGGTTTCAACATGTGATGAAACGGAAGATAAGGAAAACTGACCACAAACACTCAAGAGGATCTTATCATTTCATGAAACATTTGGATTGGATATTGCTCATGCAGGAACCTCGTCATGTAGTGACTGAACAAGTTAATTTACTGTTTTAAATAGCCCTTTTCAGGTAAAAAAAAACATTCAAGGTCTATGCACGTAGGTCTCACACCATATTTGTGTTGCCAACTGACTGATTTTAAATTTTTAGCGAGAAACCTAATTTTATCCAAATCTCATTAAACGGCCAGGTGTTCTCAACCAGACTACGTGTGCACTTGATAGGTCGTTCCGCTTTCGAGCCCCAAATCTATAACCGCCGCCAGGTTATAGAAGTACTTTTGTGGACGCCCTGTATATTTCGTAAAGACTGTTATTATTATTTCCGATTTATACTTTGTTCTGCGACGCAAATAAGTTCTTTCTTCGGTGGGAATTGCTTCTTTCCCACACAATTGGACAAAGAAGTCTCTTAGTGTTTTCTCATATATATATATATATATATATATATATATATATATATATATATTAAAACATTGCTTTTTTTGAGAAAATTTCAATGAACGTTCTCAGTGTTTCTCCCTGACTTCTTATATGCACAGTATATATTCTATAGTTATTGGGAACTGAATGAAGTGCTTTCTTTAATCGCTTCTGGAAACATTGCATTAGATTAGTGCAGACTAGACCAGAACAGGTATTCAAGTTACCAGAGTGACGCCAGTCATGTAACTTCGCAGTTTCTTATCTGTACTTTCTCACGCCCAAGTTATCGCAATGTCTCTTGCATTGTGAGTAGTTGATTAAAATTAACACAAATTATTTTCCGCATTCTATTTGCATGTGTACACAGGTGATTTAACTGAGTGGTTCTTGGAATGAACTGCCAACACTCTTCAGGAAATCACTGCGGCTCGTAACTTGAGCTTTGGTGCTCAGGGAGTTTGACTCCGGTATTGTATGCAGCCACCACGCACGTTGTGTCGTTAATTAAGTCTGATTTTGTGTTAAAGGGCATTTAGCCGGCGAAGGACGTTTTCTTACGGCTAGCCCCCAACTAGTGAAGTCCCAGGTCCGTAGACCTTGTGCGTACATGTTAGTTATATACGCGCCCTCCAACATCAGCATTCTACTTCCTTTTTTAATTTGCTGAAGACTGATCTTTACGCTTCAGGATTGTTTGGCGCAGCAACTGGATTCCTCGTGGGATTGTCACGACAACTTTTCCCCAGTGCTAATCACCCAAGTGTGTCAATGGTGTGAGAGAAGCATTTGCAGTGAAATCTGAATGATAATCTTATATATATAAAGGGCTTCTGTGCATTAAAAAGGCAAAGTGTGATTTTAGTGATGAAAATTGTTATACATGTTCTATGTTCAGCGTTGTATTCCTTCCTCTTATTCATTATTTTTCATATAACAGTATTCTAATAAATAAGTATAGTGTTATTTAATCCAGTGTGTTTTCGTTGTCTGTGTGAGTGATGTTTGTGTGCGTTATGGTCTGGATGACCGTCTGATCGTCCGTGAGGTGTTCGGGACGAGACATCCAAACTCCTCGGCGCTTAATGCTCATATCATGATTGAGACCGATGATTGATTTGGAAATAATTTGTAACCCTTTCTTGGAGAGGTCTTTCATCGTCCTATTCAGGTAAGTTCTGGTCTCAGGAGAATACTTATTGGCAGGACCACGAACTAATACTGGACCTCAAATTAGTTACAAAAAAATGGAAGCCCGAACAGCGACTTGACACGCGGGTGGTTACAAATAAATGTTCGTCCGAACAGTGACCTCGAATTGAAATGGTTACAACACCCCTCCATTAATCAAGTAGAGCATTGTAGTTTATGAATGTATTTACTTCGACTGTTTCGGGCTTAAGTTATAAGTAAAGAGAAGTTAAGAACAAATAAAAAAATTTGTTTGGTAATAATAAAAATAATAAGGAATGATATAACTTACAGTCAACTGATCAGTACGGGACTGTATACCTTCTTTGGGCCACCCTATATATATATATATATGTGTGTGTGTGTATGACGGAATATCACGAATAAATTTTAATGACTTTCATCCCAAATTAGAGGCATGTCATTTCTCTTTTAGCGACTACTTGTGTCAACTTTTTGCAACAGTGGAGGTAGCTGTCTTATCTTAAAAAAATGTGTATGGGACGCGGAGAGGAACTTGTCAGACACCTGAGGTAATCACTTGGTTTCTCCACCCTCTATCGTTCTTAGTTATTTTGGGCCTTATGCAGTGTCGTTTCGATGTATGATTAGCATCTTACTATAGGCCTGAATATTGCAGGAAACATGTTAGGCGAAGTCTTTAGTATTATACTAAACATGACTCTGAATGACTCTGTATAAGGCTCACTGTCCCTTGTATGCAACGTATGGATATGGTCAACTTGGATTCCATTATTTTCACGGCTCCGATTTCTTCCCTCATTTTTTCTCTTTTACCTTTCTACAAATCGCATGTTTCGCTGCAGTTCATAGTTCTCTTTTTTGTATGATGCTTTACTTTTAATTTTCCCAGACTTTATCTCCTACTCAATTTGATCTTTCTTCCATTTTGTCTCATCCTAAGTAAATTGATAGATTTGTTTGGCCTTATGCAGAGTCTTTCTGAAGTTTAATTAGTACCATACTAAAGAGTTCGATTAACATTTGTTTCCTGCAGTAGTCAAACCTTCAGTACGATTCTAATCGTACGTCAAAACGACTTTGCATTAGGCAGTTTACTGACAGTGGCAAGCAACATCTTAATTTCATGTTTGCCGTGTATCAGAAGTAGAAGAACTAGCTAGACGCAGTGTGGCCACTGCTAGTAAACTTACTTTCGTACTAGATCTAGTATCTTTTATATTATTTTAGTGTTCTAGTACGTTCATCAACAAATCAAGTACTTTTCTTCCCCTATTTATACATTTGGGAGAGAAAAAGAATCTCATGAAAATTTAGCAATGTACGAAAATTTCACTGTTCCTGGTAACTTTTTCCGTCAGTCTTTTTTTTTCAACAGTGATATTTACAAAAGTGGAAGTGGGACATAGGTGCCGTCCGGTCGCCATCTGCAACGAGAAGGAATTCTGGCAACTTATGGTTCATTTGGTTGGGCTAAATAGGAAGTACAAAAGTGTCAAAGAACGAAGGGTTAAAACTAATAAATGACAACAATGAACAATATTACATATTAGGTGATTCGTTTAAACAATAGGCTATTAAGGAATTAAAACTAGATTTTCTCATTAAGCCCATTTTATGATATTTCTTATTTATTCTCAACATCGTCTATATTTGTCATACTTGTGTTACTTTAGTTGTTTTACAGTGACTTATAATACGTCAATTAAGCAGGAATTCCGCCAGGATTTTTAGTTTTGGGTGAAAATTCAAAATTGGGAGGGTGTAAGTGGTTTTCAAGGTTTGTATCGAATTTTGACTAAAAAATTTAAAGTTGGTTGCTCTTTCAAGAATATGGGAGGTCACTACCCTACCTACAGAAGAGGGCAAGCTGCCGGAAACCTTCGAAGATATTAAAATCATAAAATGTCATAAATAGGGTGAAACGGGAGCAGATAAAATTTTAGTTCTTTTCCCCCGGATCAAGTACTTTTTTTTTAGGTAGGTTAGTACGAAATATTTTGGCTTGGTGGCCACACTGGCTAAAAGCTTAACTAATTATTACAATGTGTGTAACGCATTAACTAAGCGAGGGAATCCAGTAAGTACACCTGTGATAGGACTACAGCAGATTTCGAGTGATATCTAGTGACGTTGTTCTCGAGTTATTGTGTACTTGACTTGTGTAGTGTTCTTCACCTTTTATTTACTATGTGTGTTGTGCATTAGTGCAAGGTTTTTTTAAAAAAATTCTCTTTCGTTGCTGCCAAATATGGCAGCCTCCTCAGACGGACACGTGCTTCAATCCACTAATATGGATACTTCATCGTCTACTAATTCTTCAAATTCTCATGTATCAAATGTGCCCTATGCACATACTAACAATAACAGCTATAAAACTCATCATCTAGGACCTTATGTCGTCCACGAGTTCTCCACGTCTGCTTTGAGCAAACAGCATCCTATGAAACTAGGTAGACTCTTATGCAATAATAATCTAACAGATGTAACTGATATTCGCACTCTTGGCCCTCAGGGTTTAAATGCCTTTTTTCGTACTGGCAAAGCAGCCAACGATTTTCTTCAACACCGTTTATTGGCGGCACATAATTGGCGTGCTTACATTCCGAATTACGCCGTTTCTTGTCAAGGTATATTACGAGGAGTCGATCTGTCCTTAACGGACGATGAACTCATCACTGGGTTACGCAGTAGAGCTCCAATCTTACATGTTCGCCGCATGTTTCGTAAACGTTCTTCGTCTGTTGATTCCTCAGTTCCCCCTACATCTGACTCTTCTTTACCTCCAACCTCCCATTCTAACCCTTCTGTTACGGATTCTACATCCTCTTCCATCCCTACCGGAACAATCGTTGTTACTTTCAATGCCAACACTCATAGGCGCCGACTTGAAGAAAATTTGGGGGAGGGGGGGTACTGGCGCAAATCCTGGGAAAATGAAAGGGACATGTCCCCCAATCTTGGGCCTGGGGGACAGTCCCCCAGTAGTAATACGGGAAAAGTGTTTTTTGGGGTAAGTGTTATGATTTGTGTCCAACTGAAATAAAGGAATGTGAGATGTAATTGATTTCTCTTGGCTTTTACCGGTACATTTATTTATTTTATTTATTTTTTTAAAGTAAGAATCGTGTTCTGTAGTAGTTCAAACTTAACTTCATGCTGTAGTGTAGGGATGCGCACGAGACAAAATTTGGGGCTGTCTCGACTCGAAAATGTGCTGTAAAACTGATGTCTTGACTCGAAAAATGTATATTTTTCTATTAGAAGGGCTTTGACTCGACTCGAAAAAAGTATATTTTTCTATTAGAAGGGCTTTGTCTCGACTCGAATTTTGCCAGGAAAATTCTGCCTCGTCTCGTCTCGTCTCGTACGCATCCCTAGTGCGTTTAGTTGTCTCATCAATATGTATTAATTCTACATCCGCTACTTGGGCACAAATTGCAATAAATGACAGAGAAGAATATGCCCCTCTCCTCATTCTGGAAAATTGTCTCAGCTGTAGGTACGGGACAAATCCCGGTGAAATTGGGAGACATGTCCCCCCAACATTGGAACTGGAGACTTTCCCAATAATCTGATTTGAAAAATGCTTTTTGCATATAAGTGTGACGATTTGTGTCCGACTGCCTCAAAAGAAAGTGAGATAAAATTGATTTCTAATGAAAATGAAAATGAAGGTGTGCGACTGTGCGGGAAGTAACCTGATGTGAAATCTTATCTCCTCCTCTCTCCTAGGCCCTAGCACACGAAGAGTATATGGACTACCCTATGTCAGTAGAACCCATCTTTTCAGCAAACGCCCATTTCATCTATTTGTAGTATCAGCCTAGGCATCTACTCATGCTTCGTAAGCAAACAAAAGAATGTAATTGCTGGAATATTTTTCTCCGTAAACTTAAGGTTACATCTGTAACCCTTAAGTACTCGCGCGGGGTGTTCACAGACTCCCAACCAGGTAACTTTCGTGTTGCTAGCCAGAAGTCCTGATGAATTTTTTTTAAAAAAATGTCTCAAAACGAGTTCAAGAGATCTGATTGCAGCATATACTGTACTTTTAAAAACATGCCAATAGTTACGCAAGAGTATATAATATGCGTCAGATTCCTGTAATGCTATTGAGATTATCATCATTTTGCTCAAATAAGAGTATTGTTGCGTCATACATAATTTTCTTTCTTCATAGTTTTGGGGAAGTCATTATTTATATTATTATAAAACAAATGTCCAAAATTTTAACGTGGATCATTGTTGATGCCTAATTGGAAACATACCAATTATAAATATACAAGTATTCAGATTTCAGAATGTGTTCACGGCAGTGATTTGTAATACGGATATGTACTACTACTACTTTATCTACATCGCCTAATTTATAATATACTCTACAACATGTTCACCTCAGAAATCAGATTCATCTTCCGTAATATGAAAATCTTTGATTTTTATGTCCCACGGTTATGCTGGCTGGGCTAAAGGAGATTGTGATAATGAGAAATGAATGAAATGGTGGAACGAAGAAAGTGGGAAGAAACGGGAGAACCCCGAATAAACCCAATCACATGGTATTTGTCCACTACAAAGTTCACTTCGCGGGAGCAGGGTTTGAACCCGAGACCCCACGCACCAGAGGTGAACGCTCTACCACTGAACCACTGCGGCCCCTTACCGTAATATAGGTTTCATCTCCCTTCCGTAAACTAAGTCTCAAATCTGCCCACCTTGCAATGTTGAAGACAACCAGTGGCACCTTTAGGATTTTGTTTCGAGGGGCTATGCCCAACACAGGGAAGGAAGTGGGCAATTGCCCACCTGAGTTTGAGAATTAAATGTATTTTAATTTATGCATATATTGAAATTTTAATGGCAAGAATTGCAGACCGATAAATCCTATATGGTATAATACAAAAATTTAGGAGTGAATCTCATCTTTTATTCTATCCATAGAAGAAAAAAGAAGTATACTCTTGGCCTACCTAATTTTCCGGGCTAATTATTCCCCTGTTCTGATTTTTTAAAATTCAAACCTTTCCTTGTTTGTAAAATAACAAAACGATATAATTTTTCCTTTACTATAATAATTAAAGCCCCGTTATGTTGATATCCGCGCAAGTTGGTGTGGAACATCAGTTTCGGTTATCAACTCCTCTTAGTTTTGGTGTTACTGATGACGGCCGACTTGAATTACAACTGACAACGTCGAAAGTATGATAGGCGAAACGAAAGAAAGAACATGAAGAAAAAGAAACAGAAAAGTAGAAAGGACGAAAGAAAGAAAAAGAGAACGCAATTCTTACATTATATGAAATTTGGTAAATACAGTATTATTTCTGAACAAAGAGCATAAGAAAATGGGAATTCAATGAAATTCTTAGAAATGCTAAGAAGGATTATTGATTATTGTTCTAAGTGGAATGCGAAAACTAATAAATTTATTACGGGGCGAGCTTGAGCCCGATAGCACCCTATACGCCACTGAAGACAACTCTGTTTCCCTGATCCTCCACAGCATTGTTTTTGAACTTCATAAATATTTTGAACATCGGTTTTATATATATATATATATATATATATATATATATATATATATAAAATTACCCGTCCTCCCAATGTTGAAGACAGATTTGCACTGATGGGGGGGGGGACAATGTATAAATATATCATCATATTCAGAAGTTTTTTATCAACTGCTTGATGAAAGCCCCTCCCCAACAGGATCTCGGTCCGCGGTGGCTCAGTGGTAGAGCGTTCATCTCTGGTGCTTGGGGTCCAGGGTTCAAACTCTGCTTCCGCCACGTGAACTTTGTGGTGGACAAACACCGTGTGCGTGGGTTTTCTCGGGGTTCTCCCGTTTCCTCCCACTTTCTTCATTCCACCATTTCATTCATTTCTCATAGTCACCGTCTCCTTTAGTCTAGCCGGCATAACCGTGGGACGTAAAACTTAACGATTTCATTTCATTTCATTTCCTTTCTATTTTAGAAAAATCGCAACATAAATTTTCTCCTCCCGACTATAAATCTAGCATCACCATACTCAAGCTATTACAATCACATTCACTATAACATCATCTGGTTCATGCTTTTCTAATCTCTTGCAATGGAACATGAGGAGTTGTCGCAGTAAAAAGTATGCCTTACATCACCTCATATCTCTATTTCATCCGTCTTTTCTCTTACTCCAAGAAACCTGGCTTACAGATTCCTACCGTTTTAACACCCCTTCCTACCATTGGCTTCATGATGTTCGCCCAGACGGTCGAGGGGGACTCTCTCTTGGCATTCATAATTCTTTACCTTACGTTCTCCATCCTGCTCCTATCCAATACCCAGAAGTTCAATGTCAAATGGTCACCGTTCACTCTCTCACCCTGGTTAACCTTTATATTTCCTTTCACGTTCACCTTCCTGATCATCTCTGGCTCTATCTTTTTAATTTTCTTTCCCCTCCCTGGATTGTAGGCAGTGACGTAAATTATAACCACCCGTTCTGGGGGGCTCCTTTTTCCAACCCCGCTGGCTCTGCCTTGTATCGCCTACTTCCCACCTTACCCTGTACTCTTCTGAATACTGGCACTCCTACACGTCTTCCCCGTCCGCGCGAATTTCCTAACGCTCCTGATCTCACCTTTTGTTCTCCTGCTTACTCTAGCCATCTTACATGGACTGTTTCTTCCGTCCCCTACGGCAGTGATCATTTCCCCATCATTTTACATAACTCTACTTCTCCTCCCTTTCCATCCTCCTCCCCTATAAGTCGTCCATATTCTACTAATCTCGATTGGTCCCTTTATTCTTCCTGCTTTGATCATTTCTCTCCCCCTCCTTCGTCTAGTGATCCTCTTCATCTTCACACTGCTTTCTGGTCTCGCCTTTCCCAGGCAGTATCACACTCCCACCCTGATCCTTCTCCCTCCATTGTCCGTCTATTGTCCATTCTTCTTATCGTAGATGGTGGACTAGGGAATGTCAGCAATGGGTTTTCCGACGGCGTCAAGCCCTTAAAACATACCTCGCCACTCGCTCCTATTCCAATTTCCTGGCATATCAACAAACCCAAGCCACTACGACCCATATTCTTCAACAAACCCCACGTTATGCCTGGCGACTATTTTGTTCCAACCTACGTTACGGTTCCTCTTTATCCTCCATTTGGAAATTTTACCGGTCCCTTGGTAACAAGACGTGTCGTCCTCCCTTTGGTGAATCTATTTTCTCTCCCTGGCTCCATCAATTCCATTCCCAGTTAGCACCATTAACGTGTCTCTTCCCTCCTCTCTGGCTCTCTCCTCTATATTCTCCAGAACCATCTACCCCTATCCATCTTCCTTTTACTATGTCTGAACTTTCTCCCATCTTATCCCGTCTACCCAACTCTTCATCTGGCAAATACGGCATACATTACCGACACCTACAACATCTTCCTCCACTGTACCAGAACTTCCTACTCATCTTATTTAACACTGTATGGTCTTCTGAACGCATTCCCCCTCCGTGGAAAGATTATGTTATTATTTCCATCCTCAAACCCACAAAACAACCAGGTATCCCTGAACATTACCGCCCTAGTGCCCTCTCCTCATGTCTTTTAAAGGTGTTCGAACATCTCCTGAAACAACGCCTCCAATGGTTCTGTGAACACCTTCTTTTATTTTACAAACAACAATACGGTTGTCGACTTGGTTCCAGTGTTTCTGACTGTATGTCTGTTCTTATCTCTGATATTTGGCTTGCTTTTTCCCGTACCCAGTTTGTTTTTGCCGTATTCATTGACCTTTCTCAGGCTTATGACTCTGTTCCCCTTTATGATATCATAGATATACTTTGGCAACAAGGCATCCCTTCGAAATATCTCCGTATTATTTACAACCTTCTGGTCCAACGTACCTTGTATCTTCGCCTCGGTTCCCAACTCTCTGAAGGTCGCACCGCTTCCCAAGGTCTTCTTCAAGATTCTGTCTTATCTCCTCTTTTGTTCAATCTCTTTCTGGCTCCGATTCTTCGCCAAACCAGTAACACTGTACGGGTTCTTTCCTATTGTGATGATTTAGTCTTCTATATTACTTCTCCCTCCCCTCAACTAGCTATACCCCAACTCATTTCAGCTCTCACCACTTTCTCCAGATGGTGTTCTAAACATGGCTTAAGAATAAACTGGAACAAAACTTGCTTTCTAGTCTTTACTCGCAAACGCTCTCCCGCCCTACCCTCCCTTACTTTTACCGGTATTACTCTTCCTCGCCGTCCTTCTGTTAAATACCGCGGAATCGTCTCATACTCTTCTTTACGTTGGACCCCCCATTATCATCTTCTACATCAAAAAAACATCATCCTTCTTACGTTTAATTCGTTCTATTTCCACTTCTACTTGGTCTACAGATTTCCGTGTTCTCCTCCTGTTATATAAACAGGTTTGATTACCTACTTTAACGTATGGTGGTTTTCTTCTATCTCCATTTCCTTCTAGAGTATTTCAAAAATTCAAATCCCTTTAATATACTACTCTCTGCCGTACGCTTAGCCTTCCTTCCACCACTGCTGCTACTGCGCTTTATTCTGAGACCCGAGTTCCACCTTTAGCAATTCAGTTGAAACACCTCTCAGACAAATTCTGTCTTCAACGTTTCCAATTTACACGATCCTCTCTCCTTCCTAAACTCACTCTGCTCCGACACCTTCATACAGGCCGCAAACATTCTCCATATCTCGCATCTCTCCCTTTCATATTCACCAGCTACCTAGATTTTGCACCACATCTGTTACACATCCAGCGCACGTATACACTCCCTTGCTACTTGCATGACTATCCAGTTTTTTCCCAATCTTTTTCTATCATTTTTCCCCAATACCCTTCCACCCACCTTTTCCCTCCCGTATCTTACCAACATTGTTCTTCCTCATCCATTCCTCCTCTCCCTCAGCACACTGTTCATTTGTACTGCGATGGTTCTGGCCAGGGCGTGCATTTGGGATCAGCCTTCTAGGATTCCTATCTTCAGTGGCGGAGCCAAGGGAGGGCCTGGGGGGACAGGCCCCCCTTGCTCAAATTCTTGGCTCCCTAGTGCCCCCCACACAGAGTAATATTGCTATAGGTCGACAAAGTGTGAGTTGATGGTGGCCACAAGTGAAACTATTACCAAAATATCTCTCGACAACAGTTACCAACTGCAGAATACCGTATGTTGCAATAGTCTGCGTTCCGAGCAAAAATCTCCAGGCTCGTTTTTGTTTGTAGTACAGCAAGACCTAATTCTTCGAAATATGTAATGTGCGTGTGTTGACCTTACCACCTAAACGTTCCTTTTAACCTCTGTCCCTTATCTGGTTATCTCCTTTGACAAAGAACCAGAAAAAAAGCAAAATCAGTAGGCACTCTCGTTCGCTTGGATATTGAAAGTCATACTAAAATAAAAGATGATTACTTATAAATAGCATGCACTGCAGTAAAACATTACACTTGTGTTGAACGAAAGAAGTCTTCGTATACTAAGTAATTAACTTTCATTGATTGTGGCGACATAGAACAAATGCATAGCAGCCATTAAATAATTTAGGATTATTATTATCAAATAATATCGAGCCGTCTTATTTAATATACAGTAGAAGAAGAAAGCAGAAAATTTTATTATTTCTATCATTCTCTCTGTTGTTCGTATCCCAATCGTTCGAGAAAATTAAGATACTGAATACTACCAACATCTACTATTTGCTACTGATATTAGTTCTCCTTCTCGACTACATTCTGGTCTTGTCTAGTTTCCTAACGCTCTTGGCCGTTGACAACTAAGTAGAAACATTCTGCTGCGATGTTAACAGACAATACTAGCGATCTCGAAGGAAAACGGAGTAAGCGCTTGGTGAACCTATACTACTAACTAAAGCCTGGGGAAATGAGGCTAATAAAAATCAGTGATTCTTTATAAATAAATCGTTGAGAAGTATTTTCTTTTGAACGATTTGAACTGAAGCTTAATGCCAAAACTGCTACTACTAAAGAAATTCCAAAGTTTATCACAGAGCCAGTGCTACAATCTCATGATTACTAACCATCAGGTAAGATACCGATATGATACAACTTGGTCGCGACAGTTACTCCCGCTACCAGGTTGTATCACCCCGTTATCTGATGTTTAGTAATCATATATATATATATATATATATATATATATATATATATATATATATATATATATATATATATATATATATATATATATATATATCAGGAGTTTGTTGGACTGGTCCACAGATATTTCATTCAGTAAGTTCAGTCAGTGAATACCCATTTTTATCACAGATGTATATTTGTTCGTCAAAATGTGCATTTCTGAGAAAATTAAAGCACTAAGCATTTCTAAGAAAATTACATTGAAGAAATTATGCAGAACAGTGAATCAGTGGTGATATGAATTTTCAACAGGATATACTAATTAATACTTCTCCTTCAAATCTAATCTCAAAACTAACAATAATAATTTAGCATCGACTACAGGAGACGAAGGATCGAAGCTCTCTTCCGAATCTTAAGCTGATGTTCTACCGCTGAGCTTTGGCCATTTTGTGTGGATGTGAAGTGTTTGTGTATTTGAATTCACGTTAAATTCTAAAAACTAGTGAAGTAAACAAACGAAAGAAAGAAAAAGTCCACGTATACTTCTTTTGCTGTAAGGAGTACCCATTGAAATGTCTGTTCTAACGCTGTTTGATATTAGGGAAAGGAAGACACATTTCCTTTTTTGTTTCAAAGAATGTTCACTTCATAATTTTAATAAAGTAAAGGCATATTCATTATTTTTTTTTGGCTCAGGCCCGTCTTTCAGATAGGATATCTGAAAAATTAAACCGGAACGGGTTATCATCATTGCCATTTTTTTCTTTTCTTTATTCATTATCCATTAATTTAAGGAAAAAAGGGAAAAAGGAAAACAACCTCACAACACAACACACACACACACAAAAGAAAACAACAAACAAAAAAAAAACAATAATTTCCCTAAGTGCTATATTCATTTGCATGTCTCTTAACTGCTTACCTTAGTTCCTAATTGTTTCCTATTCCTATCTTATTGGTTTATCAAAATTTATTAATGTTTATTATTTACTGAACTATCTTACCTAATTAAGCCTAGCCTAACATGACAGTTATTTTTGCTAGTGTTTAAATATTCTATGGTTTCATTTATTAATATTTTTCTTTTAAAAGAAATACATTATTTATGCATATTTAGTTTTTTCTTTATTTATTTGTTGTTTAGGCATTTATTTATTTATTTATTTATTTACAATATCAGTTATTTTTATTTAGTTTCCATTTCATTCCCTTCTTTTGTGTACTAGTTCTCCATATTTATACTTCTTCCATTAATTATGTTATTATATATTATTTATTCATTTTGTTATTTATTTATTTATTTATTTATTTATTTTGGTCTCCTCTTCTTTCTTCGGTTTCTCACTGTATGATTTTTGGTTAATCCCTGTATGGTTTTGGTCTTCTCTCCTGTGTTTCACTAGAAAATGAGATAGAAATCACGGAAAAAGATATTCATTACTCAGTGTGAGAGCTCAAGGGTAAAAGGAACGAAATATAATTGAACTAAGGCCAGATCAAATCAAGATGCTGCAATCGGACAGTTGACCGGGGCGCCAGCAATCTAATCTGTGTATTTATTGGTGTAGATATAGATGAAGGGGATGCTAATCGCAAAATTTGCCCAGGGCACCATATGTCTAGTTTCGTCACTGATTAGGCTACCATATTTTTAGAGCGTGAAATCAGGACATTTTTCTGAAATATTAAGACTACATGATAATTATTGGCAGTTTATTTTTAAGTAAAACTTAAGCTTCAATAAGATATATGGCTTAAAATGTAAAGCCTCAGAGATAAGGCTTAGAATTTAAAGTGGGCTGGGACGGCAAATCAGTGTCCTGTTAGAATTCAGTTTGTGTTACTGTGCGACGGTTGTCTCTTAAAACATTATTCCTTGTCCATTACTTTTTACTTTATTCTTATTCTTATAATAATAATAATAATAATAATAATAATAATAATAATAATAATAATAATAATAATAATAATAATAATAATAATAATAATAATAATAATAATTATTATTATTATTATTAATACATTTTATCTACCAATCAACTATTTATATTACGCGGTACTAAACAAATCTGGAGCTTGTGATATTTATTTACTTCCACCATTCCATCCGGAAAATTAGTGTGATCTGTACGACAGGGAATGTTTTCGGGATGGTAAAATTTGAGATGTATGCTACCATGCTATAACTTTGAGCTTCGCCTTATCTTAAGTAGATGCAGACTGACATAAGATTTGATTCTTGTAGATTCACAAGTTCAAACGCTGTCAAAAATGAGATCTGGGGAATATGACTCTCAACGAGCAACATTCGAACAAATTAATCAAGAATGTTTGGAGATATGCAAAGAAAATGGTCTTGATATTCCAGAGCCAGAAACAGATCGACTATAGGGGTTCCTCGTGGAAACGAAGTAGACATTCGTTATTCAAATATCACAAATTCATTTTGGATGAATCTCTTCCTTCATCGGAGGCAGAAAACGAATTTTCTAAATTTAATATACTAAGAGACATTTTTCTGCCTACTGAGACAGAAAAACACTTTGGATCATGTGGCAAAATCATTAGATCAATCACCACTCTTCATCCAAAAAGTGAAAACTTTCTAAATTATAACATTGTTAAGCCTACCGGTACGGACCAGTATTATGGAAGTGATCTGGAAATATTCAAATGTAAACTCAAAATCCTCCCAAACATAATTAAGTTGTATGAAGACGAGAGAAAACCAAAGTTGATTCCTTGATGAATTTCGTTGTACTTTCTGTCTACTAAATCGCACTCCCAGAAACCTATAAGCTAAATGCCATCTCTGTGACTATATCAGTTTCTAGTGCTACATGTGAAAGGCCATTCTCATGTTTGAAAGGATTAAAGACATATAGGCAATTCAATGGCTGATGATAGGTTGAAAAAGTTAGGATTACATTATACTGAAGAAAACTGTTAAATCGCTAGATCTTGAAGAATTTGTTGATAAGTTTGCTCCTGGCCACAAGAATAGAAAGATCCTCTTTTAACTAGTCATGAACCTATAAGTTATTTTTTTTACCTATCTATTTATCTGTTTCCACTTAAATCACCAGCCACACATATATTAAACGCGGTGATTAAATAACTACTTGCTTATATTAGAAATCAATTGTATTAATGTATCCTAGTTGTTTGAAGTAGTAAAGTCTTACATTTTCACTGTAAAAGAGTACAGTCATTAACTACAAAGATGAAAACATTCACCTTGAACACACACACACATACACACACACACACACACACACACACACACACACACACACACACATATATATATATATATATATATATACACACACACTCACACAAACACACATACACACACACACACTCACACACACACACACACACACACACACACACACATATATATATATATATATATATATATATATATATATATATATATATACATATATATATATATATATATATATATATATATATATATATATATATATATATATATATATATATATATATATATATACATATATATAATATGAATAAAATTTTTCATTCATTGGAGATGGCCCCCTCAAAATTTTCTTGGGCCCTTCGTTGGCCCCCCTTGAAAAAATTCTAGCTACGCTACTGCCTCTCTTTAGCAATGTTTCACATTTTACCTGCCCCATTATGTCTCTACCTTTCTCACTGAAGCTTATGCCTTGTTTGCGACACTTCTTCATTCTCTTCAGCTTCATTATACATCTATCTGTATCGCCACTGATTCTAAATCTTTCCTCCAACCTTTATAATCTTCCCCCTGGACTTCAATATCCTCCTGGGTTCTTTATGAAATCCGTTTTCTTCTATACTGTCGGACTTCCCTCAACTATATTACTTGCTTAATTTGGTCGAAAAGTCATGTAAACATCCTCGGAAATTCTTTAGCTGATCCCGCAGCCCGTTTCGGAGCTCTGCACGGCATTCCCATAGATCTTTCAATCTCGACTATTGACCTTTTACCACTACTTATTACTCTTCATTATCAACGCTGGACTGCTTATAATGACTCCTGTACAAAGGCACGTTGGTACTGGTACCATCCTTGTTCACTCCGCTCTCCAACTTGGTTCATTCAAAATACTTTCTCCCCCTCCTACTTCATTTTCTGCTCCGTAACACACTTCGCACTCTGTATACTCCCCAATGCTTATATCTTCTCCCAAAACGTACTACTCCACTTTGTAACTGTGGTCTCGATACAGGCTCCATTGATCATCTCATTTTCTCTTGCCCTATCTCAACAATATCGCCAGCCATTTCTCTCTATTCTTCATAAATTTCACGGTTCTGGTCCTTTCAATGTAGATTCGTTCATTTTCACCTTATCCCCACCTGTTCCTACTGCCTATTATCTTTATTTACAAAGATCTACATTATCTTATAAGCATCTCTGAAGATTCATCTCAATTCCTCATCTGTTTCTTTTGATCACACCATCTATAATTGCCAGAAGAACGATCTTCGCAAAGGCAAGTTGCAACTGCAGAAGAAGAAGAAGAACATTAACTAAGCACGGTTTATAGATTTAAAATTTTTACACCTTTTTTTTTAAAATTATTATAGCTACGACATTTTTCTAGTTCAAACAACTCAAGGTAGTTCGACAGTGGCTGTGCTAGTGAGTGCCTCGTGGCTTGTGGTGCTCCGTGAGGAAGTAGGTTAAGTGAGCCCAGTGATATACCCACACTACACTTACCCTTTCTGTTCCATTTACACGTACAAACATTCCCTTCTTTTTACACTCTTTTTATTTCTACTTTCTATTTTCATTTTACACTTCCCTCTACTTTTTGCCCTGTTCACCTTGGCTTTTCGCCCTCTTTCCCTGTCTGAACTTCTTTCCCGATTTTGACTTTTTTCCGATTTTGAATTCTTTCCCGACTTGTGTCCTTTTCCCAATTGTGTCCTGTATTTTATTCTATTTTGCTTTTGAATCATAAATCTTCTGTTTGAGGTACATATTTGACCATTTTTGCATTAGTAGCACATATGACTAGTGAGCCGGTGCACCCATCTATTTGACCGATAACGGTCTGCGACAAGACAAGAATTGCCGAAAGCTTTTACCACCAGTGCAGTGTACCGGTAGTAGAAGAATAATGTACCGGTATTGCTTTATTGAGATATTTGTAATGTTTAGTTTTCAGATGCGACTGAGGTTTGTCATTTATGTTTATATTGTCTTTAATAACCAGCCAAATACAGTTAATTACGCCTGTGATAGTATAAGGTAACAAGATTGTGTTTAAATAAGTATTGTAGTTGCGTACGTCCTTTTGGGCCATGCCATGTTAATGGTAGGCCTACACACGTCATAATATTCGATTTGAATTGCATTTCTTAATGTTTGGGCTACTTTTAATACTTTCATCATTTGTTCGGCGTCTTGATAGAGACTATGTTAGGTGAAGTTACCTCTAATTTATATATACGTTATTGTGAGTTATCTCTAATTTATATATACGTTGTTGCGAGTTCTTAATGTGTAGTTTAAGTATTTATGCTTTCTCCTTTATATATCGACGATTCCTTTTGTAAAATATAATTAATGTATTAGTTTAAGGATTTATTTACGTTTTAAGTTAGGCGTGTATAACAGGTACCGAAGCATAAACTGATAGTTCTATATATTTCCATGCAGGGATGAAGGGGAAGGTTCTATGTTACTGGTCCCCCATGTAGCTTAGTAGCTGGTTTGGTTTCTTTCTGTAATAAAGTTTATGCATTTAATTTACTCGGTATTGCGGAGCGAGCGTTAGCGAGTGAAGGCGGGTTAGAGCCCCGCAGGGCACGTTGTTTTCTGTCTTCATTACTGTTCAATGGGAAGGGGGACCAGTAATCTAGAACCTTGCCGGGATGAAGTAAAGCCAGAATCACCTCAATTCTAAATAAATCGTCAAAATTTTCTCAGTAGTTTTATTATTACTGGGCAAAGTTTTCAATACAAACTGTAATTGGACATCGATAAGTAGTACTGCTTTAAAAGGGTTTGTTAGAGTAAGGGGCAGAATAGGATAAGCTAGAGATAAATAGTGTAATGTAGTGTCGGGTTAGGGAAGTTTAGACCAATCCTGTTACGACCAGTAGAGTGCCTTTGTGTAAGGATAGAAATTGGAGTGGGCATTTAAAATAATCCTTATAAATTTTTGGGTGTAACGCTCTTTGCAGTTTTATAAAAATCACTTATTAATTGTATGGTATTTAGCATCTCTCCCAAATAAATCGATGGCTCTGTAAACGGTATTCTTACTTATTGTGAGCCGTTGTAAAGAATCTCGTTTATGCGTGAATCCATAATCGCTGATCTGGCTGCTCCATACGGGCGCACTCCCTCACTTCTGCTTGGGTTTTCCCTCCAGTGCTGCTGCTCTGACTTGGTTAGCATACGTGCTTTTTAGTGGCCACCTAACAAAAGATTTGTTCGTGTTTTATGCAGTGTAATTCTTATGCCATGTGTCTACACTATATTTTTATTTATGACAGGTACAAATAAAGAACTGTAATCAGAATCCAGAGTTCTTATTACCTGAGCAGGATTTAGTGCGGTTTTTGAGGAATGGCGCTCCTCTTGTTTTATCAGTTTCACGGTAAGCGCGCTGGGACAAGGGAGTGGACAGTGTCAGTCTGCAGTGTATCCAACGATTTTTAAATGCTGCACTTTAGATGTTACACGTAGCTTAACCTGTTTACGGTTAATAGAGAACGCCGTCTGTCTCATTATTTTTCTAGGTCGAATAGCATATTTTGTCTCTTCAAGCACTTCCCATTCTTCTAAAACATCCAAATTTTTTGGAAGCATATTAACTCTACTCACAGCTGATCACAATGTTATCAAGGATTAATCTGCTGTTCTTGATGGTTAATCTTAATCCGACGATTTGGCTATATAATCTTCAGATTAGTGTTGATGCAACACGCAATCTTCACTTTGATGATTAACTTTAGTTTATTCCCTATCCACGGATTAATCCTCGGTTGGTGCAACTGAGCATAAATGATTTCCCTAGAATATTCCGAACAGTTGATGCTAGAAACCCACATCTCTGTTCGTGATTAAAATTCATCTGCAGCTTAGACTAAAGACAGTTCGTGACAGTGTTATAAAACAAATCTCTAAATTGAACACATTTTGTTCACAGTATATCAAAGAAAATTTAAAGCACACTGGGGAAACATATCTGGTGCATAGAACATTGCTGCCATGAGATATCCTATGACTTTAAACCGGGTTTTAGCTTCACATATTGTAACATCGCACACTTCATTGTCTTCTCTGTTTCGTTTTTTAGTGTCACTCTTCCTCTTTTTTTTTTTTTGAATCTCTCTTTGTAGATCTCATTTTCTTGATCCAGTCAACAGCAATTTGATTTCTTATTGCATTAATGTTCGTTTCATAGTCAAATGTAAAACCAAATATTATATTTTTTAAAATTTTTGTTATATTTGTTCATAAGTGGTTTAAATCTATTTCCTTGATTTTGTGCACAATTCTTCACCACGAAACAATAGGCACGGAAAGAAAAACTGTACTCTTTATTTCGCACCTACAGTACCCACAAAACCATTCATTATTATTGTATATATCTTTTTGATCACCATTGAATTAACTGTTGCCGGTTTTTATGCTCTAGACAATGTCTAAGTCTGGCAATGACCTTCTAAGTTTATTAATTTTCAAACGTTTCCTCAGCGGAGAGCTGGGAGAATGGCTCCTTTTGGAATTATTTCCATAATTCGTCAGATAGAGTTCATTCAGAATTTGTCAATGAATTAAAACATACAACGCAAGTAAATCTAATAACTTAAAATCAAAACATACTCGAGAGGTGCATGAATCATGACTGCCACATACACACCCACACACTAGTGAGCGAAAGGAAAACTGAATTCCAAATCAACGGTCTTGTTTGTAAGCAATGCACCATGAACGTAATACCACATGAAGTGAAACAATGCTTATCGACGTTATACGTTCTGCAAAGCAAACTTTAAAACCTACCAAATATAGAATCAACATGTAATATAAAGCCAAAAATCAAAGAAGGTCCAAACAAACAGGAGAGCTAACTAGTCCCAAATGCATTGCGGCGTTTTCCATCACACAGTTTTATATGGAGAATTAAATATCTCAGTTTAACGTCCGAAGGTTATACAGTGTAAGATAAGGGAGATGGAAGATTTCGAAAAGTGAATGCCGATGGACAAATTGGTGGCAAGAAAATGTGACGGGAAGTGGGAGTATTACGAAAAACCCACAGACACGATGTTGTTCACCACAAATTTACTTGTCCGGGGATCGCAACAGGGACCCGACACGCCAGAGATTAGGCTCGACCAATGACCCACCGGATTCCCATATGGAAAGTTATAAAAAGTATATAATACCTATTAAAATACTATCTATGCTGTACAGTGTTTAACATAAACGTCTGTTCTGATAATAGTTTGGAAAGAAGTATGATTTTTCGTTACAAAAACTCATATTCTAACGTTTACTAGAACTTTACCTTGTCAGAAGCAAAAGGATGGGAATTGGACTGCCCGTGGAAATTAAGAAATGATATTAGTAATTCTTGAAATATGATACTGTATATGCTGACCTGTTATTATTTGATTCACAAATTACAGTACAAAAACCTACGTTATCCATATAAGCTAATGTAACGATCCTCTTTGAGCGTTACATTTTTCTCAAAGGGATTATTTGATAGGATTACTCAATTAGCTCTTAGTTAAGTATTATTTCTTTTCCATTTTTATTTTCCCAATTCTCGATCCCTTCGATGGATTTAATATGGTCGAGAACTGGTCTGGTTTGTTTAGCTGAATTATGCTACTTTCTTTATTAGTCTATGGCCTGCATCGAGTTGGATTGTCTCAATTCCGCGAGATGGCGTTAGTGTTTAAAACTGGAGTATTTGTATTTTCATTTGGATCGAATAATTTGTTTGTGAGTATATTATTAATTAATAACATATATTCAATCAACTTTTGTTTCGTTATATTGAATTTAATATCATAATTTTCGTTTAGTTTGTGATATGCTGCGCAATTAAGAGCAGCCAATTAGGACTCGAGAAGGGTTGCGTGAGCGCGTTTTCTACTCTCCCTCCCCGTACTGCAACGAACATGGCTACTAGGAAGTAGCTCAATATCTATCTACAAACTTAATAGACGATAATAACTGTACACTGAATAGAGTTATGTGATTTTTGCACCGAAGTGATGCTACAGAACATGAGGGTTTTATTATTGTGAAATGCAGAAGTAGTCTGAATTGTCGAACTTCTCAAACCATATTTTCGAGTCGCTCGTTTGGGAAGCTTACTAGTCTAGCTCCGACTAAGTATCTATCCATTTTCAACATTCGAAGTGAAGAACATAGATGTCTACCGTAATTCCGCCTGTGGGGCTGATATTCTCTGCGATGACATTAGAAACTGTCTTCCTGTTTTGGTTTTGGTTTGACCTCGCTACTTTTTTAATAATCCATCTGTGACTCTGTCAGTGTAGATCATGATAATCCTCTGCAGTAACTTTAGTAATTCTTGTGTACTTGTGTCAGTTGCTGTCAAAGCTGAGTAAGATACTGTATCCTATTCGTCATTTACTTCTTCTGACTTGGTGCCGCCGTAGTAAATGTGCGCCCTGATTTGGAATGTGTTGTTGCGTCATGTCGAGTATGGCTTGGAGAGAATTCTGGAGATTGGTTCGTCGTTCACGCATGCTGCCATGACTGTGCCTCCTGAAATTGGTTTCTGCGGTGTTGATCTCATCCTACTAGTGGGAATACTGTGAGTAGCTGCTGGACCTACTTTAGTCATCCATATCCAGGTAACCTCTTTCTAATATTAGAATTTCGACGCGACTGGTTGAAGAAGTAATACTCATATTCGAACTATTTAATATTATCATCATTTCAAGTAAATAGTGAAGTTCACACTGTTTCCGTTCATAAGATTAGTCAGTCACGTATTATCAATATTGTGTATTTCGCTTAATTTTTCATTTCTCTGCGATGTCTTAATTGTTTAATACCATGCAATTTGTATTTAACATGACCGCTTAAAGTAAAGGTGAGCTCTCCATCCAGTAAGTCGATCCATACACCGACGGGGTAGTCCGATGTCAATTTCGTTTCTCTCTTGCATTAAGAGAAAGTAAATTCTTTAGTCGAGCAGATGCATAAATTTATCATTTAAATGTTGCAACTAGCTCATATTCGACCCGTTAGTGGACACTCCGTATTGTTTGCTATAATCCATAGTTCATGATCTGTAGTTTGAATTTGCCACGCAAGGAGAAGATTCACGTTAATCCTTAAAGTATTTATATATGTCCGTAGTCTTTAGTTAAGAAGCTACGTTAAACCGTCTAGTTGGACGCGTCGAAGACGGTGGGCTCTGCTGCTGGTATTCACGCCCAGATGTAGTGTCAGGGGTGAAGTTTAGGTCGCTGGCTGGTCTAGTACCTCCTATGAATGTTTTTGCCGTATGTATTATGTTTCCGTCGCTGTTTAATTGTAAGCCAGGTCGAGGTGTGGCGTCCTCTTAATACAGTTCGTTGCTGAAAGGTAGTGGAAGCGTTATGTTCTTCGGAAGGAGAGTGGTAGACTCAGCCGCATAACTACTCCCTCTGTAATGAGATGTTCTTGTAAGCAGTAATGTGCCTTTCTGTATTCTTCATTTCATTACTACGATGTAGCTTACTAAGGTTCTCTATTCCGAATGTTTGTTCGAGGAATGTAAACAGCTGTGTAACGTATTATCAAGGTTAACATCTATTACACTGTTACTGATTATTCCATTGCGTTGGTGTGAGAAGTTTTTCTAAATTTTGAGAGACTGAAATACATATGTCGAATGATTTTTTTTTTCAAACTATGGTTATTGAGTCTAGTTGAACTCTACAATCGCTAACATAGATGTAATTGGTTGGGACCATCTATTGTTCGCTAAAAGAGATTAAATAAATATAATATGCAAATTATATGCTGTTATTTTGGCAATGGATTTTTTCTTTCCTTCTCATGGTAGCGATGGCACCACTGGTGTGAAAGAATCTGGGAATAAATAGCGTTGTGCTTACTGGTCCATAAGCATAGCATAAGAAAGAAAGTAGCTTCGGCGACCCAATCAAATTTTTTTCTTTTTCTTTCTTTTCCCTGTGCGATATTAGCTACGAACGAATTTAAAGAAAACCTAACGTCTCAAGTTTGGCTTTTCAGCCATAGAATTTAAAGAGAATAGGTCGTTACAAGATTGGCAACTCTCAGCCAAAATCTATCGTTACACTAATAATGAACTTGTAAATGCATGCTCATTTTCATTTGAGTTCTAAAATTCTGCATATTTTCTTTCTTATTTTGTAACTCTGCGATACTTCTCAAAATCTTATCTGGCGTGAAAAGCCTTCTGTTAAACTTTAAATCGTGCTGCGTTGCAGAGCATTGCCACGACCAGAGTCTAACTTCTGAGATAGGGAAAAGAATACTTAACATTGTCGACAGTTGTATGTTTTTTAGATACCTGGTTGTTGTATGCTTACTGTAACGCAAAATAAATTAGAGACTCTCGGACGGATTTTCTCTTGCGTTTCAACAGAGATTAATGAAATTCATTTAGAGAAGCATAAAATATTTTAATTAAGGTAGGTAAGGAGTGATAAAAAGTAAAATCTTCTCTTTATTACTATTGCTAATAATATACTTATCGAAAAACTTTCGTCGTTACGCAGCGCTGCAACACTAGCATTAACGGCCACTGGTTCCAGTACGCACATGAAATGTGATCCCTTACCAATATTGAGAGGCGAACAAACTGTATTGGAGTCTTACTACGTTGTACTTACAACTGAAATTATATGGAAAATGACATTATTTGACGAAGTCATATATGATGCTGTATTCAACTTCTAAGAAAGCTATGATATATTTTACTTAGCATGTCATTGTTGGGACGAACAAATCTTACTGTTTTAGCTGCTCACGTTGCAACGAATGTGGAAACATGTTTTGTCGATTTTAAAAAAAATCACGTCATGAATGTGTCCAAATCCATGTCAAATAAACGGAATCATGCTTTATGTGCTATATTGTTTATATATTTAGTTCCTTTCGTTGTTACATACTGAAAACATACACAGCCATAGCTACATTGTGAGCATTTCCGTACGACATCCCTGATTGAACTGACAGTTGTCTTTTGATCGCAAGCATTGCATCATTCCATTAATTTCCGCTAGTTAGCCCCGGACGGAAGGTACAATCTCTAACATAATTTCCTCTGCAATTCACCCGCGATCTGACGTCAGACGAATAATTTTGTTATCGTTCGGTTGTGTGGTACTGCTGCAGCTGGATGTTTGTACCTAAGCTCATCACTTGCATGAGAATGAATGACGCAATGATGTTCAACAATGAAAATTCATTACTGTTTTAAAATGTCAGCTTTACTCAAGACGTCACATAACCGATTTATAATAGGTACCATGTTCCTTAATATTCCAACAATGTTCCACCAATAGAAATATAATCACATCAGTTCATTTTCAGATTATGAGTTTGATTGATTTGTGCGCATTTTAATCTCTCTATTACGATGAAGATACTACAATATTTAGTACTTACAATGCCGACCTCTAGATCGCAAGCTATCTCAATACTGCTGGCCAATTTCAATACATTTTTAAAAATCGTATCTAAAATCTAAAAATGTAAAATACATGCACTATACAGTGTTCAAAAATTTGTATCTTTCTCTTTATTTTGATACGTTATATTATAGGGACACGTCTTCCTTAAAAGTCTCGTTGTCAATGTGATGAAATGTTCTGAAAATTAAGAGTTGACAAAATAGCCGACATTTAAAATTAACACGTCTAAAGATATACTCACAGAATGATTATGTGCATTTGCACACTATATAGCAAAAGAATGAGAAAGTATGATGTCCAAACATTACACAGGACTGCTAACTCCGGAACTGTACAGCAAATAACCGTTGAAAAATTGTAGAAATAGTTTCCGTACAATTACCTGGTCCGTGTTTTAGAGAATATCGAGCTCTGCATATATATATATATATATATATATATATATATACACGTGATTACCACTGTTGGTGTTAAATTAATTCCGAGTTCAGCGTCCCATTCAATATTTTCGAGCGTAGTCATAATTACTTTAACATATTTCATTGTGGGATTATTTGCCTCAGAAATGTGAGTCTGGCAACCGTTTCTGCTTTAAGATCCAACTAAAATAACATTTAAGTAATCGTAGGTACTTTAGAGAAAAGTAGCTTAGTTTTATTTGTATGAAGCCTTATTTCGTTAAATATAATGCATAATATTTATATATATTTTTGTATTTTCAGATTTTTTTAAAATGCTTTTTTAAATTCTCAGAAATACGGACCTCAAGCCTTCAAAGCAATCACATTTCTTAATAAAATAGTCCTTGATTGCTTCAATCAACAACGTAAACAGAAAATGAAACCATATAATATTGACGCCAATGAACTGGAAGGAAAGGGTCCTGTTTTACCATCTTCTGAACTAAGGTTTGAATGTAAGCAAGAAACAGGAATTCGAGCGGACGAAAATGACAATAAGCTTTCTATGCTAAAAGAAAGTTTGAAGCTGAATTTTAGATCAGCTGTAAAGCGGAGTAAATGTGATGGAATAGACGATTGGAAACTAATTGCAAAACCAATATGTTTGGTGAGGCGTTTATCAATGTCTGATTTACTTGTAAATTCTAGAAGTAACTTCAATCCAAAATTTGTTAACTTTACAAACACTACAAATGTACCAAATAATGACATCTCTGGTGTTATTGGCAATCAGAGCAAAGAAAACGATCAGGAAATTGATTGTCAAGTAACAAGAAGCAATCTCCAGGAACTCAGGTGAGTTAATGTGTCCTCATTTCTTCAGACTTACGTTGCATATATTTTCAGCATTTTTAAAACTCATTGGATATATATATATATTAATTTACTTTAATTCGCTGATTGATTCTTAGTTGAATTGGGAAGACATCGCGTAGTTCGTGGTTTACCAAGGAGTCGGTTACGATCCACTTGTCGACTGCCGCAAAGATTCGGATAAATAACAAAAAAATTTTGAAAAAAAAAATCAATTGAATATTACCCACTGATCACGTTTTGTTTTTGAGTTTCGACTGATATAAAATGGTTCCGATTAGAAGGGTTATCTACGTACCTATTTACTGAAAACAAGGAAAACGGAAAACGATTTCATTTCCGTTATCTCAATTTAGAAATGGGTGTGTTTGTTACAAAGTGTATGCGTCTGTGACAAAAAGAGGTAAGATGCGAAGACAATACTTTATTTGCTGTAAGAAGATATGTAATTTAGACTTCACTTCTAAGATGAAATAGGTAGTATGTAATTTCTATGCGAAGCAACAGAGATAGGTCCGCAAAGATTGTTTCAAGTCAGAGGTAAGTTAATAATTCAAAACGTATGTTCACTATAAAACCTACCTTCGTTCGATATATTGTGGTGATACGTGACAAGATTTTCTTGCTAACTGAACACTCCGTATGACAAGGTACTTCCGGTTATGAATTGAATAATTTGGACATACCACTAACACACACACAAAGAATTTTCACAAATATAATATACTCTATTTAAGAAATCAAGAGAAGCATTTAGTTCAAATCAGTTCGTTGATTTTCACTTCGCGAACCTGTACATTAATTTCTGTAAAGTTTAAAACGGAACAACAATACCTTATTTTCAATTAAATATTCGTCGTTAACTCCCGCCGGAGAAACAGGATACAATGTTAAATATATATATCCAACGAAAGTTAGTAGAAGATATACTTGCTTCGGCGCAACGGTAGAAGGGAAGAGGAACTAGACAGGCGCCCTGCAGTTCGTTGAAATTCTCTGTGCTGTGGGGACTTTTAAATTACACTTATTAAAAATTTTGTTATTTCGTGATCAAATGTTTGGAAAAGTCTGTGCCCAACTCAAGAGTATTTTTTTTTTTTTTTTTTTTTTTTAGGAAAATACGAAAGCCATATACTCTGATTTTACGTCTAGAATTTCTGTACACAATTGCATTTACTTCCGTCCAATTCTTGCTACAATTCGGGCGGAAGTTTTGCCCCCGTACCATTTTTCCGTACAAAATAAAAAAAGTAGTATTCGCTTTTTTGCGTATTGTGCCTAAATGGAGTTTTCATTGCAATTCTGCATATGTTTAATATACTATTGAATTACATTTGTTAGACATTTTAGTATTTCGTGATCAAATGTTTCGGGGGTTGTGTGCCCTAGCTAAAAGTTTTTTTCTAGGAAAGTAAGAAAGAAGTATTTCCTGATTTTACGTCTACAATATCTGTACACAATTTTGTTGTTTTTCGGTCCACTTCTTGTTCTCCTTCAGACGTAAACTTTCAAAATTTTGGATGGGGCTTTTGCCCCCTAAACCTGATTTCCTCATAAAGGTGTATATCTCCGGAGATATCACTCGGTAGTAGAAGTTTGCATTATATCGTAATTACTCTTTAATGAACCAAACCTTATAATATTAAAGGATAACTCATTTATTATTAGTTAAAAAAAATAAATAACTCTAAGTAAACCTCGTATAAAGACAGTTCTGAGAAATTTCTCTTCGTAAACAGACAACAGTGTATATGTATGTGTGCGTCTTTGCGACGCAGAAACTCCTTTCACTTCTACAAATATGGTTATAAAATTCACTCCCTATGCATTCCTAACCACAGTGCTTCATGGTTATTTTTAACTATTACGTTATCCATTGTTTGGCGTTGGTGGTTGGAGCAACCTGGTGAGGAGGGACTGGCAACAGTGCTGGCATTCGACAACTACAAGAAGAGGCATAAGGAGAGCGAAGAGAATCAATCCGTGTCTTTAAATGTGAAAATTATATGTTAGTTACTACAAAAACTTCAAATATTAATATTTGCAGTGAACAGCTAAAAAACAGAAATTTTGGAACAATGTGATTTAAGTGACGAAGAAGATTACAGGAACTTTCATGTACAGATAAGTTTGAAATTAAAGGGATATTCCCTTTACGAAGACGTTTATTCGAACGCGTACCGCGGTAATTACAGGGCCTATAACAAAAATTCAATCGTATGATTAGAACATTAATAATTATATAAACGGTTAATAATGTTCAGTTGAATTATATACATAAATTTCCATATATGCATGAAATCTTGCATTTTCTTTGATCATCCGTAGGCATGAGAACGAAATGTTCTAAGTAAACCAAATAATATATGTTTAGCTCATAAGTATATTTAAATATTTATTGTCAAGGTGGTATTTACAACTCAATATAGTGCCCTTACGCTAAGTTACACAAGCATGTATTAGTCTCCGAATCCTAGAAAGTGGGTTGGAAGCGATGGTTGTGATAGATTAACTTTGTGGGGGCCACTAGGTTCACAAAGTCATGCACGGGTCCGGTATGCAATAAATGCGGTAATATTGCATGGTGGATCCGGGCGGGGTGTAGCTGGGGGACCCGCAAGGTAAACAACAGTGCAAGGCTATTAAGACGGTAAAGTTTCTAACCACTAAAATAAAAGCATTGGATTATCACATGCACATCTATTTGTATTTTAACTACAAAGTAGTTTAATGCATCAGTGTGTTATAAACGAAATACCGCCACAAAATGGCTTTTCCGAACATGAATGAGCAAGCATTGAACTCAATACCGCTACAAAATGGCGCCCGAACAGGGACTAATTTGACCTTTAGTTACATATATTGTGCTTATGTGTGACTTCGTGTGGGTTAAACATTGAGTTGATTTAGTATGCACTAACGGTATTTTTAGTATTAGTGTTATTTTTTTCATAATTGTGTGTATTTAAATTGTCAACATGTCTGAGAGCGAAAACCTCAATTTACAAACATTGTTTAAGGCAATTAAAGAATTGTCAGTGAATGTAGATCAAAAATTTGAATAATCAAACACAGATTTGACAGAAAAATTTGAAAGATCTACTGCGGAATTACAAGATAAGTTAGATAGAATTACAGAAAAAAATAAAGTTGGTTTCATTTCTATTAATAAGAAAGTTACGGAAGAGATAGAGAATTTACGTTCCGACTTTGAGTAAAAGTTTCAAATTGAGGTAGGAAAAGTAAAACGTTCTTGCGAAGAAAATTTTGCGAAATACACAGAACAAATACAATACGAAATCAATAAATGTATCGTAGAATTAGAGTCTGTTGTCGAAAAGTTAAACGTTATGGAACAACGAAACGAAGAATTTTCGGAATGTATAAACGCTTTTGATGACTCTTTAATTACGCTTAGTCAAAGACAAAATAAGTGTGAAATCAGAATAGGTACATTGAATGGTCAACTAGAGTCTTTAGAAAGTCAAGTAGATCGTGTGCATAGTGAACTCGTTGAAAAGACGAATAAATGTGAAAATTGGATGTCAAAACTTCAGGAGGTAGTCAATCTAGTACTGCATGCGAAACTACAGTAAGATCGCAAAAATCAGTGGAAGAAACGCAGATTGACATTAGTAGCAGAGTTGAGGCTATTGTTAACGATGTAGAACAAATAAAACAATCTCTTGTAGAAAGTCAGGTAAAAAACTTCCCACATTCTAATCACGTTTTTCCGAAAGTTCGAGTTAAAAAAGAAAAAAATAGACGATCACACCGACAAAGATAACCGTAGAGGTACTTCAAAGTATTATGATTCTGGTAGTAGTACTCTTGAATTTAGTAGTTCTAATGAGGAATGTATATCACGTTCTTTTCAAAATCGGCGGAAAAGAAAAAGGACAGAATTAGGTAGAAAAGTTTCTGTGAATCTTAGAGATTTAAATGGATTTGAAAATTTTTCAGGCCATGAGAATAAACTTACCGCGACTGCATTTTTGAAAAAGTTCCAAGATCAGGTTTCAATCATGAATATTCGAAGTAGCCAATATTTAGATATTATAAAGTTTTTACTTACGGGATCCGCGTACAATTGGTATATTAACAATTGTTCCTCCTTTGATACATTTAAAAAGTTCAAGAAGAAATTTAAGGCTGAATTCGAGAACGAACAAGTGCAAGCAAGTAAGTTAATGGTGCTTCAAAATAAACCGTATGATCTGAAAACAGACGGAACCGTATACAACTTTGTCTCTTATAGATGCAATAAAATAGAGGAAATCAACCCTGATATTAAAGAACCACTTGCTATCAGTATGGTGCTGAATTTAATTCCACCATATTTCAGACGTCAACTCACTACTCTTACCACATTAACTTTGTCAACCGTGTTACAAGATATTCAGAAACTGGAAGCCATTCCTAGATCTGATACTAGAGGGGGATCTATGTAAGTTTGGGAAAATTAATCACGTGACATCCACTAATAGTAATTCGAATGAGAATCAAAAGAAACGTAAGAATAATGGAAACGGTAACAGATTTTCACGTGAAAATACTCAGCAAAATAAAAATAACAAGCGTAAACGCGGATTTAAGAAAAACAAACGCTATAATAATGATGAAGTGCATTCTGATGCGCATTCTTGCAGTTGTAGTCAGGAAATCCCACCTAGAGTGAATTCCCCAGTGGGTAATCAGTTTTATCAGTCCTCAAATGGGAACAATCAACCTGTAAATACGAATGGTAATGTTAGAATGCATTTTCCTAATGGCCAAATGCCTGGAAATTCACCAGTTTTTCCAAATTTTGTAAATCAAGGAAATGTTAGGTCTCCAAGACCTTTCGTAAATTCCACTCCTTTTAATTCAAACAGACAAGTTCGTTTTCCGCACCCAAACTAAATTCTTTCTGTGTGGAGGGTGCTCATCACAGGGAAATCAGTAAAAGTTTTGGTAATAACGTAAATGCACTCACTAATGGTTGTCCTACTGTGTATGTTACTATTGAAAGGAAGCTTTTAAATGTTGTTCAATGGGACAGTGATGAAAGTTCATCCGAGGATGAAGGGGAAAGTAATAGAAATTGTAAACAAATTGTTTCGTCACAGGCTACTGCAGAGATAAAGGTAAAAATATTTAATGAAGAATTTTACGCTTTGTGCGACTGTGGAGCTTCTGCTAGCCTGCTCAGCTTTAAATCGTGGAAATCTATTTCTGCCATTGTTTCTAATGCTAAATTAAACACCTCTTCCCGTATTGTGCTTGTTGATTATTCTGGTAAAAGAATGAAATCAGTAAAAGGTGAAATTATCCTCTGTTTAGAAATAGGGCCTGTGATATATGACGTATGGTTTCTGGTTGTAAATGATTTAAATTGTTCTTGTTTGTTATGTCGAGATTTTCTTACTTTAGCGAATGCAAAGATAGATTTTGCTGAGAAAATTGTTTTGTTAGGCCACGGCCTGAATGTCGTTAGTGTACCTATGAAGAAGGGAATTGACAGGGTTGATTGTTATTCGCCTTTTTCTGGGAATAGTAACCAAGTTAAAATTTTGACAAGGCAAAAGGGAGAAGATCAGGAGTTTGAGTCTGTAAACAATGTAAAAATCACTAATTTTGATGATTCAGAAATTTCTTGTGAAAGTGAGTCTGAAGACGTTAGCCACCCTTTAGAAAGTAAATTTCCCGTTATAAAGAATTTGGTTAAGCAAAAACAACAATGTATGACTGAATGGTTAAATGAAATTAATGAAAGAGATAAAATATATGAGCAATGCGCATTTACGTGAAAAATACCAAAATCCAGTTGTAATTAGTGAATCTTTGAAAGAATTAAATTTCGATTTAGTACAGAAATCAAAATTTTTGTATGAGTTGTATGGAAAACAGATTAGTGACATTGAAAATGAAATAAAAGAATCTAATGGTATGTACAAAATCAATTTTCTAAATCAAACTAATCCAAAAACTGTAGTAGAAAATAATAGTCCAGAAACTGAACATTTTCCTTCTGTAGATGACATTAAAGAAAAAGTAAATGAAATTGTTGATCTTGATAACTAACAAAAACAACAACTTTATAATTTGTTGATTAAACATAGATGTGTGTTCAGTGATGTGCCAGGTAAATGTAATCGTTTCGAATACAGTATCGAAGTTGACACTGACAAACCAATAGTTAAGAGACAGTATCCCTTACCTTTTAAATTTAAAGATAACATAGAAAAACAAATAAAAGAATGGCTTGAAAACGGAGTTGTAGAAGAGTGTGTGTCTATTCACGCTCATCCGTTGTTATGTGTAGCAAAAAAGAATACATCAAAATTGCGTACTGTAGTCGATTTGACTTCCTTGAATAAGCATGTAAAATTTAAACAGTTAAAAGTAAATAAGATTGATTACCTATTATTAAAGTTTCAAGGTGTTCAATTTATTAGTTGTCTTGATTTGGTTGGATCCTATTTGCAAGTCAATCTTTCTGATAAATGTAGACCTTACGCCGCTTTTTACTGGAATGGCAAAATGTACCAATTTGCACGTGTTCCTTTTGGATACTTAAATGGGTCTGTAGCTTTTATGAATTGTTTACAAACAGTGTTAGGTTCCGGATTGTATGATCAACTGGTCTTTTATGTCGATGACGTCTCAGTACCGACAATGTCTTTCGAAGAAGAAATTTGTTTGTTAGATGAAATATTTACTAAAGTACATGAAGCAGGAATGACGTTGAATCTTTAAAAATGTTCATTTTGTAACACAAAATTTAATTTTTTGGATTTTAATGTAAATTCTCAAGGCATAACAAAAGATCCATCGTACGTACAATGTATAAAAGATATCCCACGCCCTAGAAATTTGAAAGAATTACAACGAGTACTTGGTTTATTTCAATGTGTTCTAAATTTGTTAGTAATTTTGCACATAAAGCTGAACCTTTGTTTGCTCTTTTGAGAAAGAAAAAAAATGGGTATGGGATGATGAGTGTGAAAGTAGTTTTCAACAATTGAAACATGATTTAGCTCAAGAAGTGTTGTTAGCTCATCCTCGTTTAGATTATAACTTTTGTATCATTACAGATTGTAGTTCAGTGGCTTTAGGAAATATTTTATTTCAGGAAATTGATGGCGAACGCTCTTTTCTTGGGTTTCGTAGTAGAACTTTAAAACAAGCTGAAAAAAATTACACGACTGAAAAAGAGGCTTTATCGATTGTTGTTGCTTTAAGAAAATGAGGTCAATTGTTGTATGGTAGACATATAAAAATTTACACTGATCACCATTCTTTAGTATACCTCCATAACACAAGAAATTGGAATTCACGTTTAGCGAGTTGGAGTATTGAAATTCAAGGATTTGAGGTAGAAATGATTTATATCAAGGCTAAAGATAATCAGGCGAGTGATGCTCTCACGGATAATATTACAATCAAAAGTTGAACAACATGAAATGTGCAAATTTGAGGTTTTGCCGTCATGTTTTGGAAATCTTACTGTTGAAGAATTGAGAATCAAACAACTAGAACATCCAGAGTATAAAAAAATAATTCAGTTTTTGCGTAATCCTAATGACCCGTATGTAAAAGTGAAAAATAGAAACATTGAAAGCTTTTATGAGTTAAGCAATGATGTTTTGTTGAATAGAAATTATCATTTTCTAGACTCTTGGAGAATTTGTATACCTCCTTCCATGGTTCCCGAAATTTTTAAGTACGTTCATGAACAAGGTCATTTTGGTGCTGAAAAAACAATTGCATTTATTAAAGGAGTGTGTTATTGGAAGTCATTGAGAAGAGACGTTATTGATTTTATAAGCGATTGTATGGATTGTAAATTGACAAAAGCTGAAACATCACCTCCGGCTAAACCTTTGCAGACGGTAGCAGTAAAAAACATACGAGATATGCTTTCTATTGATATTCTAGGGCCGTATCTAGCTTCTCAAAATGGAAACAAGTTTGCTTTGTCAGTTTTAGATGTTTTCCGTAGATATTATGTAATGTTTCCTATGAGAAATGCAACAGCAAGATGTGTTTTAAAATGTTTAGAACATTATTTTCCACTTTTGGGTGTTCCATTGTCAGTCTTAGTAGATAATGGTAGTTGTTTTATTTCTAGTGAAAGAAAAAATGAAAGAATATGGGATTAAAATCCATTATGTTAGTCCGTACCATCCAGAGTTCTGTTGTGGAGAGAATCCATAGGGAAACTAATCGTTTGTTTAAATTGTTGTGCAATGATAACCATGTTACATGGGAGAAGTATATTCCCCAAATTGTTATTTTACTAAACTATTCTGTATGTAGCAGTTTAGAAGTAAGTCCAGCAAGTCTTCATCTCAATGTAAAACCGCAATATTCTGTGTTTCGGCATTTTGGAATAGTTATAAATGTGAGTATGATAAAAATGAACCTCTAAATTGGAAAAATAGACTCATAATGGCCGATTTTCGTAGAAAAGAAAACATTAGAAAAAGAAATGAAAAATACAATAAAACACAAGATGGTAAATATGTTATAAAAGAAAATGATTTGGTTTTTCTGCTTCAGAGTCATCTTAGTTCAGCTGTAGATAAGAAAATTAGCAAGTTTTTCCATCTGTACAAGGGACCTTTACTATGTAAACAAAAGGTTACAGATAAAGTGTTTGAACTGATGGACCCACTTACTGGTGAATTTTTAGGAATTCATTCAATAGATCGTATGAAAGTTTGGAAACCCACTTCAAAAACTAAACAACTTTGGATAGAACTTGCCAAAAAACATGTACACGAAAAAGAATTAGAGTCCCTAACTCCAAATTGTCTAAAAGTAGATTCGTGTGAACCTGAAACAACAATTCATGTGAATTTTAATGATGTTGTGAAAGTAGATTTATCTGTATTTAACCGTAGCAAGAGTCGGAACGAAAACATCGAAAAGTTAGTGAAAAGATTGATAGAATGTGATAATTATTTGAAATATTTAACAGATGAACTTAATTGTTCCAGTTATTCTTTGTCGTTTACACTAAACCATCTTGTAAATCCTAAACTTAGTAAGTTGGAATAATAAAAAAAAGTATATACACTTCGATACGTTTATATATCGTTATGGCGTTAGTAGGCGTCCGTGACCTACTATGTGATTTCCGGACGGCCGAAGCCTTTTATTAAATAAGGAATAATATGCCAAGTGGCTTGCCAAGGCATGAGATGAGGTTCCCTCCCATTTTGGGTAATTTCATATTTGTTTAAAGCCCGGAGTAGGCTATTTTCGTATTGTGCCCCTCTATATTCTTTTTAACATTAACCTTTATTCTATCTTTTAATCCTCATCTCGGGGAGGGCAAATAGATAATAATAATAATGTGGGTGGTATCTTCCAAATTTAGGAGGGCAGGCACTGTAAAAGTGTAATCGTCTGACAAACCATCCACTGTTCGGTCCATTCCTGGTTAACTTCTAACCGGAATGTAATAAATGTAGAGTATTATAATTATTAGTATTGTTGTAGTTGTAAGTGTGATGTATTTGATATTTTGAAAATGTTTACTTGTCTTTTTATTGAAATTTGATTTATATGTGATATTTTCGTGTTGTATTAGTACCATGCTATTGATTCTTATGTTGATTAAATTTTATATTTTGAAATATGATATTGTTTCAGTGATAAAAGTTTCATCCAGTTATGTATTAGTGAAATATATACATGTATGTATGCAAATTTTATTGTTTCAAATGGTGTATTGAAATAATTTTGTTTTATGAATATCATAGAAAATATTGTTCATTGAGTAAAAAAAATAAATAAAAATAAACTTAATTACAATCGAGTTAGATATTATATAAGTAATTGTGTTATGTAATAATGTTAAGTATCTTGTAATGCATTAACCTTTATTTTACGGCTTGTCAGTACACTGCCAGAATAGTAAATCCGTTCTTTTCCGCGTGGCACTGTACTGACACAGGCGAAAGGTCTACTTTGACCCGCGAGCACACCGGTTGAGAACCAACGTTTTTGGCTCCTTTCACTATGGACTATCTCTTCATACAATAAGGCACATCATTTAAAAAAAATATGTGTGCTCGCGGGTCAAAGTAAACATTTCGCCTGTGTCAGTACAGTGCCACGCGGGAAAGAACGGATTTACTATTCTGGCAGTGTACTGACAGCCGTAAAATAAAGGTTAATAATTATTTTTGACTAAGTGTTTGAGTTAGTGCATACTAAATAATAATACATCATGTTAAGTAATACTAAATAACACATCATGTTAAATAATACTAAATATTATTGAATAAAATTAACCAAAAGTAATAGTATGTTAAATTTGTGATTTCATGCTGTGTAGGAAATAATGTGAATGAAAATTATTAGTGAATATTGATGTGTTTACTTCCCTTTACGAAGACGTTTATTCAAACGCGTACCGCGGTAATTACAGGGCCTATAACAAAAATTCAATCGTATGATTAGAACATTAATAATTATATAAACGTTAATAATGTTCAGTTGAATTATATACATAAATTTCCATATATGCATGAAATCTTGCATTTTCTTTGATCACCCGTATGCATGAGAACGAAATGTTCTAAGTAAACCAAATAATATATGTTTAGCTCATAAGTATATTTAAATATTTATTGTCAAGGTGGTAATTACAACTCAATATAGTGCCCTTTCGCTAAGTTACACGAGCATGTATTAGTCTCCGAATCCTGGAAAGTAAGTTGGAAGCGATGGTTGTGATAGATTAACTTTGTGGGGGCCACTAGGTGTATCCGTGCACGGGTCCGGTATGCAATAAATGCGGTAATATTGCATGGCGGATCCGGGCGGGGTGTAGCTGGGGGGACCCGCAAGGTAAACAACAGTGCAAGGCTATCAAGACGGTAAAGTTTCTAACCACTAAAATAAAAGCATTGGATTATCACATGCACATCCATTTGTATTTTAACTACAAAGTAGTGGAATGCATCAGTGTGTTATAAACGAAATACCGCCACGAAATGGCTTTTCCAAACATGAAGGAGCAAGCATTGAACTCAATACCGCTACAACCTTGTGAAGAAGAGAGAAAGGGAGGAATAAGAAGAAATACCAACAAAACCAGAAAAGAAAACAAAAGAAACAAAAATATTTGTTCCTCTATTTTGATTGCTCTCAGTCGTTTTACATAATTGAAACAAATGGCAAAAAATTTTGCAAATGTAAAGGTTGGTACCCCTCTGCATAAAATTGTTTTATAAAGATGATGAAGTAAAATTTATGGGAGAGTTTATTTCGGATTTCATAGTCATATAACATAAACGGATTCCACTTTACCTATGGAATGAAAAAGAACGACTTTTTCTGGAAATTTGGAAAATCAGAACCGATTTTTGTTCTGACAATATGTGACTTTGACAACATGCGCACTTACAAATCAATATACTTAACGTCTTCTAGTGGTTGCCACAATCTTGTGGAATGTAGTGGGTGCAAAAATGATAATCGTCTGTATATATATATATTTCATTTAAAACCTTCAGTGCATTGTGCAAACATTTCGTTGCAAATACACTGAATATTGTTAAATACCAGTTTACAACGACATACAAGTTTAGAAGTACTGATCGTGGGCATAGAGAAAATATTTTTTCGAAAGTTAATTTTCAAACATCATAAAATGTTTTTGTTTTTCCTGATTCTGAGATTTTAAAAATCTTTTATATATGTCTAGAGTTTCAAGAGGATGTTAGTACGCAGTGTCAGGTTTCTATGTACAGCATTTAATATTCCTGGGAATGAATGATTTACTTATCGTAGGGTTTAGTATGATGGTTCTTCTTTATACTTTAATTATATAATATAGCAATATAAACAAATGAAAATAAGAGTATAGTACTATTTCATTTTCTTAAAAATAAGCTTCCCTCATCGGGCATAAAACATTATTTCAGACGTATAATGACAACACAAAATGGGTCTTAATTTTCTATTATTACCAGTTAATGGTCTTCGTGAAAGAAAAGAGAGAAATAATAATTTTGAAGTTGAGTTTTCTCATTAATTTTTAACTTTCAAGAATGTTTTCATCTGATTACGATCTTTTGCCTTCCCCTTCACATGTTTCAAGAATATTTGCCCACATTATGAACAAAATCTCAATTTTTTAGCTTTTCATATTTAGCAGTAAATAATTGTTAAATTATTGTACGCTTCTCTTAAATTCTGAATGGATGTATATCCCATGTTCTTATTTCAAATTATCAATAAGCTTTCCTTGCTTTCAGTTGTCTGGTATTGCTTACGTTATACTTTATTAACTAGTCTCAGCCCAGTTAAGGGTACCACCCACAGTAACACGCGTTTCCTCAGCCTACGTCCTCGCATCTCATGTGTATCATCCTTGGCGTTTTAATACTCTGCTTCATCAGTCGCATTTTTAATATAACAACATACGAAAAGAAGGGAGTCATATTCTTGAGACTGCTCAGGAAATTCATCTCTGAATGATTACAATTTGTTGATGTTCTGATTTGGTATATAGTACACAACCCTTTGCAAACAAAGAAGATGAAACAAAATTTAACTATTAAGAATAACTGCAGTAGTGATTACGTAAGATCAGTAATCGTTTAGATTATCATTATAGGAACGTTAATAAAAACTGCAATCCTACCGCAAGTGCCTAAACATTTTAGGGTGTAGAAGAGTTTCCACTTAAATAACATGGGAATGGTCTTTCAATTCTTCATAAAACCACTCTTAAATAACCCTACAAGAAGTGTCTAATAATTAGGGGGGTAGGAGTTAATTTTTTCTTCTTCCCATTTTGTTCCTCTTCCCATTTGTTCCTCTTCCCATCTAACAGTATCCTATTTTAGCAATTCCCCTCTGCCTTAGTCCCAAGAGTCTACAATCGCACCGAAATTCATACTTCTAATGCTGCTTGAAGTGCATAAAGGTTTAGGTGTGTAGAATATGACCCACATAAATAACGTTGGAAATATTTTTCAATTGTCGATAAAACCACTCTAAATTTGAGGATTTCATTTTCGGTGATTTATTTAGATGATGAATTTCAAGATTTTATTCCAGTATGAAGTACATAAAACGAGATTACATTTCAAAAAATGCTTATTTAAATACATGCGGAACGTATTCATCGGAGTTTGGACCCGTTAAAATATATATATATATATATATATATATATATATATATATATATATATATATATATATATATTATAAGAATTTTGACAATTTTCTAGTGGGCTAGCCCTGAAAAGCTACAATTGTGCCATATTTAATCATTGTAACCATACGTAAAGTGCCCAATATTTTTGAGATGTCGAATGTGTGCCATATAAATAAAACGGAAGATTGCCCGTTAAATGCCAAAAATTTGAATATTTTTTTCTTGGTGATTTACTTACGTAACGCTAACGAGTGGTATTTAATCTATAAGTAAACATATGAATCATTAAATTTAGAAATATATCAGAGATTATTATAAAAATGTAGAAACAGCACACCCAGTACAGATGGTACAAAATATATTCATGTTCATACATTTCTCTAGGTCTTGGATTTTCAAGTAGCTCTACATTCTATGGATAGTCAACTCTTTCAGAAGACAACATGCCAAGACCAAATTAAAGTAGTGTATAGAAATTTTCTAGAAACGTTTTCTGACATTAGCAATCAAGTGTGACTTCAAATTTAGAAGATAGTGTATTTATCCCTCAAAAAATAAATATCGTTTGGAGTAGTATTTTAAGAATTATTAAATTACAAACATAGACTCTGGCTTATTTTGTTTAATTAGTTACCTTTGACTAATTTGTTTCTGTTTTGAAAAGACACTGAAATTTAGAGTTACACTGTACTTGTAATTCCTAGAAGTACCTAGAAGAACATTACTTTTATGTAACATTTGTAACCAAAGTTCCATTAGTATTAAAGTTAGAAATAATAAGCAAAGTAATTGGTACAACTGACGAAAGGTGAAAGTGGAACTCGAGTAGCAGTCGAAACCATTGCGGAAAGTAATTTAAATTTAATTTTAACTATATATCATAACTAAACAAAGTTGCTTTACTAGTTTAGTGTATCATACATCTTAGCTGAAAACCTAGTTTGGACGTTTCCGTAATACAGATATACATAACATAGCTCGTGTCACGCACTCGTATGTTGAAAGTATTGGAAAATCATGTACATGGCGTTTTTAGAAAACCTTGTACATCTTATTTATGTAGAGGGTGAAACTGAAAAATTTCCACAAACTCCGTGAGGTGTTTAGTCACACCAAAAAGAGAAAAAAGACAAAAAATTCTCTTGCATATTGTCGAATCCCACGTCGTTTAAGAGTGACAAGGTTGTCAACTTGTAATCGAAAATCGAACCGTGACAATTGGAACGGAATAGGAAGCTCTACACACACTTGGATAATAATTCTTCACTTCAAAAGAAGAGAAAAGGTTCTGTTGCATGTTGTCGAACTCAGCGTCATGTACGAGTGACGGGCTGTATATTTGGGAGCGAAACTAGAATTCTGACAATCGGAACAAAATAAATATGTGTACATCAATGTACCATGTAAGAGGATTTTTCTTCTCATGTAACGAGCGACTTACCGAAGTACATCCCGTACGTGACGTGGAATTCGACAGGACGTTTTGTCTTCATTTGATGTCACGAATTATCTCCCGAGGTATGCGTACATCCTTCTGTTCTGTTTCAATTATAGCGATTCGATTTCCCGATTCCAAGTTGGCAACCCTGTCACTCTTACACGATGCAGACTTCGACAATATCCAAAATGACTTTTTGTCTTTAGATGTCGTAAATCACCTCCCGGTGTTTTTGAATATATTTCTTGTTCGCTATATATATATAATGTACTTTTTCTCTTATTTTGATGGAAGGAATCAGCTCTCACAGTTTGTCGGTATAGTTCAATGACACCCTGCATAAATATATTTCAGATTCTTATATATATGTGTAATGTACGGGGAGTCTCATCCAGCTTTGCAGTTTGAATATATATTTCAAAAATGTGCATAGTTTTGACTAAGTAAACCTATAGTGAGATATATATTTTCAAGCAAATGGTTTAAAAGTGTTTTCAACCAGTTCAGCGTTATTGCAGTAGTATATCGTAGAGGGTAAACGTACTTAATGCTAAAATGAATCCAATCCGAAGAGCAGGGATGCCGTGATTCAATGGGATTTTTTTAAAGTTCCTTATAGAAGAGTGGGAATGAACAAATGATTGAAGGAAAAGAAAGATGTCGCATTGCATCACTTCAATGCTGTATAGCAAGACAAGGTTTGTTTCAGTGGCGGATATTTACACATGTGATAGCAGACTACCAACCATTCCAATCACTTGCAAAATCATATATGAATGCGTCGTAGCGGCGACTGCAACCATATCAAGAATGATTTGTTTCTTCCTTTAAAGGCAAGAGTTCTGCCAGACCATAACCCTTTATCACATCTTGACAGCTGCAATAAAATCTCATCTGGCGTCAAATTGTGCTCTGTAACGAAAGGCTTAATTTTATTAAATCATCAGCGATGGTTGAAGAAGAGCTGTCATACTAAAATCGGCTCTTGTTTTAAACCCTTAAAACCAGACACAAAATTATTCTTTTCTTTGCTTGGCATGTTGCCGCAGTCGATAAAGAGACGGTTTGTATACTGCTTCTGTTCCGGGTTTCAGTATCTTCGAGGTACTGCATGTTTTCTTTTTTCTTCCGTGTCTCTCTCTTTCACGACCGACGACTTAAGCTGTACGTGAACATTTCTCTTAAGAAATAACGGGAAATAATTTTTTCCACTTCAACGAAAAAAAACTTTTCAAGTGAACACTCTGCATATATATATATATATATATATATATATATATATATATATATATATATATATATATATATATATATATATATATAGTTAATGCTATATACAGCCATGATGTCCTCAATTGCTTTGCTTCTTGTAAACACTTATAATTTCGAGCTTTTAAAAATAATGTAACGACTCGAGAAATTGGGATCATATTGAGGTGTTCAATATTTAATGCTTTTAGAGGACTCGAGATTCAGAATAGTTCCATCGTTTGGAAAACGCCGAATTTTTCTAACACTTCAAATATCTCGAATTCTTTAACTGCTTTGAAAATTCCTAGCGTCTCGAACACTTCGAGTGCCTGAGAACGTTTCGAGATTCTAGAAACTTTGATAAAATTAAAATAATTTATCGGAGAAACAATTTTTAAATTTTATGTAATTGTTATCAGCTACTCGATTATCTTAACAGTCCTTTCGGAAATTCCTCGATTCATTCTAACAGTTTCGATGTTTAAACACTTGGAGTGTTTCAAAGATTTTGCGAACATCTATCGCCTCGAACACTTCGAGTGCGTAGATTTTGAGGGTCCCAAATGTTGAAATGATAATTAAAATTCTTTATCGAAGGAAGGCTCTTGAAATTTTACGGGATTAATATCGGTTTCTCGATTATCGAAACAGTCCTAACATACCTAGTGAGATTTGAGGGGGACCTCAGGTCCGCGAATCTTTTTAGGTGAAAATTACTCTGGTTGATTGTCAACATGCACACAGAAAATGATCATAAAAGTGCGTGATGTGATTCGCGAATTCAGAAGGTAGACAATTTATGATGTTTATAACAGACCTCAAATGTCGCACTGTACATGTCAACGAATTCTATCCGATGCGTGCAGTGAGCTGCAACAGAGAGTTCGAAAATCTTCAAACATCTTATCCTGAGTCAACAATTGATGCATCTTGAGCCTATGGTTATGACCTGGAAACGAGGCAGCAATCATCACAATGGAAAATCGCATCTCTCCAAGGCTTAAGAAAGCTCGTCAAGTTGGAACCAGAATCAAATCGATGAAGATATTTTTTTTTTTACCGAGGTTCGCAGAATATGGCATAAGGTGCTTTTTCCACATGGTCATAATGTCAACGGGAAATTTTACTTCGAAATTTTGAAGAAACTGAAGGTGATGTTTGGCGCAAACGGCCAGAATTGTGGCAAAAAAAAAAAAAGACTTGAGGCACCATGAAAACGCGCTTGCCCACATCTCGCTAACTTTGACGGAATTTCTGTCCTAAAACAACATAGCGACAATCCTCACTATTTGCCTGACCTAGCTCCGTACAACTAACACTTCTTCCTGAACATGAATCTCGCGTTGGGAATTCTAAGTTTTGAGAGCGTTGAAGATATCCAAGTGGAATCACAATGGATCCTGAATACTATTTACCCTGCTGAGTTTCAGGAGTGCTTCCAAAAGTGGGAACAACTCTGTTATCGTTGGATACATGCCGGAGGGTCTACTTGTTAAGATAACGGACGACATTGGGACATAAGTACAGTTTTCTCATTTTAAAATGATATTCTCGTATATTTTGTATACTGCTGCGTATTTGGATGTAGATGTATAAATATCTATTCCATCTTAACTCCGTTATATCTGCAGAATTTTTAAACGAACGTAATTGAATTGACTTTTTGAGCATAGATATTTTCTAAATGAAGCTGGGATTTCCATCTATTAATTTCATTAATGGCGTATTATGTGGGGTTAAAGTGTTTCAAAATGTATATGAAAGTTGAGTATTTCTGTAGTTTTGTCATTACATTTTCATTGCAGAAAATATTCGAAGAAGATAGGGTATTGAAATATTTTACATGAACATGTATTCCCCATGACAAGGACGTACATTGCAGCTATTTTAGCATGCAAATTGCAATGTAAACAATTTCCACGTAACAAATACTTTTAGGAATTACCCGTATCTCAATACAAAGTTCAACATAAAAGATTGAAATAACACCGAAATATTTTTCTCCGAACAAACAAATTGCATCGGGAGGGGAAAAAAATAAATTAGAAGTGAAATTTTTGTTGATAGGCAAAATTAGTATTTGTAAATAAACTAGATGAAATACATGTTTGTACATCATGTTCTGAAATCGTCGATGTATTCAAAATCGTACATTATGGAAACCAATATAGATCTATTTTTTTTACGGGCTGTGTACAACTTTATTTTTTTGTTACGTATTTGAAATATGTTGAGCAATGAGTGGAAGTCTTTACTTATCCGATTAAGTCTTGTTTCATATAGTCGAGCTAAACACAACACACTCAGCGGTGCTATGTGATCAAAATTTTGTAAGAAAACAAACACGTGACAGGTTCTACAAGTGTGTTTTTATTAGAATTCCAGTCCTTGTCTGATTAAGACCCGGTTACGCTGTTGAAACTGTTACGTGTTTGTGTTTTTATATATTTTCATCACATAACCTTTATCGGGGTGCTTTAGTGTTCAGTTTGAGAATCTATACAATTATAAATTCGTTCTACTTGAATGTCAAAATACAAAGTACTTTCAAAAAGGGAAAATTTTAATGCCAACGCCCGCGCTCTGATAAGAAATTCACGGGATTCGTTGTTTTCTTACGAACGATTATCTCTTACGGAAGAGAGTTATTAGAACAGTATTTTTTGTTATCGAGAAACCATAAAACTTAGAATACAGTAGTAGTTCAAGGCGGCGTAAATGCTTTTCCAATTCAAACAGAAAATGGCAAAATGTTAGAAATATTTCTCTAAAGATAGGGCTTATTTTATACTAACGAATCTGCAATTTGTATGTCTTTGAATTATGGTAAGTAATGAATCGTTACAGACCACTTTGTTTCTTTTTGAAATATGGATAAATAATGAATCATTAGAGACTACTGCTGGAACATTTTTTAAATTGAACGCGTTCAAAAGCTTTTATAATTGTGGGTGAACTATAATAAAGTCAAGCTTCACCCAAAAGTCGAAAAGATAAGAGCGTTTTCACAGATAGAATAGAAAAAATGAAATGAAATCTTTGAGTTTTACGTCCCACGGTTATGCCGGTTAGGCTAAAGGAGACGGTGATGATGAGTAATGAATGAAATGGTGGAATGAAGAAAGTGGGAGGAAACGGGAGAACCCCGAGAAAACCCACGCACACGGACAGATAGAATAGAGTAAACGGAAGATAGCTACTAATTTCTTCCTGCCCAAATAGTAAACCTTACCTACTCTGAGTCAACTTTTATGATCCTGGTAACATATCCTGGATCCTGATCCTGTCTTTTCGGAAACAGAAAGACAGAAAAATGTATAACAGGAAAGAACACGGGATTTTCAGAATTAACCATAGCTTGAGTGCAGTATCTAATACGCTTTTTCTTTACAGCATCCAGAACATCCACGTGTTCTCCATCAATCAATACTATGAACTTCCCTTTTTCACATTTCTACTAATATCGTAACTTAAGGCGGTTTATTTTTATCAAACAAATCTATATTCTGTCGGAGAACCTATTAGTCTAGCGTTATTTAGGAATATGTCAGGCATTTTCTGCTCTCTATAGTTTATTTTTTTTTAATTTCAGCGTTTATAAATGTATTAATTTGATAACGGGAAGGTCGTTGCAAAACAAAAGTTCCGCAGTCTATATATAAGTTAAAGAAAAGTAAATGAGAGTAAATTTCTATTCGTATTTCGGAATGTTGCTGTCGAACGTTTTTCGTTGTGGTATTCGTATTCATTTTATTCAATTAACACCGTCTTCTCTCAGTGCATCATCAAATGCTCATCATATGAGTTCTTTTGAAAATGCGAAACTAGTAATGTTCTACAGCAAGCCAGTTTCTTTTTCTAACTATATTGTACGTAAATAATAGTGTAATTTTGCATTTTATGTTGCTGTTTATTTAGTTTTATTTTCACTTTTTAATAAATTGGTTTCAGGTTAACATCATCTAATGTTTTGGCGAAGCGCACATTGACAAACATACGAGAGATTCCTCGTTCGAGAAAGAACATTGGGAAGGGATCTAATTGCAAATGGTATTTATCAAGAAACGTCTTACATCATAATAATAAAAGATTTCATGAATGTGGAATATGTGGTAAAGCATTTGGTATAAAATCAAGTTTGATTAGGCACATGTTTGTGCATACCGGTGAGAAGCCTCTCATTTGTGTGCAGTGTGGGAAGGGATTTACTGAAAAATCTTCATTACGAATTCACATGGTAGTACATACGGGTGAGAAATCGCATACGTGTTCAGAGTGTGGTAAACAATATGGTCAACGATCAAATTTGATTAGACATTTGCTAGTGCACACCGGTGAAAGACCTCATGTGTGTGAGGAATGTGGAAAAGGATTTACTGAAAAGTCGTCTTTGCAATTTCATATGGTAGTGCATTCAAACGAGAAGGCTCATGTATGTTCGAAGTGTGGTAAACGGTATGGTTTACGATCAACCCTGACAAGGCACATGTTAGTGCATAGCGGTGAGAGACCTAATAAGTGTGAGGTGTGTGGAAGGGAATTCACTGAAAAATCGTCTTTACGAAGTCACATGGTAGTACATACAGGTGAGAAGAATCATACTTGTTGGGAGTGTGGTAAAACATTTAGTTTAAGATCAAACTTGACACAGCACCTGCACATTCATACTGGTGAAAAACGTTATACATGTGAGGAGTGTGGAAAAGCATTTACTGAGAAATCATATTTGAAAAGCCACATGTCAGTACATAGAGTTGAACGACCTTATATGTGTGGAGAATGTGGGAAAGTGTTTGGTCTACGATCAAGTTTGTTACAACACCAGTTAGTTCATGGCAGTGAGAAACCTCATATTTGTGGACAGTGCTTTAAAGGATTTAAAACTACATCATCTTTAAAAAATCACTTGTTAATACATACAAATAAAAGGCCTTATACGTGTGACGATTGTGGAAAAACATTTGGTCAGAAATCTATATTGAAAAGCCATATGATAACACATACAAGTGCAAAACCTCATTCATGTGGAAACTGTGGTAAAGTGTTTAAATCGAGATCATATTTAATACAACACATGTTGGTACATACCGGCGAAAGACGTTATGCGTGTGATGAGTGTGGTAAAAGATTTAGTGGAAAGTCTACCTTGAAATGCCATATGTTAGTACACAACACTGAAAAATGTCATAGCTGCTGTGAGTGCGGCCGACTGTTTTCATCAACATCAACTTTGAGGAGGCACATGTTAATACATACAGGTCAAAAACCGTACACTTGCATTGTGTGCGGTGAAGAATTTCGTCGAAGGTCACATGTAAGAATCCACATGTTTGTACATACAGGACAAACGTGTCATATATGTTCGGAGTGTGGTAAAGGATTTGGACAACGATCAGGTTTGACGAGACACATGTTACTACATACTGGTAAAAAGCCTCATACTTGCGAGAAGTGTGGGAAGGGATTTACTGAGAATTCAGCTTTACAAATTCACATGTTAGTACATACAGGTGAGAAACCTCATAAATGTGGCGAGTGTGGGAAGAAATTTAGTCAAAAGTCATATTTACCAAGTCATATGCTGATACACATGGATGAAAGACCTATTGCATGTGCGGACTGTGGAAAGAAATTTAGAGGGAAATGTGGTTTGCAAAGACATATATTAACACATAGAGCTAAGAAAAATCAATCATAGGCGACTTATGCCTGAACTATTTCTCGTATAATAATCTTTAAAGACCAGTTGTTCGTAGAGTTTTTTCCAAAAGTTTTGTAATTTCTTACTTTGGAGCAACCATATGTAGTAAATTTGGATTCCTTTGTATTAAACTATTGCGTTGGTAGTGCACCAAAACTAAACATTTAGATATTTAATTTCATTTTAAAACACATTTTTAACTTCAAAATTTTCACCACTGTTCCACAGGATTGGGTAAAAGATCTTGTTTGAAGTCTATATTAGGATATGTGGGTTCTGCTTCTGTGTGCTAAAATTAACTAATAGCAATATATTTTATAAAATCTTTGGTAAGAAGAAAGCGTGTAGAGAATATTCAAATGAACATGGAAAACTTCAGTGTACAGCATATTTCTTTGAGTATAGTATTGAAGAAACTGAACATCAATTAATCGGTTAGAATTTCCGCATGAGAGTTGAAGATTTCGATCTCGTAACTATGAGGATCATTCCAAAATTAATTCAACTATATCATTTTCCTCTAACGAATTTAATCCGAGACAGCCCATGCTAATTTTACACTTAAAAGGCCATAGGGGTGCCTCTGAGGCACCCTGCTGCATATACAAGCTACCTGAACCGCTGCGACCATGTTTATTTTCCCTCATTGATAAGAAAGACTAATCAATACTTTCCTATAGAATCATTTGTCAATGGTAATAAAAAAAAGTATAAAAGAAAAGTACGTATTCCAGTAGGAGCCTCAGAGGAAACCCTTAAGCTTTTATGTTAGTACAAAATGAACCCACAACGATAATTTTTATTTTCCGTTATCGATAAGAAAGACTAGTCACTACTTTGCTATTCAATCATTTGTCAGTGGTAATAAAAATTAACACTATCAAATAATTAGGAAAGTTCAAATTTTAATAAGCGCCTCAGAATCACCCCTTGGGCCTTTACACTAATATAAAAATTATCCTATCTTTTCTGAGGTAAAATAAAAAATGCTTACGAAACGCAATCAGAAGATATATTTCAAAGAGTAGAATTCTAGATCGCTGGACACTTGACGAAATATCTATTAGAAACTATGGCATTAAATGTAGACCAGAGTGCCTCCGAGGCACCCCTTGGGCTGTTTTGGGAAGTATGCAAATTGAAGTTAGTTCATATAGGAAGATGGATGAACACACCACTATAAAGGTATAGGACGTGAAGAAATTGTCGTTTCAAAAGTGATTTACTATCAAAAACAGCAGTATGTAAAAAATTAAAATATATCGTTTCATTATTTTAATTTCTAAATTTTTTAGGCTAATTGAAATTTATTAATTTCAGTCATTTTTTGTTTCAAAATTATATATTTTAGAGTAATATTTAGTTAAATTTTAATGTCTAAATATGTTAATTTTAATTATTATATTTAGGTATTTAAATTTTAATTAAATTTCAAATGCACACAAATGGAAATTTATTGAATTATTAGGGAATTTTTAGTATAGTGTGTTTGCCTCACTCCATTAGACGAGAGAGAAAGAAAAAATAAAATTAAGGATGTTATTCTATAATCGCTAAAAAAATTCTGCAACCTTTGAGGTCGCGCGCCAATAAGAAAATATAATTTATATCAAACAATTAACGGTGAGATATGATTCGTTGATGAGAACAGAATTGTGGTTAGCCGTACTTTGCTGCAAACAAAGATCGGAGAAAGATGGTTGTCGCGAATGATGACAATGATTGAATGAATTAAGGTATTGTAAAGGCCTTAGTAGTGTGATTGTATGTTGTGATTAGATTATAAGTAAATACTCGGGTATAAATCATACATTATAAAAAACTAGTTAGGCTTAGCCCTGCATACCTAATTAAGTTCCTCTCTCGTCAATTCACTACATCGTTCAATAAATATGGAGTATTTTAGTGTTTGTTTTGATATTTTTAATAAAATTTACATTATATATAAATATATATATATAGACTTCGATAATTCGCGTAATTTTCTACAGCGCTGGAAGAACATGAGGTTTTCACTATTCCCCTTATGTGATATGTTACCAAAATAACATTCTATATTTCAAAAAAGCATGCATCTTTACTACAATAACAACAAATTTCACATTAATTGACAAAGAAATAAATAGCTTGTACCCACCTGTCCCCGCTAAGGATATTTATGGTGATTTTTAATACATTTTTTGTTTTGAAGGGAGGGCTGTAGCCTTACATCAGTCACTGGCACATGCAAGCAGTATCGGAGTATTAAAGCTGTGACATGCGTGATTAATCTGATGCTTACTGGCGTTCCCGAAAGATTTCGAGTTTTGGTAGTAATCCACCCACCACCGTTTTAAGCCCCTTGCCACAGAAGATTGAGCCTTACCCAAAATTATGTTCGATATGACTGCACTAGCAATGCGGATGAATGTTATTGTCTTTTGTAACAAATAATACCCATTTGGCGCAAAATCCATAGCAATAATTATTGGAGAAAACGAGTGTAGGACAAAATCCAAGCGGACAAAATCCAAGAGGACAAAATCCAAGCTAAATTCTGGTAAAGCGGACAAAATCCGAGGAGCAGTATCATGTGCGTAGCTGTGGTATGTGCCTGTGAACACCCTAATTAAATTGTATGTTTGTTTCTTTCTTCAATTGTAATTCATTCTAAAGTTTTATCTGTAATTCTTCAATTTATTGAAATAATATTTCATTTACATTTAAAGAACTGAAAATCCAATAAAATATGTAAGATTGACACAGTAAGAGTGCAGATAAGCTTTAATTACTCATAAAATAGTCTGGTCACTGCTAGGACATGCCCAGGTGAATCCAATTTAGGGCGATCAGAAGTATTTTGAATAAAAAGAGTATACTCACATAAATTCACCAGAAAATGAAAGCACTGGCTAATATCAGAGATAACAAATAACAGCAAACCAGCCCAGTCTTAAAAAGAGTACACTACTTACTTAATTCTATTATATTTATTGAGAATTAAAGTAAAAATAAAATTAAAAAGATATAATTTAGATATAAAAAATACTTCTCTACCCTAAAGTATCTACTTCAGTTACAATTGTCAAAATAACCAATAATATATACATTTTCATTTAGTTTGTCTAGACACATTTTCACATTTCGATTTTCTAGATAACACTTTTACATTATTTAATTCACACACATTATTACATTATTAAAAATACACACTTCATATTTCATAATTATTTGTTTCGAAATATACATAAAACACTACCAACAAACAAATCAAGACTTCTGTATGCCACCTCATAAGAATTGAATTAATATACTCCAATGATTGGTCTCACAATAATATGGTGAGGTCTTAAATGTATTATACTGTATATATATTGAGAAGAAAATACATACTTTTATAATATATTTGTACACACATAATATTTTTACATACTTTCATATGGATGTGAAAGTAATTAAAGCTCATCTGCACTCTTACTGTGACAATCTTACATGTTTTATTGGATTTTCAGTTCTTTAAAAGTAAATGAAATGTTATTTCAATAAATTGAAGAATTACAGATAAAACTTTAGAATGCATGACAATTGAAGAAAGAAACAAACATACAATTTAATTAGGGTGTTCACAGGAACGTATCACAGCTGTGAACATGGTACTGTTCCTTGGATTTTATCCGCTTGGATTTTGTCCCCCTTGTCAGAATTTAGCTTGGATTTTGTCCTCTTGGATTTTATCCGCTTGGATTTTGTCCGCGCCCCGGAGAAAACAGCTTCCAAAATTCAACATTGAATATCCCGTAAGGAAAATGAACTTATGTATTTGCGCCCCAAAAAGGGGAGCTAAACAGTGAGCTTCTCCTGTTTACTTCTCAAATTCGAAACATTCAGGCATTTTTTCAATAAGAATGCCAAAATTTACATTAATAGTGTAAAAACTTCATCTTTTCCTAGCGCTGTAGAAAATTACATGAATTTTATATACTATATATATATATATATATATATATATATATATATATATATATATATATGCGTTAATAAAATGCTAATATGAATATAAATGGCTGAGTAGTGGTGAACGGAAATTAATAGAGTAATATATATATATATATATATATATATATATATATATATATATATATATTTATTTATTAATAGCAGCTAAAATATTGCATATGAAATCTTCACAACTTGACAAAAATAGTGATCGATGGCCTAAAGCATATATATTTCTAATTCAGTGTTAAAGCACGTATATTCGTTTGAGACCCTCTCTTTCTTTGGCTGATATAATAGTAAATGCCTTGCTCTATTGTTGGAGTTTATATGTCCTTTTCAAAGCTTGATCGGTTTAAATTTTAGTATTCGCTTGTTTAGCGATTTCGAATGCGACATAGATGGTGTAGATCAGCGTTTCCCAACCTTTTTCAACTTGCGGCACACTACGGGTGTAACTTGAATTCTCGCGGCACACTCATAGATATTATTATTATTATTATTATTATTATTATTATTTGTAAATATAAAATACCGTTATAATTTTTATTCTGTGATTACTGATCCCTTTCTCACAGAGATGAAAGCTCGATCACTGGTTTTCCCTTATGCTAATTCATTGTGCTTAGTTGTTATTCTAATTTTAAAATAGAAAACAATTGCAATGAAATATAGGAGTCAGATTTTTTAAAATATGTTTTCTTTTTCGAAAACTGTATCCAACCTTTCACTAAGAACGAAGATCACTAAATAACGAACGAACAAACAAATGTCTTGTACTTTTAACTTTGATGTTTTAACCAAAACCGGTGCATATTATTGCAATCACACAACTTGCGATGCATCGAAGTAAAAACACAGCTGTTGAACAAAGTGTTGTTCTGTCATTCACGTGCGAATGAGTGTTCTACGAACGTTCACTTGACGCGTACCGTACAAGTGCTTCCATTTCTCGGTGTTAGTATGACTCAATTGAGCATAATGAGCATGACGTAATATAGCAGCTAACCGTGGAAATGTGTACGAGCCGAAATACTGTCTGCTACACAGTAATAGATGTAGAATAATATATTACAATTACAGTATTTTTTTCCGCGTAATGTGAGATACAAAAATATACATTTTTCCTATGTCTTACAATTTGGTTGCTATATAATTAATAATTTTGTTTCGATTTCCTCGCGGCACACCAGTGTGCCGCGTCACACCGGTTGGGAAACGCTGGTGTAGATTGAGTTTACCCGTACAGTATAGATTTAGACATCATGCGCATACATACATGTACAGATTTGTACAGATTTACCTGCAAATTATATACATATGGTCTCACACAGACACACACATACACACACACACACACACATATATATATATATATATATATATATATATATATATATATATATATATGGGTAGCAACAAGGCAGACTAGATCAAGTAGGAATTTCAAAGTTTCGAGAAAAATGGAAAACAAAATTTGACAGCCCACTATAATTCGTAGCAAACTTCAAATCGATCGATACTTGTCCGCAAAAATGTTCATATGTTTGGCTTTTGATGGAGCACTTGGAGCAATAGTATTATATAGGACAAAATAAAGATGAAGGAAAATGATTTTAGCGACCCATGGTCTACTTTGGCTAATCAATTTGGCTAGTAATATAAATAATAATAATAATAATAATACCTAGAATATTATCGGGGTTATGTTTATTAAAATGTAAATGGAATTTTAAAGCAGATTGAGATATTAAGAAAATACATGCGCAATAGCCAATAAAATATTTTTAGGCATTCAGATTATCAGTGTGGTTTTCACATATTCAGCACGTATGACAATGAAGATTTGTTTATTCATTAGTCAGAATCGCCATGTGTATCCAAGTATTCATACGGTTCATGGCGTTGTTTGTAATGAGGTAATTGAAAGACTTATGACATGTAGGCGGAACAAGGGGTAAAAGACTCAATAAATCTTTATACTTGTCCTCAGTAATGGGAATAGGTTGTTTGTACGCTCGATAGACACAATCGCTGAAAAACTCTCGCTTCCATCCTTTTCTTTGTGGGGTGAAATCCCATTCCATCCACTGTTTCTCAGCACGCGAAGTCTTCACTAATAGTTTGTGACTTCCTTTGATAGCCTTGAACACACAAAGCTTCGTCATCTCAACTGCGTCACCATTTGTATACTTCTTCCGTAAAGTTAAAATACCTTCTGTATCAATAGTCACAAAATCCTTGTGTGTCATCCGCTTCACTGTGAATGGTTTCTTAACTCGACAAGTCTCTATAAGTTGTATCCAATCATCTCCTGTAAAGAGATACATACAGGTTTTCTTTTTCTGCTCTATATCGCTAAAATCGGAATCATTGGGCAAATAACTGTCCTGGTTCCAGGAACGTATGTTCCCAAATTTCGTACCCCAAAACTGAAGTAGCATAAAATATCAAGAATATAATAGCCTTATTTCTATTTTGTCCACCGCAACAATCAATAAAGGAAAATAAATGTTTCACATTTTTATGTGCAGACTCCTTCAAATATTGAGAATGCATGAAGTAACCTCCGTACTGCCATGTTTACCTTCACTTTAGATCCACAAATTACAGATACCACTGTTGTTTGAATGCACATTGATACTCAAGTTGTACAACCAGAGCTGTCTTTTATAGTACACCACATTTGTATTGAGAAATCAAAATCGGTTGCTTTTTTTCTAAATTGAATGTGCAAGTCATTATCTCTGGATCGTTTTTAGCTTTTTCTGTCGTTTCGATCGTTTTTAGCTTTTTCTGTCGTTTCTTTCATTCTAGCCCTCGCTGCCGTTGCCCTATCCAGATGTTGCTTGTGACCTTCTTCCACGGTTGCGCCACTATCATTTTGCTGTCGCTGAATTTTATACACATCTCATGTTTTGCATGTGTCTTTGCGAGGAATATAAAAACGTACATGTAGAAATTCAGATATGAATATAGCCTTAAACTTGGATAAAGACACCGGTCTGTGAGAGGTTTCGCCACATTTCTCAACGTACATCTTGTACATTTTTTGCATATTAAGATCCGGATGCAAATGGAGTCTATTAGGAAGTGAATAATGCGATTTATGCAGAGGAAAAGATGCAATGTGTTTTTTGATGAAGCTAGTTTCTTCATTAGACAACCGATTGCTAGGCACAAGGACTCCCCATTGGTCGTTTATTGGCACACCTTCCACGGACTCTATCTTATGGAGGGCCCAGTTTACACGAAAACTTGATATACCAAGAGTTTTTATAAACACTGTCTTACACACAGTGACGTTCTTCAGGACATATCTGCCTCACGTAGTCTACTTTGGCAGATAGATAAAAATGATAAATTAATAGGGCAGACTATGTTACACATTCCAGCTCCAGAATTAAATAACGCAGAGCTAGTCTACTTTGGCAGATCAAACTTTACCATATTTTACGTATGTTACAATAGATAACTCAATTTCCATAAAAATGGTAGGTAGTGGTCTAGTCTGTATGCAAGACCTATTGTATGCTGGCAACTTGAAAGACGTCAAGAGACGCAATGAAGCGTACTCGGAAAATCCACTTGAAAAAAATAAAAAAAAAATCCACTTGATATCGTATTACTTCTACAAATTTGCTAAAACTAACTCCAACATCTATACATAGCAATTCACTTCCTTTGTAAGTCTCCTATCCTTTACTTGTGTGAGTAAGGAGACATGCACAGTGGGAAGGAGATTTATGGTCATAACAGAACGATGCGCTGAGTAGATAGCGCAGATTCAGCTAGTATTGAAATAAAATATTTAAAAAAAAAGACTTGTTTAAGAGTTTGCTTTCAATTAATACGAAAGAAGAAGGTTCCAAATATTGAACAATTCTCAACATATAACGATATCAAGTACTAGGAAACGTGCGCCAATATTGGATAATTCACCACAGCAGACCTATACGCTCTAGGAGATGGTAGAATCTATAATATGTTTCTCTAAGGTATTTTCCATTTAAAAAGGCAAGCATAAATTATGCATTACAATAAGATCGCGGTCAGTGTTTTTTCTACCTAAATTTGTTAAACTGTTAAGACCCATATTCTACTTCTATTAGTCAATTTTCAGTTGGAACAAATAAGGAAAACTATAACATTGCATGGTGTTCTTATACAATGGTATACTTCCTTCAGTAAAATTCGTGATACATCATACGTATACAGCAATTATATTTTTTCGATAAGATATAAATAAATAAATAACTACTTTGTAATTTTTCAACTTTCTTTTTCTTCTATCTGGAGAGTCAAATAGGGATTAATGCTACATAGTTGAAATCTGTGTTCTATAAACTTTACAACAATGTATACGTCATGAGACTGTGGTGATTAGGATGGTCGCAGGGTGTTCTCATATAATGGTCTACTGGTATTTCCTCAATTGAAATCGGTGATATAGCCAATAAAGGGTATCCCATATTAGACACTTTCCTCGGTCTGGATCTCAGTGACTGTTGACATCTCACACACAAATGTGTAAGCTATGTAATAATAGGAAGATTTTTGTTACGCTGCTATACACACAGTGTTGCCAGAATCAAATATTTTCGGATTTTTTTGTGATTTTTAAAATTTCTTCTTGTTCTTCTAGTTGGTGGGCAAAATGGGAAACAGTGTTACATCGTTGGAATATGCATTTCATAAGCTTTACAAGGATATATTACTCATTGTTCTATGTTAATTTGGAGGGGCACAGGAGGTACGTGAGACTTTGCGATAGTAGTAACGCATGGCGGCCATGTTGCAAAATTCTCCATAGCAGCCTTACCCCATCTCGGAGACTGGTAGACTTTTCACCATTGTTTTCCTCAGGTATTTTTCCATAAGAGCCCGTTAACAGAAATTGTATTGCAATTTGTTCCCGGTTCAACAACGATTTGCCTAGACTATACTGGAAAAGTTTACTAAACGCCTAAATAAGACTTAATCAAAGGAATAGCAAAGAAAGAAACAAAAAACTACATTTCTACCTGAGGGCTTCATCTACTTATTCTTGAATCATTTTAATCCACGCGGGGTCCTTGTTCACTAACAGTTTTTATCGCTACCCTGGAAACTTTAATTCATATCAGCTTAGTTGTACTTTCGTACATATATCAGTTTAGATGTACTTTCCTACATAATAGCCATTTCCAATTTGAAGAACGAATTTTCATACAAAAATAGATGATTTTGGCTTGGATATTCTATTATCCTTCCCAGCTAGCTAATATTGTGATCGACCAGTTTGAAAACTATAACTCTAAGCAAAGAGAGTTCAAATGCTGTGTTGACAATTATTTAATTATACACGGAAAAGGAATCGAAAAACGGTCTTAATTTTCTAGACATTCACATTTACTGAAACAACAAATTCTGCACTTTAGTCGTGCTCGTGGGTTTTCTCGGGGTTCTCCCGTTTCCTCCCACTTTCTTCATTCCACCATTTCACTCTTTTCTCATTATCACCGTCTCGTTTAGCCTAACCGACATAATCGTGGGACGTTAAACTTAAAGATTTCATTTCATTTTCTGCACTTAAGTTTAAGAAAGTCTTTGGTTTCAGAAAGGAAAGCTTCTGACTTTTTTTTTTTTTTTTTTTTTTTTTTTACATAAGGAACTGTCAAAATTCTATCTCATAGAGGTGAATGTTTGAAAAAAAATATCTCTAGGAGCATTGCGAGTTTTACAGGAGAAACAGATCTCCCACAACGCCATAAAATACTGTTTCATTTAGGAAAGAAAATGTGAACATACAGAGAAAACGTAAAAAAGTAACATCAGACTTTCACAACAGACCTGTTAGCTAGCAAATCAACAAGAACTAGTTTTACTTACTCTATTGGCTAGGAATTTCAGAAAGTAGACAACAAATACGGAATCAATTTTGCGTCAAAATCAGACTAGGGGTTTGAATATTTTTTATCAATATCCAAAAACTGTTTCTTGTGAATTTGCATCTCTGAATCTGTGATGCATTGACTTGTGGAATCTGCATTTTTTGTGACTGTATTAAGTGCTATGTGAGAATGAGAAAGAGAAATATTTCCACAAAAATTAAAGAACATTAAATGGGCAAGTTTAACAGATACACACTTTTCAGAAATTCGCAAAAAGGCGTTATTAGTCATTTTGATACACATCAATTGGATCTTAATTCAGTAATCATCTATTACAATCTCTTGTTATCCCGGAAGTTAAAGCCAGGCTTCTTGCTGCAAGTTCCGAATCCAGTTGATTACAATACCTTTCCCACTTTAGAAGCCTTCATTTGCCAAATGAAGGCTTTCGATGTGCTTTCGCCGTACGTTTAGGTTTAACTGTTTGCGAGCCTCATTTTTGCCCAGCTTGACGGAATCAGGTCAACCAACTTGGCCTACATGGCCTTTCATGCATGAAGAAGGCTGTTAGATACCGCCCGACACTTCTCCGTTAATGTTAAAGGTATAATACTACGAGACCTTAACACTGCTACAATTCCTTCAATATGTGAACTTTCTGGCTGCTGTCGTTCGGATAGAAAATGACCCGATTGTGTGACATTGGTTCCATGGATAATAAGTGGTTATTATGGGACTTCACGTTCACTGATATACACGCTCATTCAAGTCTCTCTCTCTATCTGTAATGAACACTGGAGCTGTTGCTAATCGCAGAGAGGCTGAAAAGCAAAGAAATTACAAAAAGCTTCTTCATTTCTTTTTTCACTTCAATTGCTATCGAGGCTAGTGGCGCTTGGAGTTCAAGAGACCTTGATTTTATTTGAAAAGAAGGAAGAAATACTTCTTGCGTTTCCGGCGAAGTTCGTTCTACATATTCCCTAATATAACTCATAGCTATTTTCATCTAACAGGCACAGTCCTTGGCAGTTTACCACCTGGAAAGGAAGTTGATGAGATGTTTCTTCTCTTATAATAATAATAATAATATAAATTTAATTATAAAGAACTTTGCTAATTATTTAATTGTTGAAAAAGAGTAGTTTATTAATACCAATGCTTAGAAAAAGTAATACAACTGTAATTGCAGAAACTAGGGAATTTCCAATGATATCGTTGGATACATGTAATACTTTGTAAATAAATAGAAAATAGTAAAAAAGAAAAAAGAAAGAAAAAACGGATGTTTTCTGTCTTTGTTACAACAAACGGAAAGAAGCGTTTTTGAATAGTTTCTTATTAAGACTGAAGACCCCAAACTCAAATTAGACAAGGAAAACCTAGAACATAGATGGGACAGCACTATCATCAATAATAAGAATAAGACAACATAAACGCGCAGAACTCCATTTTATTTTTCAAAAGTATATATATTTTTCACAGATTATTAAAGAATATTTGACCACACACTTCTCTCAAAATTATTACAAGTTTTATCTGGTCACAGTGTCGTCATGGAGATGGATAATCTTTGCTTAGCATCACAACTTATTGTCTAGAAGAAAACAGGATAGAAAAGAATTATCATTTTTGAAAATAAGTATTTTAAAATAACATAACATTTCTATATTCAACATACAAACTATTGTTTAGTTGATCGTAATGTTTTTACCTATTATAAAAAAAGGGAATTTAGAGTGAAAAAGTAACAACTAGAATAAAATTAATGATTTTGAAGAATCTTCGTGAACTTTTATATAATGACCTATTAATTAGGACAACACATCTCTTTTAACACTTTGAATGCTGGGCTCTGAAGTGCAGGCTTTCCCAAGAATGCTGTTTTTTTTGCAATCTTTATATATATATATATATATATATATATATATATATATAATATCAAAATCTGGGAACGCTAAGATAATACAACATGCACCGTTTGAAAGTTTAGAGCTTGCCCTTTATTTTTATATATAATATTCTGTATTCCAACCACAAAACCATTGCAAATCATAAATAACATTTGCACATAGTGCAACGAAAATGAATGCGAATATGAGTATTACTCTCTGAAGGTTACTTACCTGCCATTTCAAAATTTCTGTTGCTACATAGTCTGGATCATTCTCACAATTGTCCAATAACTCTCCCTCAAACAGATCACCATCACTGTCGCTCAATTCCGCTTCTAAACTGAAGCATATTGAATCGCCCGACAGGCTCTTTCTCGCCATTTTGACGGAAAAAACAATTTGCACATGGTTTTTGAACTCTGACGGTAACAAGGTATTAATTAGGATCTTCACGTTATCTATTGACAGAATTTCGAACTACGAAATCCAAGTTATATTTCAAAACTGCTCACTCCGTATAATAAAGAACAAAACCATTGAAATACATTTTGAATCAAATCGCGTATAAATACGGAATCTGATGTCTACAAAAAAATCAGACACTACGTAAAAATACTGAATTAGCACTCAAAATGTTAACCAGCTAGTGGATTACTATTAAGAACTGAACCGCTTGGATTCCAAATGGTGTAGCTCAAAAACGGAAAATTTTCAGGAAATATCTTCGAAGTCCAATATCTCATTAAAAACAAAATCATATTTATTTTATGGTTGCAACCAAAACCATAATAATGAAGGTTCCTTCCTAACGCTGGTAATTAATAACGTTCTCTTCGTGCAATTTATATAAGATTTTGAATTTCAAAGATTTTTCCTGGAAAAATTTCAGTTTGGGAGTTAAATCATTTGACATCCAAGCGATTCAAGTAGTAAGAGCTGAAAAGTGATAATAAGTGAGGTAATTAAATCTTTTGCAGAATACTCTGATAAATACTTGTATTTTATAGGAAAATACGCCAAAACAGATGTGGAGCAATTAGTTTCAAGCGACGCAGTAGAAACTGTTGATGAACAAAACCTTCGCGTGAATTGAAATGATTTAATAATAAACAGTTGGAACTCTGAGGTACAAAGGTAGTTTCTTGTTTTTTACAAGTATGTACCTATCAATTACGAAGGTGCATGAGAAGGTGATTCAAATTAATAAAAATTGGGTTACTTACCAATATATAGTCCCGTGACAAAAAGAAATAATCTTGAGACGTGGGACAAGCTAGGTCCGTCTTCAGTCTTAATGCAACAAGGATAAAAACGGATAACAGAAATATGGTATGGCAACAGGAATACAAATCACCAAATGAAAGTAACGTAAAAAAACTGGTAACTAAAAAGAACGAACGGAGCACAGTGGAAGAAAGGAAGAGTTGTATTTGAAACATGTATATTTTCTATGCTACGTTACTGTTGCCAGAAGCAAAATACCATCAAAGATAGGTTGTAAGATTTGATCAATGTTGACAGAATCCATATTTAAAGTCGGTTTATATTTATGAATAAAGAATGATTCTTTAATTTGTCTTGTTTTTCGATTTTTCCTGAAGCTATCACATTAACCTATTTTATACTAAGTGTATGTTGCTTTAGGTGAAGTGACAACCCCAACCTATCCTCTTCTTGTGACTTTTTTTGTTTCTTTAATATGTTGTTTAGTTCGGGTGTTAATATTGCGCTTGTATTGACCTATATGTTAAGAGTCACCTCCCCACTGAACACGATAAATACTGATTTATTTAGTAGATCAACAAAATTAACTTTTAAAGTCCACGACATGCTTTTCTAAACATTTTTCTTTTTCTTTTTTTTTTTTGGCGTGGAGGGGGGGGGTACTGAAAACAGGTATGTTATGCTTTTCAAGAAATACTTTGATCTTTTCGTCGATAATTGTAGAAAGTAAGGAATTCCTATCCAAGGTTTTGACTTTTTTTGGGAATAGCTTTGCTTAGGAACTTGCAGCTACCTATGTGTTTGAATAATCTGATTGATCTCAATGATAAAATACAGCTTTTACATCAAATAGCACAAAAGTACTGCTATAAGTTGCGTACCTTACAAAATGATTTAATAAAACAATAGATCGGTGTAAGTTACTCGAAAAAGCAAACTATTTTCAGAGAAGCAAAAACTTGGATAGGAATTCCTTACTTTCCACAATTATCTACAAAAATTGATATTCTTGAAAAGCATAACACATTTACTTTCGGCATGTCCCAAAAATGTTTAGAAAAGGATTTCGTTGGCTTTAAAAGCTATTTTTGTTGATGCACTAAATAAGTAAAATATTTATCGTGCTCAGTGTGGATGCAACTCTTCATATATAGGTCAAAATTAGCGCAATATTGACACCCGAATTAAAGAACACATTATACAATCAAAAAAAGTCACAAGAAGAAGATATGTCAAGATTGTAACTTCACCTATAGCAACATACACATAGTATAAAACTAGGTTAATGTAATAAGTTTAGGAAACAAACAAACAGACAGAAGAGAAAAGACTGATTAAAGGATCATTCTTGATTCAAAATATAAACCGGTTTTAAATCTGGATTCTGGCAACAATGATGAAATCTGGTTTTGATGAGTATTTTGGTTCTGGCAACAGTGACGTAGCATAGACATCATGTATCTTTCAAACTTAACGTTTTCTTTCTTTCATTATGCTCTGCTTGTTCTTTTTAGTAACCACTTTTGCACGTTACGCTCATTTATGGTATTACCTGACCAGGATATTAGTGCGGTTTTTCGTGGAGGGCGCTAGTGTAGTGTTTACATCAGTTTCTAGGTAAGCGCGGTGGGACAGGGGAACGGAGAGCGTCACTCTGCAGTGTATCCAACGATTTTCAAAAGTTGCAGTTTACATGTTATAAGTAGCCTAATCTGTTTCGCTTAATAAAGAACTCTATAAATTATATAGTTGTTATTGAATGCAGTAATGGTTATTCCTGCAGTAATGCGGATGTATTGTGGATAATGGCATATGCATGGAAATTAACAATTTAAGAACAAGATAGCATACAAGTGAGTTTCTACCGTGTATTAAGCAGATTATATATATAAAAAAAATTGATTACGTTTTATTTGATTTCATTATAAAACAGTGGAAACCTGTAAAACTCAGTAATAAGATGTAATGACCAAAATATTAATTATGGGTTGGTAGCTTAGATACTTGCGCAATATCTTGTAACTGTAAGTTTAAATCAAGTTAAGGCTTGCGATGCTTGTATTTGTTTTAATGTAGGTCTATCGATTGACAACTAAATTATTTTCTTGAGTTGTAGCCAAGAAAGAATTCCGATACGTTTCCCCTCGAGAACTATGGAAGTTCTCTTCGTTGGTCTATTGGCTAGCGCATGTGTCTTTGTTGTACGTGGTTCTGTGAGAGCCCAACAATTAATTTTACAATGTTTCACTTTCATTAATCATCTGTCTCCTCTAGCATAAAGAGCATAATCATGGGAAGTTAAACTAAAGAAATTTCATTTCATTGTTTCGATTAATGTGAACCCTTTGGGGGAAAAGGAAGTGAAGAAGAAATTTTCCTTAATTTTTTAAAGGGCTACGGGATTGGATAGCTTGTCTTTCGGGATTGCCTTGTAAAACCTGATTACAATGTATCTTTCTTTTAGGATTATAATCGTAATCCAGCCTTTTGGTAAATGTGAAATAAATGTATCGATTAAACATCAGCGTATGGGTAATGTAAACATAAATATCATTGGTTCAATACACAATAAATTCACAACTTTTATTTATGAGTATAGAAATTCCCTTTGAACTCCCTCTGAATTTCTTTCAGACCCTAGGTCTCTTGTGACAAAGAATTAATTCTATCATCTGTTTTCATACACAATATAATTTTGAAACTTGGGAGCCTAATGTTGTCCTTGTGTCTGTAATACGTAATCATTTGTCGATTGACTTCAGAAGACTGAGTTTAGCTCGTGAGCATAAGTTGCATATAGTTCAAACATATCAGATGTACGGTCTTGTTTAACAAATCCTGTGTGCACATATGAAATTCAAAGACAAAGGTAATCAATCGTCTTTAAACAGCTGTATTTTTATTTCAAGTGTAAGTACTAAAATGTGCTACGTAGATTTCCGGCCAATTGTTTCATCGCCGGTATCTTTGAGCAATGAGATAGCAGTGGAACACAAACTTCGTTCTTCTAACTTGATATTTTGAAAAACTTACGCAAGTGGTTTTGTTACATAAATACATATCTATTCACTCTAATCAATTTCAAAAGTACCATTAACTTTATAATAACATAATGAATGTAAGAGTTACCTTGAAAATGTATTTTGTATTTCTTTTTTAATATGAAATTCATTTTTTCTGAATTTCACGAGCTATAAGAAATCAATTGTCAGGCTCCCCACTTTAAATTTTAATCGCTCCCCTACCGCCTCAATGTAACATTGGGTTTATTTCTTTTAAATATATTTTTTTTTAATATGGTAGAAATACTGAATTTTTAAATTACCAAACCATGCTAAATAATGACAGGTTAGATATCAGAGAAAGTTATCTTTATCTACCTTCTTAATTAGGGGCGGATCCAAATCTCCTTCGGAGGCGGTTAGATTATCAGTTTCTCTCTCACCAGTCTTTTGCAGCACACCCGAAAATGATCTCAATGCAAATTTGTTACTGAAGGTACTGTCAATCGATCGATCACATGGTCCAAATTGGTAGCAATTTCGAAGACTCCTTATCTCAAAACTACACAATAGAACTTGCTTTAAACAATGAAAGCGCAGTTACCAAAGTATAACTTTGATTCACAAAGATGAACTTCGAGGTTTCGTTAACAGATGAATTAGGAATTCCTTACACTCTAATGCTACGAAGTTTTCAGTGTTCCTTTGTACAACACTGAGGTTAGTGTATTCGCAAGTTATTGTCATATTAATATGGAGGGTGTATGTACTTTTTTTTTTTTTTTTTTTTTTTTTTGCAGTCCCTTAAAATGTTCTGAAAATAACTTCCATAACTTTTGAAATTGTGTTTATCTTAACTTGAACATATGCGTGAAGTGGTTTATTATGAACAGGGCAAAAACAACTGTGATAGATTAATTACAAGTGATCCGGTTGGAAACATTGTTGTTTGTATTTTAGTTCCAAAATCGGCCGCCCGCACTCGTTCGCTGGTGGACTAATACAATTCTTGATCCCATACAATATTTCCCTTATCCGTTTTTATCTTTGTTACCTTATCACTGAAGACAGAACTAGCTTGTTGTTCCGATACAAGTGGAGAGTATTTAGTTTTTCCATGGAAGGATAAATTGCTAAATAAGCAATGTTTTGTTAATATGTATCCTATAGCTTCAAAGAGTAAATATGAAGGAAACTTTTCTCAAATTCTTTCAATAATACTTACTTGAAGGAATTGTGGTATTAAAACAAACATTTAGAAAAATTCATTCCAGTATGTTTATCATTATTATGTTTAAATATTCGAATAATGAATATTTTTTCAGACTTTTTTTAAATGAATTTATGTTAGTGGTAGAGGTACAATTATAATCGTTTTGACTATGTATTAGTCGTCGTCAGGTGGACACAGATGAAAGAAACAAGAGAGAGTAAAATTTAAAGTAATAAATAGATTTTGACACTGAGTTATTTAGCTTCTTATATATTTCATGTTCAAATAGTTCTGAAGTAATGTTTAGTTATCATTTAAAGAAAGTGTGGGTATCTTATAAAATTGTCAGCATCGTACTTAATAAAGGAAAATCACAGACTTTTTTCAAACCTTGCAACCCTTATAGGATTAGTCAAATATTTAGCTGAACAGACCGATATCACGGTTTAATAAACTGAGTCACATAAAGTAATTTCAAGACATTATGTTTTACGTTATATTACATATAAATCAGCATTTTAAATAAAAACACTTTCTCGTTATGCTAACAGTATAAGAGAAGTATACTATTCAAATTTGAGGTTCCTGAGTACAGAAGTCCTACCTGCCCATAAGAAAGAGATATTATTTTAAAAATATACATATATACAAATATACAAGGGAAGAACATTTCATATTATTTTTATGAAATAATTGGTAAAATCCTAGGTAAATCAAAAAATTTAGAAATTAATATTAAGTAAGTAAGAGTGCTTAAATCAAAGTTCGTTAAATTATTAATGAAGACCATTAACAAAAAATTACAAAGGTTACCAATAAATCCTCCCGTGGGGAAATTAGAAACTTTTCATACGTTTCGCAACAGACAGCTAGTTCCGACTTCAGTGGTAACGTAACAAGAATAATAATGATTGAGAGAAAAAAAGGTGTAGAGAAAGGAATAAATACCACAGAATGAATAAATATAACACAAAGGATAAAAAACGTAATTGTTTTAATGGAGATCATAATCAAACTGATAGATCATAATGTTTGATCTCGCGAAAGAATTATAAACAATATCTATAAATACTGATAAAAGCATGTAACGACGACGAACTGCAAGAATAATTCAGACATAATGATCTCAGATGCTATTTTGAGTGAGGGCACATACTTTTAGTGTTAACAAATCATTGTAAAACAATTGGGATTAGGCTTTCTGCAAATGAGTTCTTTGCCATAATTTATATATCAGAGAACTGAGTTCTAGAAAGCCAGAAATAACAGAGTTGGGGTGCTATGTGTTGATTACTTATTACAAAGTGAAACATATTCTATTAGGCTAATCATATCTCTTTGTCGGCTGCGGTATCAGTGAGTTACTTAGTCAGGGACATTTAGAACAATTAAGTATTAAGTAAATACATCTTATTATTTTTCCTCTAGAAAACATAGAACACTGGATGTGAACATTTTCCACACTATGCTTGTTATACAATAGATATTCATTGAAATTTATTTGTATAATAAATACATATTCTAATTTGTAATTTTAGATGCTATTTTCATTCACCAACCTTATAAAGCAAAATATAATAGCATAAATGAATTACAAGGCAAGAAACAGTCGAATGAAGGAATTGAGAGGAATAAGAAACAAACTAAGGTTGAAATTAATAAGACTGCACTATTCCCGGGAACTGTCAAGAGATGTTCGTTATTATGGTATCAGACCAGAGGAGATATGAAATGCAAGAAGAGACTGCTCTTGCAGATGGACTAGTTTGTTTTTTAGTATTACAGACCTTTGTGATAATTACAAGATTTCTTTCCCTCTTTGATTTGCGAAGTGATATCTTGATACTTGTTTCTATTTCTTCATAGAATTTAAATAATAAGTTATTGATGTTTTGGGAAATAGTTCTTGACATGTGACTTATGTGTATATTATTACTCAAGTATATATTATCACAGAGTAATTAACTGGTAATGGAGAGGTAGCAGCGCAATACCTTATTGTACAATAATTATTGTAATTTTATTAGGTTGGTGCTAATGGTATGTCCATGCCAAGTACATTTCCAAATTCCATAAGAGTGAATTACAGTACCTGGTTGAATAAAATAGTCTCCGTCTGCAGTCAAACAGTTTTGTCATCACCCACCTAATGATTCCGTGTATTCCGTGGCGATAGAAGTCCAGAGTCTCCGACTGGAAAAGATTCTTCAATCACATGTTAAAGTGCTCGATTGTCAGAACCATCTTTTCTTCCAAGAAGTGCTGGAAGGGCCAAAAGAGATGGTTGTTAGTAAGAGAAATGTGGTGAGTGAGGAACGTTTTCGTACTGTAACTTATGACAAGCCATACTGTTGTTTGTACGATATATGGGCAAGCACTGTCGTACAACATGAAGATATGATTTCGAACATTCCTTACTGGTTTTAGACTATTTTGGAGAGCATTTCATGGTGTCCAGCATCGTTACAATCTGTATTGGTGGTTTCAGCTCGCTTTAGAATGATGTGACTTATCGCTCGCCTCTAGATCACGATACCAACAAAAACTCTTCTGTGAGTGAAGAGGTGATAGAAAACCATTCTAGACAAAGACCACAATCTAACTTCTGTTCTGACCATGGGGGCGCGGTTGCTCAGTGGTAGAGCGTTCACCTCCGGTGCATGGGGTCCCTGGTTGGATCCCAACTCGCGCCATGTGGACTTTGTGGTAAACAAACACCGTGCTCGTGGGTTTTCTCGGGGTTCTCCCGTTTCCTCCCACTTTCTTCATTCCACCACTTCATTCGTTTCTCATCTTCACCGTCTCCTTTAGCCTAACCGGCATAACTGACGTAAAACTCAAAGATTTCGTTTCATTTTTCTGTTATGACCATTTACATTATAATACCACTTAGATTTTTATCTGAAGTAATAATCCGATACAGTAAACTTTCCCGGTTATTGTTCACACTCAGCCAGCTGCACACTTCCAGATGACTATTCTTGCAGGCCGGGATCAATTCATGCTTCCCTTGTGAGTCCAACGTTTTCGTCATATTTTACCTTATCGAATGAGAGTGGTATGAGGTATGTCTGACACATCTGCGATGACACGAACTCCTTTCCAAGGGGACACTTTCATGGATGGCGTAAGGATTAGTGTTCACAATATACGTATGGCTTTCTATTGGAAATAAAATGAAAATGGACTCATTAGATCATAATATGAGTTTCCAGTCATCAGTGGTCCACTTTTTATGCTTTCGCCAACGTTGTCTTCCCCCAAAAATGTTTTTGGCGCTGATAAACAGTTTAAGCCGTGGATATTTAGGATATGGAACTCTAGTTAAACCTAACTTTGCACTAGGCAGTTACATGTGCTAATTGAGTTCCTCAGTCACTTTTGCTGCATTTACTCTACGGTCGTTGGGGAAAAAAAATCTTTATTGCTTGGCAATCCCTGTTAGTTAAAGAAGAGAGATGCTTGAAGACAAAGATAAAGGAAGAGCTCTGAAAAGCACATTCAGACCAATTGGATGTCGAATGGTCTAAGTCCAAAATTAAATTTTTTCAGGAGAGAAATTTAAAATTCAAAACATCATTTTAAAAAATCATATTTGTGTCATATTGAGGACCAAAACCATAATTAAGTAGTTCATGGTTTAATAATTTACTGTTTAGAATCTTTTCAAAATTGTACTCATGTGTAAAGGTGAATTATATTATTAGTGTAGTTTTTCATTTCTTTGATTTAGGTCACTTGGCATCCAAGTAGCACATTTGAAAAGAGAGAAAAAGAGATCCTTCTTTACCTTAAGTAAATGATGTAAAAAAAAGAAATACTCGTATTTTTAATTTTGTGTTATTACAGGCTACAAAACTAGCAGTCAGCTAGAGACATTTGCGCTCTTTAAATGGACGTGTGACCAGGATGTAAACCATCACCGCTACTTTTGTCATTCAAGTGGTTCTCCAATTATTTATTCTCACCACACTGGGTAGACGCCTTAAACCCAACACCATCGATATTTTCCGTATCATGCACCAATTGGAGCACTCACCATACCGCGGGCTTCTTGTTTTCGGTTATCTCATGGAAACCGACAAACCAATATGGCTAATGTGTTGCACGCGTGATGATGATAGATCATTAATTATGAAAGTATTCTAAGATGGCAAGAAAGTATTAGAAAAATGATTTTGCTACATCACATTTCTTACCAACCAGAACACGATTAAAAATTAATTCCGTTATTGCTGTTCATATAAAAGGAGCAAACCTGGGGTAGATTCCCCTTCTAATTCATGTTTCTTGTAAACTCGTTGCCCATTATCCAAAAAATCTAATTAAGTCTACCATATTCATTAGTCATTTATTTATTTCCATAAACAATTGTAAGATAGATTTCCATCGTAGATTTAACAGATAGACTCCTTTAGATTCCTACGACTTTTCCAATTGTACAATTCGCGGCATAGAAACCATTACACAAAATTCTAAGTCCAAATTAATAACAAACTCTTGCCCCGTTTTCTTATGCATCCAGAAATACGTATATCAATCGATTAGTTCCTTCTATTAATAGTATTAAATCCAACTCCTCCCCCTTCTCCACTTCTCCTTCTCTAAAGCAGTGTGTGGGACGTAGTATACCGTACTCTTTCCATTCAGCTGAAAAAGAAACAGGAATCAAGTTTACAACGTTATAGCTTTAAAAGAGTTTTTCCATTCGTTTGTTCTAAAATATTTTTAAGAGCCTAAATTTAAAAAAGAAAGTCACAAAATGTTTCAGAGCTTCATAAGTACATTTAGTTTCTTTCTTTCCCTATTTAAACACTGCAAGCTAGTAAGATGCTCCCTAAGAAATCTATGGAAATTGCCAATAACGACAGTAGGTTTTGTGCTTCCCAAAGTCTGTAATGCACGCACAGAGCTCTAAAATATCTACTGACAGAAATGAGTGTTACTCAATGGTTCATTTAATGTATTTTTAGTAATTGCAAGCAAATGTTACAGGGGCGTCATTTGGGCAGGACAGGAGAGTGTAATTCCCCCTACCTTGAGCTTCATAAATACGTATTGTTTGATCAAATCTATAGTTATACACTGATAAAAACTGAAAATCTTATGTCGGCGGAGAATCTCCCCCAATTCCTTAATAAAATCTAAAAGACACTACTATTGGCAACAAACCTATAAATTTAGGATAGCACATTGCTAGTGAGCTTACATTTGGTTTCAAGAGACGAAGGATTGATCACAAGCCATATGAATCCCTGGAGGGCATTAAGAGAGAGAGAGAGAGATTCAAGTATGAAGACAGAGAGGGATTTATATACACAGATTTAGAATTAGGGTAAAAAATGATCGGACAGCGTTCGTATTATGACGAAAATTGTGATTTTCTGAAACTGAAGAAGGGAAGGTTTCGAACTGCGAGGATCACATTAGGCAGTTGTCAAATTAACGTGGAGAACTCTTTTTAGAGCATCAGATGATTAGGAAGGGAGAGAAAGATCTTGAGAACTGAGGAATTAAGAATTTAAAAAAATCTTCAGCTTGCGAGACGGGTTTCGAACCGCGAACCTTGTAGTTATCGAACCATGACTTTATCCACTCTACTACGGAGAACTGTATGTACTCGTTCACATAGTTTCCTTTAGCTACGTTGAAAGCTAAATTACTGGAATATTCCAAAAGTTGACTCGGTGGATGCACCGTTCAGATAGGACGTAAACCTCTTGTAACTTAGTTACAATGTGCATAATGAACTTTCCCTTGTTCAGGACACTTCTTAAAGCAGTAAAATTTGTTGCTATTCTGTTAATTAAGCTACATTTGATAGAACTATCTGATAAAGTAGTGCCAAACCCTGTTCGTCATTGTCTGTTAGGTGAATGGTTAATGTAAGTTACTCCGACGTGGATGGTCCGAGCTTAGAATCAAGACAATTCTTATTAATTATTTTCTTTGAGCTACGCTTCTACTGTGCACTCCACATGTTCAATTTTGGAGTAATGTAGTCACAGCTAGTTTAATTCAAAATTATTTTTAAATACGAACGTTTTTGGCTATGTATTAAGGAAATCGTCAAAGAAATCTTTCCATCTGTTTAAGATGCTATCCTGATTAGTGAGAACTGTTCCGTTGGCTTTCTTTAATATATAAGCACGAGGTTGGTAGCCTTTCTTAAGTTCGTTGATGCATTTATACATGTTCCGAAAGTTTTTTTATACTATTATTTTCAAGTTAATTACTTTTACCTTTCAAAAATCCCGTTTCTTTGTTCTAAAAGTTTTGGAAGTTTTCCGGCAGATAACAATGAAATTTTATGTAGTTATTACGTAGTGAGGATTTTGTAACCAACGCTGTTTTTCTGTTTTCTCTTCTCTGCTACTTTAGTGCATTCCTGGTTAAACCATGCTTTGTTCCTACGCATTTTTGCGTGCCCCAATATTTCATTTGCAGAAATTTAAATGTTATCTCTAATTTTAACCAAATATTCTGAACAGTAGTGCACTCCGCACCTTCTAAAACCAAGAATCTATTCGACACTTCAATCTGGCTCCCCTCTCATCTGACTCTCCTCTAATTTCTTTAAATTAAAAAGCTCTGTTTTCTGATATTGAGTATTTCCTTTATTCAACGATAGTCTCTCTCTTATTATCGCTGGTACCAGGTGGTAATCAGTATCACAATCATCTCTTCTGAACGAACGAACATCAGTTGTGCTAGACTATTTTCTTCTGTTTACTAAAACGTAATCAGTTCCATTATGTGTTTTTCCATGTGATGAAGTCCAAGTATATTTATGAATGTCGCAATGTGGGAATTTTGTACTCTTCACGATAAGGTTTTTGGATGTTGCAAAGTTCACGAGTCTAACGTCGTTATCACAACCTTCCTTATGCAGACATTTATTCTCTATAATCGGTTTGAAAATACCCTCTCATCTTTCCTTCGCATTGAAAACGCCTAACAGAATTTTCATATAGTATTGCGGGGGATGATCAAATACCCTTTCTATTCTTTCGTAAAATTTTTTTTTTAAAATCATATTATCCTTATTTTCTGTTGGGGCATGTGCATTTAAAATAATAGTATTACAGCACTGGCCCTTAAGAGAAGTAAAATAAATTCTACCAGTGACAAATTCCACCCAGGCAATTGCTGATGTTATTCGTTTGTGAACAATATCAAAAAGCCATGTTCCTAGTTGGTGATTTTTAATTCGTTCCCCATAAGAGAACGTAAAATTTCCAGACTTACTCCTCCATTTCCTTCTCATCTAACTTCCTGTTATCCCACTAAGTCCATTCTCTATTTCTAAACTCATTCGTTACAAATTTTAACGCGCCTGCCCTATAAAGACTTCTTCCATCCCATGTTCCAAATCTCATGTCGATTTTACTTTGCTGAATTCGTGCCAAGTTACCAGTTCTGATCCGAGGATTCTGCTAATATATCTGAACAAGCCTCTTTTTACAGAATAAGGTTCTTAGCCCCCACCAAATTCCTTGTCATCTGTCCGCGACTGCTTATTCAGTATATTCACAGCTACGAGTAACCTCTATATCTAGAGGCCTTCTCCTCGATTTATAACCTGAGAACGCGCCATGCCGTGGTGACAGGAAGACTACATATCACGGAAAATAATATAGCTGTATTTTAGAAATACAATAGGTACTGATTATCCGAACACTGCTTTAAAACACAGAGGAACAATCAACATGTCCGGATATATGAATGTATATTAAGACTGTGAAAGCTTCGATGCCGTACAAATCGTAAATTAGAGACTAGTGTCAATGTAGTATTTCATGAATTCATCGTACGTTTCACTATCCGAGCTATTCTTGATGTATCACATTGTTTCATTTTATAGCTACATAACTTTATATTTTTGTAAGTGATTATACTCTCAGAGTAAGTGATTACATATATATATATATATATACACACAAGCCGTTGTGTGGGTTGTAAGCGCCCGGGGCGAGATTTTCCAGCCTTTCCCCAGTGTGTTATAAAAAACAGCAAGAGTTTATTCTGTACTTATAGATTTAAATATGGAATATAAGCTCATAATGAAAGATAAAGAAGTTGGTACAGGCCGGTAGCCAGCCGAAAAATTTAGGGGGGGGAGGACGGCTGAAGTTAGGTTGTCGGATCCAACCATACTATAGTTCATTTGCAAGCCTACCGTGAAAATTTTAGGGAGGCCCGGCCCCCGTAGACCCCGCCTGGATGCGTACTGAGTTGGTCTTATGTGAAATTTTTAAAGTCAATGGCTTTTATAATTAACAAGTAAAAGTTAAATAAAACAGGTTTTCAATTATTGAAATCGAATGCTATTCTTGTTTATTTTGAACTTCATACACATCAACATAGTAATAACATAGAACATACAAATAAGGTTACAAATGTTAAAGCCCAATGTGTAAATGATAACAAAGTTTGTAATTTTCTGACCTTGTTAAAAAACCAATAAAACAAACTTTTCTTTTCTTGCGATAAACACATAATTTTTTAAGTAAATTTATCATCGGAGATACCGGGAAATGGTGTCTGGGAATACATCCCTGAGTACACTAGGTCCGGCAGTACCCCTCGAAACTTTTTGTAAAAATGAAGCCCTTAAATTGAATTGTAATGCCTTTTTAAAAACTGTTTTCAGTTTAAACCAAAATAGGATAGCCTAAATTGGAATTTTATTGATTTCTTTTTCCATTTTAGGGAGAGGCCCTTGAGTCCCCTCCATGATAGTTACGTCCCTGATAGTTAATAAACACAGTTATTGCATGAGGTTAGTACAGAATTGAAGGACTGAAAATATATTTATTCTGTTATTGATTGAAAAGTACGTGCGAAGATGCATTTGTGATGCTAGCCGGTTATTATTAAGTGGTGTCAAAATAAGCAAATAATTGTAGTATTGGAATTATTGTGGTATTACTTGAGCATTTCGTGGACGGAATAGGAATCTCAAGTTTCTTCCTCAAGAATCTTCAGTTTGTAACAAACTGTATTACGGATAAGAAGTAAGTAGTAGCAGATCTCGGTCAATTTTCCAAGATAAAAACACTTCTCACAGAGGGCTGGAGAGAGTTCCAGTTGAATAATCCTAAACGATGTTTTACATGACCGATAATTTTACTTAGCCGTATCCTGATCTTTATTAAAATATCTGATTTAACATTAATATTTTAAAAAATCATATACTACCATAATCTGAATTCCTTGAATTTTGTTGATTTGTCGTCCCGGCGCTTCCTTGGTCGCGACGTCCGGGGTGATCGTCCCGGTCACCCCGCCCACTCGACGGCCCTATATATATATATATGATATTTCGCAGGACATCTTATGTAAAGGGCGCCTTGTATCCTTCACAGGTACTTTATTAACTGTCACCATTTGAATTTATTATACAAAGCTGGTATACATGTATACAGGATAACGAAAACCATTTATCTATAATGTGTTGTTTCGTAGGGCGTCTTATGTAAAGGGATTACTGTACCCTTCACAGGTTTTTACCAACAGTAACTATATGTATATATTGTACAGAACTGTGGTATACCGAAGAGTGAATAAAATTGTTCATCTTTGATGTGGTTTCACAAGGATACTGTGATGCTTTGGAGGGCGCACCGGGACATGTCCCGTTGTCCTGGTGGGCTAGCACGGGCCTGCTACTGATACCTCCTGCATTTTAACTTTAGGTAAATTTCCTATTTAAGTAGATGCCGGAATGAATTTTATGTTGGAAAATAAATTATGAACAGTGGCGGATCCAGAAAAGTAGCTTGAGAGGGACTTCACTCACAAAAGCTTCGTTAAAAAAAAAAGAATTCACTATGCTTTTGGAATGGGGTGGGAGGGGCTTGCAACTTATTCGCATAGAAATGACTGACATTAGATTTTTTTTTTAAAAAATCATGCAATTTGGTTAGGATTCAGCCTGAAAGTCCCAAACCCCGTAAACTTTCCACTCATTACAATTGGGCATAATTAATAACCAGGGCAAATCAGTTCACGAGGATTTTTTTCTCTTCCTGAGTTAGCACTTTTGTAGGACATATGCTAAAATATTAGAATGTGCTTCTTGTGCCGGTTCCAGAAACTACATAATTTTCTTTACAAATATCGATAATTCAAACTAAGTACCGATACCAGTACCATCATTCCAATATTAATATTTGTAGACTACATGCAGTTCTGTGTAGAAAGTAAAATGTATAAGTACTGAAGGGAAAACATTACACAGAAACACATGTTGAGCATACCCTACCAGAAAAGATAAATTTTTATAAATATTATTAATTCATACTAAGTATCGATACCAGTACCCTCATTCTAATATCAATATTTGTAAACTGTATGCAGTTTTCTGTAGAAAATAAACTGTATAAACACTGAAGAGATAGTATTTCACAGAAACGTTATATTCGTATGTTCAACATATTTTTTATATGTTATGCAAAGAAACCCATGGGATTACTTTCCTCCAAAGTTTATATTTCAATAACTATGGTCATACTTAATGTTTACTAATGAACTTGCAATAATGTTTTCCTCATATATATATATATATATATATATATATATATATATATATATATATATATATATATATATATATATATATATATATATATATATATATATAGCTATTATATGTTTACAATACAGTGTTCTAAATCATTACGTTTGTAAGTTACATGCGATTTTCTTTAAAATTGCTTAAATCTTGTGCAAAGCAGCCTTTGGCGTGGGAGACCTGGGTTCGATTCCTGGCGGGAGCTCATGTGGTTCGGATTCCACGTTAATCAGTAGGTCCACGTCTCATATAGCCTCGCTGCTGAAAGGGACGCTAAACTAAAATCAACTCAACTCAACTCTTGTGCAAAGCAAAACCGTGTTACGGTAGCCCCAGTTCGCGTCTCCCTGTCCATGACGTCTTGTGGAGGAGCTTTTACCCAAGTTAGTATTTCACTTGTTCCCGTGAACGATACCTCGCGATACCCAAGGACGTTATAAAATAGAGGACCTGCTCATATGTATTTTCATCCAATTAGGTAACTGAATGACCCGCCATATATGTTGGCTCACAACATTGCGATTTTCATATGTAGACATGTAGTGTGTTTGTCGTTTATTTTTATTTAAGTTGTTGCTTCAGATTTATATTATACAATGGTTACATGCTGCACGTATGGGTGTACAAATAGGAGAGAGAAGAAATTACCCGAAATAACCTTTCACAGGTAAGAAAACTCATCAATCATAGGATACGTATATCTGTGACGTCTGGCTTCACGATTTTGTGATATGGGCAAATCTTGTATTTTATAGCATCCTTGGCGATACCGCCCAGTGACTTCACCGACCGCAAAGTATCCTGGGGAAAATAAGAACAGAAAGACTGAATTGAGAGTCCCCTGATGTATTTTATGAAAATTCATTTCAGTTCAGTTCTTTTATTTTTGTAAAACATCATATACACAATACATGTATATTTTAGAAAGAATAGTTTTATTTTGATTACTGTGTCATTTGCAATGAACGATGAATAATTGAAAATCTACAATATTTGATTATATTTTTGTACGGTATTCAAGACTGGTTGCTACAGTGCAAAAGAAAATAAAATGAACATCTTAGTTTTGTTTCCTAAGGACAAACGATATAGATGTGTAGGGAAACGGGAAATTTGGTTTATATAGCTCATCACTAGATGACGTTTCTAGTGTTTCACGACTAGTAGATGTCAATACAGGGTCTGGTTTACAATACTAGATATTACCAGTGATAATCAGTTTCTAGTTCAGTTTCCAACATACGAAACTCTGGAAAAGCAATTTTAAATGTCAGATATTTCAAGTTTTCCATAATACCCTCCAGCTATTAAGTAAGAACCGTTTTGATTCAAAACAATATCATAGGAATATCCAATGATACGGCTAATCTAGGGTTTTGTTCTTTGAATTAATATTACTAATATTCTATGTATTATTATTATTTTAATAATTGAAAATAATACATTAAAGACTTTTTCTCATAATTTGATTGCCTTACCTTCACTAGCGTTAGCTTAATTCCTCTGAGCCTTATAATTTATCCTCTATTCAACTAATAATAATTAAGCTTTCTAAACAAGTTTTCACTTTCATTTAATTTATCCACAATAAAAGAAATCAAATGTATGGTCAGCATCCTGCTTTCCATCTCCAATATTTTCGTCACAGATGCTGACACTCTCTGCTTTGAATAATCATAGCCATAATCATCCAATAAACCATATTTAAATATGAATTAAATTCCATACCTAAGGGAATATGTGGGTGGCATCTTAAATTCATATCTCAATAGGGCCAATTTTTAATCTAGTATTCACTGATTCATAATTCAAGACCAACATTTTTCCAGTTTCTATCAGTAATAGTGCTAGTTTTCTAGAGCTTAGGATATCAAATGAAAAAAATATCATATATTCATGTATGGTAAAGTTAAATTTGCGAGTGATTGTGTACTTAGGAGGATCAGTTTCTTTCCTAAAAACACAATAACGTATCCCAATTTTGGGAATGTTATTTTCACAAAATTCTAAATAGTGATCTTGTCCTATTTTTTTTAATTCAGCATTTTGCAATGTATCGAATATCTATTATGTGATAGGTGCCTAATTAAAACGATCTCTATATCTAAAATGAGAATAGTATAACAAATGAATTTAGTTTTGTAGTAGGATGCAAATAATATTATTATTCTAACATAAATGGAAAAAGGAGCAATAAATGTTATATATGTCTTCGACAAATATCAACTCTTAATTTGTTCTCTAGTGATACACCTATCGCTACTAGACTGTATATATACGTATTATCTTGTAACGCCCCACTAGTACAGCGTTACAGTATTTGTTTTACTTTTGTTCTATAATTAACTAGCAGCGTTCACCCCGCTTCGCTGCGGTCACCCCGGAACGCAATAAACTTTGTTACTTAGATAATTTTTACTTTTTCGCTTTCAAGTGATATGATAAAAACCATAGAAGATTACAGTAAATCTTAACATTATATCGCCTGTCATTTATGTTAACCCGCCCCGCTTCGCTGCGGTCATCCCGGTGCTGGCATATTGTAAAAGTGTCTGTAAAAATAAGCAAATCAATTAAAAAATTTTAAACAGAAGATTCAAGCTATTTTCCGCTGTATATCGCCTGTCATTTATGTTAACCCGCCGAGTGACACGGTCATGCGGGTTGCATATAAATACGTTTATTTTTACCTATGATGAACTAACAAAGGATTTGTGGACACCTGAATGGTCAATTATCTCAAGACACTGGTAATTGAAAATTAAAGTGATATGATAAAAACCATCTAGGGTCCAAATCCTAATAACCCCCCAAAAATGAAAGAAATTGGTTCAGCCGTATTAGCGTGATGAGCGGACAAAGGATTTGTACGTTCTCTTTTATATATATAGAATTTGTTTTTATTTCATTTTCACTCCATATTTAATAATTTAATTATTATAAATATTTTCATTTTCTCAGTCATCAGCGATTTATTAAACGCGATTTATTTAATGAGCATGAAGCTATTACTGCTGATAAGAAGAGGAAGAAATTCATTTTATTAACTTTAATTTTAATTTTCGATTGTCAGATGTTAAATGATTGAAGAAACTTCCAGAGTGCTGATTTAAAAGTAAAGTTTTATCATACATTAAAAATATAAAATAAATGGAAAGAAGATATCGTGAATTTCCAAAACGAGAAAATTAAAACAATTATTCGCAAAACTTTTATTGAAGCAAATCCAAAAAACTGGTAGTAGTGTAATAACCTAACTTCTGGGCCAAAATTCCAGGCCAGCTGATTTTGGAAATATCTTCGACCAGCACAGATTGAGGAGGGTGAATCATGGCAGGGTGCTTTGCGCATAGGCTTTGATGACATTTAAAATCATAAAAACTATCTCTAATTACCTGCAATGGCATCCTTTACAAAATATATTTACTGCATTTTAATCTCCAGTCAATAAGCTTTCATTTGACGCTTGAATCATTAAAATCGGCTACAAGCTAACTTTAAAAATTCAATGTGAAGTAATGTATAATAAATATAGCATTTATTCTGGAACAGGTGTTCTGATTTATTTGAACGATTCATTTGAACAGGTCACTGATTCATTTGAACGATTCCAGTACCAGCGCTGAAACGCCCTAACACGAGATCATTTGAAATAGGTTAAATAAATATGTTTAAAAAATCAGAGTTTATTTCAACAAAACTGCCATCGCAGAAATCTAGGATCCATCTGAGAGGTCAGCGTTGATGTTTGTTGTTGTTGTTTCCTTTGAGGTCTGTAAATGCACTTGTGGCTTTCCATTCAGCCTCGGTTGTCCCTATCTGAATACGAGTCAACATTCACCCACACAGCTCACAATCTTATTATTTCTATCTTATCCCTGGTGCCAGTTTTTCCTTTCCCTCTCGTTTTAATTTTGTTGGTTCCAAGCATCAGAGGCGCCCAGCCACATCCCACACATGAGTCAGAGTTGAGGACAATGTAGCCATCTGAGATGTAAACAACCGTCAGCTCAATTCACTTTACAGTTCCTTGGAAAATACAAATTTATACCCCGGCCGCAGATATAAATTTACAAGTCGGCAAGGATTTGATCCTACGTTGTCCATTACGAAACACAAGCTTTATGGAAAGCGCGCTAACCAATTGAGCTACTGGCTAGCGCTGTAAAATGGAGAGAAAATTCACTCTCTTATTCACAGGAAGAAACTAATGCATAAAGACAGAGCCATCTGTTAGATAAGCATATAACTATTTGAAGAGCTTGGTAACAGTAAGAGCCATCTGTTAGATAAGCATATAACTATTTGAAGAGCTTAGTAGCAGCTAGAGACATCTGTTAGATATGCGTTTAACTATTTGAAGACCTTAGTAACAGCAAGAGACACATATTAGCAAAGTGATAAACTAAATGAAATGTAATGCCATCTATTGAGTGAGTAACTGCTTGAATATGTTCACCTAGCCGGCAAATTCGAAACAAAAAAAATATGAAAATTGTGGATATCTTGGTTCCTATAAGAGATAGAGGGCTGATATTTAATTTTTGGCAATTAGTCCTTAGCTGACCCATAAGTGTTGCCAACCCATAAAATTAAAACATTACTAAGTCTAGTAACAAATTTGATCCTAAGTTGAAGCCGAAGTGGTAATAGAGAAAACTGTATCTGAGAAACAGTGTGAAGTGCACGCAACGACAAGTAAAAGTACAGAAGCTGTTGTGAGTATTCATTTCCCAGACATGTCTGACGAAGTTTCAGTCTATGTCTTTAGTTCGAATCCAATAAATCCCCCACTGACAAATCAACAATGAAAAACTGGTTGACTAATGTGCTTGTATCTGATACATTATTCATTTTCCCAACTTGCTGTTATGGAAAAATGAGATTGCGTTTTCAGAGATACTTAATGACAAAATGAGAATAGCTAGTACTTTCTCTTGTGAAATGTGGAGCCTACTGTAAATACTGTGTTATATTCTCGTCAGAATATGCAGGAAAAGGCCTGCATCAGAAAGTTGGAAGTTTGGTATCAAAACCTTTCGACAATTGGAAAGACGCAACTGAAAGATTTAGAGAACATCCTACGTCGAAATTCCATCAGTTTTCAACATTCGCAGCAGAAAATTTTCTAAAGACCATGACACCAAAAATGAGGATGTTGCTATGCAACTGAATGAACAAAGAAGAAAGGAAAAAGAACAAAACAGAGCGGCTTTGAGAGCTTCAGTGGAAACTGTCATTTTCAGTGGAGAACAAGAGCTGCCTTTACGAGGTGACAAAGACAGTGGTCACTTATCTCTAGAAAAACAGCTTCATAAGGATGGGACATTTCGGGCATTGTTGCGATTTAGAGCACCTTATGTTCAAACTGCGAAAACATGTTATAAACAATCCCAAGAATGCTACTTACTTAAGTCCTGAAATTCAAAATGAGATAATAGAAGTTTGTGGAAGGCTCATACAACAAGAAATAGTGAATCGAGTAAATCAAAACAAATATTTCAACATTTTAGGACATGAAACATTGGATGTGAGTGGAAAAGAACAATTTTCGTTGTGTGTTCGTTATACTTATGAAAGCACATTGAGAGAGGATTTCTTGAGCTTTTTGAACTATATGATTTGAGTACCGAAGTAATTAGTGAGACATTTTTGAATAAGTGCATATTAAATCTGGATTATCTTTTTGGACAGGGATATGATGAAGCAGCCAACATGGAAGGGAAAATTAGAGGTATGCAAGCTAGAATAAAAGCGCAGTTTCCAAAAGCTACCTACGTCCACTGTGCTTCTCACCGACTGAATTTGGGGCTTTCTCATTCTTTATCAGTTCCTGACGTGAGAAACGCCATAGGTGTTGTGAAGGAAGTGGGCAATCTGTTTAGCAACAATGCTTTTCCGAAGGAAAAACTGAAAGTAAATATAGAAAAACTTACACCAGAGAGCAAGAAAAAACGACTCGCCAGTATGTGTGAGATAAGATTCATACAACGTCACGACTCATTGAATATATTCTGTGAGCTGTTTGAACCAATAGTTGTAACCTTGAGAGATTTATCTATGACCCACCGAACTGTGGCACAAACTACGTCGACACTTTTGGCTGCCATAGAGAAAGGTTATTTTTTGATGTCAGTGCAAACGTGTGAGCTGATTTTTAGTTTTACTCTATCATTGTCGGCCTATCTTCAAAATTCGAACCATGATTTGACATCTGCTGTTCAAAATGCTGAACAAGCAACAAAGAAGCTGGAAAAAGTGAGAGAAAATGCTGATTCGCAGTTCAGTGATATTTTCACATTTTGTTCCAAATCAGCAAAGGATATAATCGGAAGTGAAATCCAGTCCCCTCGGGTGATTGGCGAACAAATGGGAAGGTCAAATCAACCTATCTGTTCTCCAGAAGAGTATTTTAGAAGATCAATATTTTTACCATGTTTGGATGGTTTAATCTCTGGACTCAAAGAAAGATTTTCTGATAACAAAGATATATTATCTTCTCTAGAGATTCTGTTTCCAAAAGATAATGATGAAAGAAAACTGCAAGAACTTTCAAATATTGAATTCTATAGGGTCACTTTTGTTTCTGAACCTGTCATCAAAACAGAGTACAGCCTATGGTATGAAAAATGACGAGCAGAACCAAACAAACCTCTCGATATAATTAATGTATTGGAAGGATGTGATCCAGCCATCTTTCCGTCAATCAGCAAGCTACTACAAGTTTTCGCTTGCTTGCCCGTTTCAACAGCATCAGTAGAAAGATCCTTTTCTTCATTGAAAAGAATCAAATCATATCTCCGAAACAAGATGGGTGGTGAACGGGTGAACGGCTTACAGGACTTGCATTGTTATCCATTCATTCCCACTTAAAATCTGATGTTGAAAAGGTGATTGATGCGATGGCTAGCAGTGAAGAGAGGAAAATACTTCTTTAACTCTACTACTATCGTAATTTTTTGAGTAACACTAAATATCAGGGGTTACCTAAAACTTTAAGTGCATTTAAATACTTTTTTTATTTTTGCAATGTTACATTCTTGTAGTAAATATAATGTCTCATAATATTAGATTCTAATTGGTAAATGTATTTTTATATGTAGAAAATACACTGTTTTTAATGCACAATAAAGCTCTTTGTGCAGTTAATTCATGATATATATATATATATATATATATCGGGTGTTGCAAATTACTGTTAGAATCCTTGGGAGGTGACTCCTGCCACTGAGACAAAAAAAAAAGTTCTCTTGAACTTTCGCCTATCGTACATAGTTTCGGATCTACAAGGTGCCGAAAGCGCGGGAAAACGGCAAATAGTTCGGAAACTATCCAACGTAAAGAGGGAGGGTAAAAATTCACTGAAGAAATCATACCTGCTGTATTGAAATTTGCATGTTTCACAATCGTACCATGGACGCGCAAGGGATTCCCCAAAGGAACGTAGGGAGTCCCGGATAATCTGCCAAATGAAAATTGTTCTAAATTGATATGAATTGATAGAGTTTCTACCAGGTGACAATAATTCGTTTGTATTAAGTCGATATCTGGAACAAATACAAAATGGCGGACACCTTCATGCCCGTTCTGTGTGGTTGCATAGTCGCCAGGTACGTATGCTGGCCAACAGTGATGTTCTGAGTATTAAGCGTAGCGAATTTGTACTCAAATGCTCTAGAAAGACTTCTGGAGTGTCGGTAGAGCACAACAGATGAAGCAGGGTGATTCACATGTGTGGAAAGAATTCACGAAAAATGCCCAGAAATGCACTCATACTCAGTAAACTTGAGTTCAAAGCGTCGAAAATGTAAGGAATAGCAACAAGAACATGAAAGCCATTGCCAATTCACCAATAATATTTCATCAATTCGATGCAATATGATGTGCAAGGTTGCATACCAATAACGATGCAACAACTGATGCCAAGTTGAAATTGTGCAAGGGGACTCACAAACTGAGTAAACTAAATGAATGTCAGTAGTGGTATCGCATGATCGATATTGAAATGTGGGCAATGTGTGTGTTGATATCAACATGTAGCTAATGGACAAATGTCAAAATGTCCCATCGGTGCTGGGACCCGTCCCACGTGCGAAAACTAGAAAAATAACGTTGTACATTCTGCTATCACATCTGGTGCACTTTTTGGTAGAATGTAACTAGTATACGATTGTATGAATGCCCCTCTTTGTTTGGGACATTGTCCTACAGTCGACACATATGAAAGAAATCTCTTAATCCATGGTTCAAATTCTGATAGAGCATGAAAATAACAAACTTGTATCATGTCCCATGTCTTCTGGGACATAAGACGTACTCGAAATATAGGAAAATACCTCCAGAAATTTGTGTCTTACATACAGTGGACATGCCAAGACAAAGACGAAAATGAACCAATTTGGCACATGTAACACTACAGCTGGAACACCATACATATGGAAAATAAAACGACATGAGTAATAGGAAGAAACGTCTTAAAGCTCTGATTGTTTACAACTGTGCAAGAGTAACAAAATGAAACACACAAGCATTGTCGGGAGGTTGTACAAGTGCGCGTGCCAAACAAAGTGGGTACTCCTCAAAGAAATTAATACAGAGAAAGTGAGCCTCCCTCGAAGCCTCAGGGATAGTGCGCTCGCGTGGTCGCAGTTTCCAATCCTAACGGGAGCCCACGGCTTCAGATTCATGACCCGAGTAGTTATTTTACTATTTTTCGCACAGAACATTTGACGTTTACAGCTTGAATCTTGAAATAATTAAGCATTATGAAAGTAATGAAATTGATGGAACCTACTGTTTGCTATGTAATTTCTTCATTCTGTCTGCACATTATTAGAAGAGTAGTTTATTTATTCCTTTTTAAGAATGGCGAATGAATTAAGATTCTTCAGTCAAACAGAATAAGATTCTATTTTCAACAGTGGTTTCTGTATTAATCTATAACAATAACAAAGTCTACATGGTAGTATTAAATTAATAAAAAAGAATAATAGACTATAATAATATGAATAATATAAGGTTGCATTCGGACCGAAAAATCCGGGACCGTCACGGAATCGAGATCTACGTACCGGCACCCCGAAAATATTTCTCGGGACGCTTAAATGTCCCGGATTTCAGCGAGGAAGAAAGCAAGGAAATATTATAGTTTGCTTTTTTCAACGGATTAGGTATATAATTATTCTCCTCAACTTCTGAATATGGCAATTGAAAAGTTAAAAAAAAAAACTTTAATACATAAAACATTAATTTAATTAAATGTGGGAGGGGTCATGCTGACGTAAGCATACATGTGAGTTATTGAGTTGTTAGTTTGTTAAAAGTAACAGAAATAAAGTAAAAATTCAACGAAAATAGTCCTTTGAAGATAACAAACGCCGTCAGAACATATTGCCAATGAATTAACCGTTCTAAAATAAATGATACAACAGACAAAACGTGTGAAAGGAAAGATCATACCTTGAATGAGAAGCCACGAAACATAACAGATCCTGAGGAGTTTAAAAAGAACAATTGTGCTCACCAGGGCAGGGGTTAAATGATCTGCTTACATTTGCTTAACTAGGGAGGAAAAAGGTCTACTGAAATGACTAAAAATATGATTACATAATACTTGAACAACTCTATCTAATGGAAGACAGTAAATTAGTGTATAACACTTCTTTTCGTTTTAAGCATTTCAAAGATTCTCGTAATTTAGTAGCGTCCCGATTTTCACTTTTGAAATATGTCAATTCTACAATAATATTTAGTTCAGATTATGGATTCATGTATGCTTGGCCCAGATCATTGTCGGCAAATGTTTGTCACAGCACTTAAGAACAGTAACTAAGATGCAAATGCAAATGTAAAGATTATTTATTGAAAAGTGAAAGGACAGTCACTAAGATAGGTGGTAGACAGATCTGAATATAAAGAAATACTTGTTTGTGAATGGCCAAAACTGGAAAATGTAAACAAATCTTTGTCTCTGATTGGTCGAACGCCTGTCCACGATATTTAAAGGGAACTTCTAGAAAAATATATATTATTTGCTTATTTTATGTAAGTTCGTTTTCCTTACAGTTTTCCAATAATCATTTTCTTATAATTTTAATCTTATAGACAATCTTACAGTTAGATATGATACAGAAAATTATCGACTGGGACATATTCCCTCTCCCCCTCTCTAACGACGCCCGCACACATATAACAGCGATAACTGAAATGCTATTGTCATCGGTTACTTTGATCTTTTCCCCTTACACGACTTGCATTTTAGTGACTATTTTATTAGTTAAAATGCTTATGGTAAGGATGGTAACGTTGCACAACTCTTGTTGCAGAACTTCCAATTTTAAAGCCTGCTCATTAAGGCTTTATCTGTGTCAACAGAAAAGGGAGTGAAAGTTTGCACAATTTCAGTGCACCCCCAAGTTTGTCTGCAACAGTAAACATCAACGCAATACGTTGATGGCAAAATTGAGAGTAGAGGATTAAAGACAGCAACGAAGAGGCCATGTGGCGGTTAAATGGAAGTACTGACAGTTTCAAGCAGGCACTGGCGGTTACGAAGAGGCCACGTGGCAGTTTCGGCGATTATATAGAGACCATATGCCTGTTTAAGGGCGGCAGTAGCGGTTCAGATGATGAGAAACGGCGGATTCCGCCTTATCGTCATGGAGGCAAAATTGCGGCCTTCATGTAATTTCGTAACAGTACAGCCGCGTTAGCCGCCATCGGTCCGTCAAATTTTCGACGACAGGCTCCCGCAGTTCGATGTCGATCCGCCTAATTCTTGCACATGGGGAAAGGTCAGGTTCATCGGTACTAAAACAGAGCGGTGCTTGAGCGATTGACCGCAATCTTCCATTAGTGATTTATTTACAGGCTTGTTTTATTACAAGTGTAAACTCAGTAAAGTCATTGGAGAGGAGGGCGAGGATCATGGGTTAGAGTTGATGATAATGTGTTTTAGTGGGTGGTGGGTCAGCGTAGGTCATGGTGGGTGGTGGCTCGGAGTAGATCAGAATGGGTCATGTTAGGTGGTGGGTAGGAGTGGGTCAGAGTAGGTCACGATGGTTGGTGAGTCATGGTGGGTAATGAGTCACGATGAGTGGTGGGTCAGTTGGTCGTGAGTCAACTTTCCATTGACCTACGCCATCTCTGGGCGTGGACCCCCGGGTTCGATTTCCGGCAGGTACTCATGCGGTTCAGCTTCCACGTTAAGTGGCAAGTCCACGTTTTATTTATCTTGCTGCTGACAGGGACTCTAAACTAAAAAACTAACTCAAATCATATATATTGCAGAAAAAGAATGAAAAAAATTGCACTTGTTCAAGAGTTATCGTATGGAGTAACGGAGTTACAACACAATCTTGATCGGTATAGACAGTATCACGAAGGCCATCACGGGCTATCTTTAACGACTTTGCTGGTTGACGCTTTGACAATCCCTAGTATACAAAAACGTAATTGATTCCAAATGCGCGCTGAAAACGAAATTTTGGAGGCTCAAAAATTCATAAGAACGGACTGTTGATATTTAACGGTATTGAGTTTTCCATAATCAACTTTTGGACATTTTAGAACAATTGATTGGAAATTAATAAAATAACCTGATAAGCTGCATATTTCTACCTTCCATGATAATTAATATAATGCACTTATTTAACACTAAAACAAATTTCATGTTAGTTAATATATACAGTCTGACTTCACACAGCGTTGAATTACGTAACACACACACACACACACAACACACACACACATACACACACACACACACACACACACACACACACAAATTGTGTCGTTCCCGCTGTAAATAATGCAGAAAGCGTTCAGTTCTATTAAAAGTAAATATTAGCTTTTATTTATGCTGGCAGCTGGATCCATATACCTTGTCGTCACTGGAACAAAGACCTTTAGGATAGAACGGGGAAATTGTTTGGAAGCGGGGCACTGTGGGAGAGCGAGAGAGGTTCGAATGGTAGCAATTATGCAGGGAGAAAAGAGCCGCAGGTAATTTCGCAACTCCACACCTTTGTCTCTGTCTCTGTATATATGTGTGTGAGAAAAAGATGAACCTCCAGAGACTCATAACTGGTCTTTAAAAAAAGAAAAGTAAAAAAGAACAGAAAGATAGAGAGATAAAGAAAAGCACATCACACGGCAAAATTACCTTTCACTGGCTCCGTAAAATCGAGGGAGAAAAGCTCTAAATGTATTTGAAACGCAGCCTTCTCGAAATTGGTAGAAACATTTGAGTTCCTTACTTGTTTTATTATGTCTTCGCCTTTTGTTCCAAATTGTGAGGTTGCTGTTCCTTTTATAGCTGAGATTGGTGTCTGTATCATTATTTAATATGCCTGTTCTATTCTAAATGAAAAAAAGATATGACAAATTTGTTAAGTTTTTTTTACATAGTTGAGCAAATTCTTAAACTCATCTTTATATATTGTTTATATTAAAGCTGACCAATCAATATTTTAACAGAAATATTTTACCAAATAGTTCTTTACTGACGTTTTAATTTTTTTTACGATTCATAAAATACTGAAGAAAAAAGAGTAACTATTATTCTTATCTACCACACAAAATTGTGCTAAAATTTTTGACACAATATAATACCGTTTATGTAAGAGTAAGTATGCTACCAGGAAGTATTAAGAATGAAATATTCAACCAAATGTGAAATCCTATTCCTTCTGATTAATTTTTGGAATAGTTAGTATTGGTTGATGTAAGAGAGGATACGATTGTATCTACATTAAAGGCAAGGACTCTCAGTAATCATAGTGGTTGTGTGAAAGGAGTCACGTAGTCACTATATAATAATAAAATATGAACCTTGAATGTATTAAATGCGTTAAGAGAAAACGAGTAATATACCCGACATCATGGGCGGCGATTAGGGGGGCAAGAGGGGGTAGTTGCCCCCCACTTTTTTGACGTGACGCCTTAAATTATATAGTTTCATTTGGAAATGTAAACAGGGTGTCCACACAATTTGGAGAAAAAATCTCTGACTTTTCCCTGACTTCCATGACGAAAGTTCCAGATTTCCCTGACCCCCCCTGGATAACTTAAAAATATAGAAAAAAGAAAGAAACCCCAGCCTCCACACTCCCCATAGTTGGCCATGTTCTCTTCCGCTTCTGTTTCTTTCTTTTTTCAATTTTCTTTCCAAAGGAATGTAAATTTACAAACATGTGCATTAGGCCGATATTGATTAGGCCTACCTATTACACAAAATGTAAAGTTACAAACGAAAGTGTATACAGAGTACTTACGATATGAAAAAAATTACACATTATATACTTACACATTATAATACCAATTATACAGCATTATAATATTGCCTATAGTAATAAACAGTTCATACATGATTTTACTGATTATTAAAAAAATAAAAAAATATACATTATGTAACACACATTTTTGTTAGTGCAGTTGATAAATGCAACTCATTTAGAAATTTGTTTTCATCCTTTCTCGCATAGTTTTCTTCTCATTGATCTGAATATCCTTCTTGTTGCCTCCGCAGTTTTTTTTTCGTTTCTTTCTCCTCTTCTCGTCTCCAGCATTTATTTCTCTTTTCTTTTGCAAATACACCTGATATTGTCTCATTGAACTTCTCACTGAATTTATCGTACCTCTTGTAATTATTAATCCTGATGATCCACCTATTCTCATCACAAAATCATATATGATCTGTTGAGCCACCAGAGATTCTTCTTGCAAGTTCTCAACAATGAGAATTATATTTATTGTGAAAACACTTTCAAAAAACGTGTTTCCGTGAAAGAAGATAAAACACAATTTCATAACTGACCATGAGTCAACGAAGTTCTTCCCATTTACTAAGACTAAGTAAAAAACTCATCAAGTCCAACACCATCTTTGTCATTGGCTCTGTCATTCATTCAAGTGTTCCTTAAAATCTTCAGTCTGAGCTTTCACTGTGAGCTGGAGAAACTATTTCTTCGTGTTCTCAGCCACTTGTCCAGATATCCTCTTGGCACCATGCAATTCTTCTAGAACAGCGTCTAGCCTTTTGAGCAAATATGCCAGGATGCAGTTAGATGTGTTTCTCGCAGAAAATTAGTTTCAACAACCATATCAGAGAACTCCCTCAATATCATCATTAAAAACATAGTAACAGTAAACCACATTTTACATAGTAACAGTAAAGAAATCAACCCTATTTCACAAATTCAGTAATTGAACAAAGGACCTAAATCGATTTTTCACTGACTTTCCTTGACCAATCTGCCATTTCCCTGATTTCACCTGATACATTTTTACTTACCTGGCTTTCACTTATTTTCCAGAATGTGGACACCCTGGTAATGGTTTTGTATGTATTACTGTTTCATAGAAAGAAATGGTGCCATATGATATTTGCCGTTGTGTGAGTACGTATTGGTTATTTGTCTTCCCGTGGAGTTAAGAAAGCTACAGGAATTGTGTTTTAAATGCAATTCAAAGCAATTAATATTGCAATTGCATATTTCTTTAAATGTCATAGCATATGCTTGCGGTACTTACTATATTTCATTTTCTAAAAGTAAAAACATTCATTTAATGCATGTGTGGAATTAAAAGTATAAGTTGTTCATTAATTCCCAGTTTCAATATAACTTCTGCAAAACAAGTGTCATTGTTCATGTTCATTACTATGATTAATATTACCCCTTCTATTTGTTTGTTTTGCAAATTTATTAAATAATCTGATCACACAATTTTCCAGACAGAATTTTAAGATGTTCATGAGCAAGAACTCAAATCTCTTCTTACACTTTCGTTGTTTAAGAGTAAAGGGCTAGTACCTACCTGTATTGCTCTTATGAACTTACTTAATAAAATAGAAATACGATATACAGTATTTTAAGTGAAAAAAGATAGTATCCTATTTGTTATACAACCTTTCATCAGTGTTAGAAACAACCAAGAAATCTAACACTGATATGCAATTGTTCAGATCATGTCTTGCCCCCCCCCACTTTTAAATTCCAACCGCCGCCACTGTCCGACATCATAAATGATTGTATATTTCAGATATTTAATGAATTAAACAAATTTACATTCTTGACAATTAATGTTACAATAAGAAATTATAAAATCAAATCTTAATATGTAACATACGAAAATGGTCTTCTAGGGAGAAAATCCTGAAATTGGACATAATTATTCTGTTACCGTGAATGCAATGTTGCACCTTTTATGGGAATAAAAGTATTTGTACTTACAAAGATTCTTCCATTTTCAGATTTTTCCTTGTCCCTCGTATTCTCAGTGAAATATTAGATGTGTTTCCTCAAACCTAATGACCAGCCACAAGGGTTCTCACCAAGAACAAGGAGAATAGGTTCTAAGCCAATAGTACGATGTCCAACCAGGGGCGGATCCAGGACCAACTTCTGGGGGGGAAGTTTGTCATACTGCTACTTTTAAGGGCTCCAAACTTTGGGATGGGTTTTCTTTATATATATAAAATAAGAAAGTTTCCTCTTCTGGGGGGGAAGGGCGATCGCCCCGATCGCCCCCCTGGATTCGCCCCTGTGTCCAACCAAGTAGTATGATAATAAGAAAATAAGATAACCCGTTAGAGAAAAATACTTATACTGTTGCTCACTTGTTTGAATCACTTTCCAGTTTTATGCTTTAGCTCATGTTTTATGTTTTATGTTTTAGGTGTAAGTAGGCTTTAGCTCAAAATGGGACATCCATCTTTCTCTTCTAAAGGTAAACCTTCTATTCTATGAAGGCTGAACAAATATATTCTAGCGTCGATGCTGTCTACAGTGGCATCGGAAGTATTTTCCAGCTGGGAGGCAAATTGATTTTGAACTACTGTCTTGAAGATGGACGCGGGAATGTAACATAGATAAGATAATACGAATATATGTTCGTAATGTAACAATAATTGGAGAACTAGAGGAGAAAACAAGTAAAATAACGGCCTCATTAGAAATATGGAGTAGAGGAAGCAAATTAAGAATTTCATCTAAAAAGACAAAATACTTAATTTTCGGAAGAAAACTACAACGAAATCCTATTATCAAATTGAATGGTATTAGCATAAAAAGAGAACAATATATGCTACAGGTGAATGACCAAGTGAATTAAGTGAGCAAATAAGTGTTAGTTTTAGTGACTACAGGTGAATGACCAAGTGAATTAAGTGAGCAAATAAGTGTTAGGGTTAGTGACTACAGGGGAATGACCAAGTGAATTAAGTGAGCAAATAAGTGTTAGGGTTAGTGACTACAGGTGAATGACCAAGTGAATTAAGTGCGCAAATAAGTGTTAGTTTTAGTGACTACAGGTGAATGACCAAGTGAATTAAGTGAGCAAATAAGTGTTAGTTTTAGTGACTACAGGTGAATGACCAAGTGAATTAAGTGAGCAAATAAGTGTTAGTTTTAGTGACTACAGGTGAATGACCAAGTGAATTAAGTGCGCAAATAAGTGTTAGGGTTAGTGACTACAGGTGAATGACCAAGTGAATTAGTGAGCAAATAAGTGTTAGGGTTAGTGACTACAGGTGAATAGCCAAGTAGATTAGTGAGCAAATAAGTGTTAGGGTTAGTGACTACAGGTGAATGACCAAGTGAATTAAGTGATTATGTAAATGAGGTGAAACAACAAATAGAAAAACAAACGGAGAGAGACCTAATTGTCATACAGAATGGAAAACGAAACGTCTGTTTTTTTGTTTTGTTGTTGTTTGTTTGTTTGTAAAACCGTTGTGTGTGGTTGTCCAAGACCTTCCCTTCCCTTTCCTTTCCTTTCCTTTCCTTTCCTTTCCTTTCCTTTCCTTTCCTTTCCTTTCCTTTCCTTTCCTTTCCTTTCCTTTCCTTTCCTTTCCTGTTTCCTCTTCCTTTTTATTTACTTAATAAATAAAAGATGCGAAAAAAGAAATAATCATTCGCAATGATGATACCTAGGCGGTTTTGAATGCTCAAGGCACTGGCTGATAATTACGCGGCTGAGAGAATATATTAAAAAATAATTGGTTTTGGTTGGACAATACTACTACTACTACTACTACTATTTGTAATAATAATAATTATTATTATTATATAATGAAGTTTATTAATAATAATATATCTTTCTCATTTTTATCAAAGAATTCTTTCAAAGCCTCTTGTGTGTAGACGTTGAACAGGAGAGGTGAAAGTCCACATCCTTGCCTTACTCCTCTATTTATTCTTGCTTCCTTTTGATCTCTTCCTATAAGAACCGTCTGGTTCCTGTAAAGTTGGTATATTATTCTCCCGTCTTTGTAATCCAACTTCAGATTCTTCAACGGTGTGAACATGCTATTGTCAAAAGCTTTCTCTATATTTACAAATGCATCACAATTGGTTTGTTTATTCTGATGTACTGTTCCATGATCAACCGTAGAGTCAGTATTGCTTCCCTTGAAGGAAACGTGAAGAAAATATTTACAATGGCATTAGCTTTGCTTCTTTTTTAAGAGACAAAGTTTCAAAGAAGCTGGCATGACCATTAATAGCTGCGTTACAGTAACAAATTGTTTGAAATCAGTATATATATATATGAGATTATGTGGTGTGTGTTTGTTCATTTAATATTTGTTGATAATTTTTTCCTGCCTCTGCTTAGAATAAATGGTAGCTAAATTAAAGACTTGAGAGAGAGAATCCGTCACCAACATGTGATTCCTATGACAGATGAGTCCGTCTTTGAAACTACCGATAACAGAATCAGGAAAAAACAAAAGGAAGTAAAAAATATTATAAAGACAATAGAGAACTGAAAAAAAAGAAAGATAAATGATTAATTCTAGATTCACAAGCTCAGTGGTGATAGATATGGAAATGTCGGGAACCAACATGAAGCAAATCCTCGATCAATTTTGTCATTTTTTTTTTATTGAAGTGGCACCGAATGAGAAGAGAAAACGAAATAATAATTTGCTGTTTCTATCTCTTCTGGTATGGCAATTTACCCTTTGGGCTTACTAATTTCATTAACACTCATATTCGCACTCCATCGGGTTTAAATTCGCTATTCTGATTGTGGCTCTCGCTCACTAAACTCGTTGGGTACAGATTCGCTATGGGCTTACATTCGAACTCGCTCTTGTTCGCTGTCACTAACCTCACTAACTCTTGCAGTCTCTCAAACTCAATCTCTGACTCGCTATTCACTTATGGGGTTTGCGCTCTTACACGCTGAAACTATATTACTATGCTATTCTACTTATTATATAATATATTATTATATTACTATAATTCATTGATTACTATTTATTGCCATTTATGACCTTTTCCTCTTAATCTGAATCAGTGTCTCTAACACCGTGGTGCGCAGAACATAAGTGGTCCGTGGTCCTGTTAGATTAACAGTAGTATAGAAAAAAAAGATAGAAAAATAAAGTTCAAATGAATTGCGTATATCATACACTATAGTTAAGAACCTAAATAAAACGAAGAAATATACTATGCAATTTATAAGGCAAATATTATATAAACTCCAAAACTTATATAGATGCAGTATCGTATTTACGCATGCGATAATGTCAGGCATGGCCGAGAAAGGCTAGTTTTCAGGGGCGAATTTTTTTTTTAGAAACAGTTCCTTTCATATTCCAGTGTTGGAAATTTCAGGAATTCACCATGCACGCAAAACGTCATCTTACTTTTATATTTGTAAATATCCCATATGAAACTGTACGGCTAGAAAGAGTTAATTAATATTTTAGTGCGAATTTATAATCATTATCTTTCTTCTTTCATTGCCGACACCGTATTCTTTCATCGTAATTTTAATACCTGTCTATTGCTAATTAATTTCCAGAATTACCTACTTTTTAAAAAGTTTATCAATTCAGACGCCTGAGAAAAAATATTTTATTGTTTAATTTGCCGAATAATATCAGCTTGCAGCTACTATTTCAGAGGTTCTACAAAGGTGTTTATTGATATTGAGGATTGATTGGTTTGATTTTAGCACTCCTTTTTGCAGACAGGCTATATGACATCTGGACCTACAGCTTAACGTGCAATCTAAACGAGAAAAGCTTCCGCCGGGAATCGAACCCGGGTCTCCCAAGGGCGCATACTCTAAATGTTTAGCCATGAGGGAGTTGGTATTGATATTGAGGGAGTGGTATAATATAATAATAACTCGAGCCAATAAACAAAAATCAAATGTAATCCTATACAGACATACCATTATAACTTATTCTTGATAGTCAACAATTATTATTTATGGAAACGTGTTTTCTTGTCTAGTACCAACAAAAAATTAAGATAAGTTGATAAATACTGATACTATTTAAAAAGATATAGTATGTACTGGTGTGCTTGAAACATTTTTGAAAAATATTGGAAATTTGCTTTCGAAGAGTACAGTCCGCAGCAAAAAACCTGCACCATGAGCATGTAAGTTTATTGTAAAATTACGCCTAACAACGCAGGGAGTCAACATCTAAGTGACACGAATCACGCCAGGAGAAACCTCGACGTCCTCCCCTGCACACTTATTGTGGAGCAAAAGACTTCGTCGTTTCACAATAAACTTACATGCTCATGTTGCAGGTTTTTTGCTGCGGACTGTACAAGAGTGGCCCAGACAGCACATACATGTACGGCACTGGTGCACGTTCAGTGCAAAAATACCGCAAGTGTATACATGTGTATTAATACAAGTGCTTCACATGTTGAGCTTCACACGTACAGGGTACAGTTTTCTGTGTTATACACATAATGCATACGTACAGTTATACAGGTACTCATGCCTTCGCAATTGTGCACGTTTAAGTGTGGTGTACATCAATTATCACACTGCGTGGCATGATAAAATAATATTAGGGGCTATTTCCCTCCTTCTCCTGAGGCGACGATTGTTTAACCCTTTCACTACCAATTTTTTTTAGGAGTGAGAAACATTAATATATGGTTACTTTAAGTTGTTTTCAAACGTATATTTTTCGACGTGGGAAGGGTGGGACATATGTATCCCACTGATATTTTTAAGTAGAGCCTATATGCCCCAATGGTAGTAACATGAATGATCATCTTGTATTTTCAATTATGATTATATTGTCAGAAAAACAGTTGAGTCGTATTTAGGATTACAAATATTATACATTTCGGCACTCTTTTCCAAATGACAGTACATGCGACCACTGCTTCATCACTAGCACCTTGTTCTTCACTTTCATCTGTTCCATTATCACCACGATCACTTTCACTAATGTCTATTTGATAATGTTCATAAGAATTCTGTAAACCATTAGCAGGCTTCTCTTTACCATTGGAACATCGATTCATAGCAATAACATGCGGTCCTCTGAGAGTGTATTGTGGGACACATATGTCTCAGTAGTAGTGAAAGGGTTAATGTGCCCCAGTCATACATTGGCAATAGAAATCTTTGTTCTATTCTCTGTACTCTCCTGTTTTTCATGTGTATAGGTTAATTAGGGTCTGAATTATAAGCACTTGAATGTAACAATATGAAATAACATTTTTCTGAAAATGGCCCTGTTCTAACGGCACTACAGCGTAGAATGGCTTGGAAGTATTAGAGACACTTAAATAAAGTAGTTTCGATTTAGGTACACTATGATGGCTAGCTACACCTTTCCTGTTAGTTATTTAAAAAAAGAAACAAATAATAGAATTTGTCATTTTCGACTTGCGGGTTGCTCTTTAGCCATCGCGCTTTTAAATAATCAAAGTGATTATCACTTTGAAAAATTCGAGAAACACAAGTGCTGATAGTACAAACCACTTAACTCTGCTTGATATAGTTAGATATTGCGTCTTACTTTCCATTCTTTTTGGCGGTCTGCCTATTTTTTTGTCATTTTGTTTTCTTTCTTAGTGTGGATATTATTCAGTTGAACCTAGATAATTGAGGCCGTTTTTGCATCTTACCCTTTCTCTTACAACTTCTTTTTCCATAACCGATAAAAAAAGACATTAGCTTTTCCCTTCCTGCACACACACACACACACACTTCATAATCGTTAAGTTACTGCTCAATAAAGTTTAATTTCTCGTCTAAAGTGAATCTTTATAACTCAAAGCAAGAAGTTCCTAGAAATGGAAATCAGTGAATTTAGGAAAATCTATTGTATTTCACCTTTACTATTGCAAAAAAAAAAAAATAATCTAATGTTACATCTGCTTCATATACTGTCTACTGTGATCCATTCCAATGAGAGCCGTAAACGTTGTAAACCTTTAGGAAGTAGGAAGAAATCATATGATACAAATTCCGTAATTAATAAGAAAAAATAATAGTCGTACGTGTAAAGTCCTGTGTGTGTGTGTGTGTGTGTGTGTATATGTGTGCTCCAGTATAATTCCAGAATTAATTAAGAAATTCCAGGGAAAATTGGTACAGAGATGATTTACAACCTGAGAAAAACACTATGAGGTTAATGCAGTCCTATCGCCCCTAGAAGTGGAAAAAGTGAAATGAAATCTTTGAGTTTTACGTCCCACGGTTATGTTGGTTAGGCTAAAGGAGATGGTGATTATGAGAAATGAATGAAATGGTGGAATGAAGAAAGTGGGAGGAAACGGAATAACCTCGAGAAAACCCACGAGCACGGTGTTTGTCCACCACAAAGTTCACACGGCGCGAGCTGGGATCGAACCAGGGACCCCAAACACCGGAGGTGAACGCTCTACCACTGAACCACCGCTCCCCTGCCCCTAGAAGTGGAGTGGGTAACATACATAAATAATGGAAAAGATAAATATTAGTGTAGAATAAATAGTTTTCAGGGTCACTAAGATAAATAATGACACTCCTGATACAATTTAAATCCAAGTTCAACCGCCATCAGCAGTTGGGAGATTGGGGTTAGAAGGGATGAAAATAAAATATCCAAATTGACTGAGATTGCTCAGAGTCGCTAAGCCGATTGACGATAGTCTTGGTAGCATTTAAACTCAAGTTTATTAGAATAGAACGATAAGTGGATAATTATCTTTAAGCTTTCGAAATTTCCGCTTTTAAGAGAGAGAAGGGATATTTTGGCAATTTTTGTAATACTTACAGCACCCTAAAACTGACATTGTTTTTTCTTGTGATTGCATCACACAAAAGTATCCAAACCGTTTGAAATGAATTTTGAAAATAGTTAGCACATACTTTTAAGTTAAACTTTTATCATGTCATGGTTAAAATGGTACATTCTAAGGGATAGGAGAGCACAGCATTTATGAAAATAATAGAGTAGCCTTTAGTGTTTTATGGGTTTTGTCATTACAATTCATTAAAACGCGTGTCCAAAGAGAAAGGAGGTGGTTAAAATATTTTCACAACCTAGTTTACCTGTGCAAAGAACGGGCATACTCATAAGATATGAACATTCTTGTTCAGAGCGAGAAGGTGAAGTAAAAGTGAAACAAAGAGAGAGAAGGGAGAAGAATAAGCCACCTGAAGCACACACGCAAACACCAAGAAATGACTTTCGGTCATTCTACTTCGCACATTGCTATAGCCTACTTTTAACAGGTTGACTTATGAGCATCATATGTGGTGCTCACCTTATTTTTCTGTGGGGCCATGAGCACATATATGATGCTCATGCACGATATCACAAATTACTAACCTATTCAGGTTCTTGAGCATCATATATGATGCTCCTTGTCACAAATTACTATGAGACCATGAGAATGACATGGTGCTCGGCTCCCATTGGTACATTTTCGGGAGAAGCAAAATATCGCGACAAAAATGTGACATGACTATCCATAATTCAGCCAAAGGTAAGAAGAAATTTATGGCCTCCTGGGAGCAGTACCCTCAAATCATCTTGGCAGTCAACCTGTTAAAAGCTGAGGAAATGTATTCTTCAACAGACGATTGATCAAAATTACGATATGTTTATATGAATATAATTAACTTTCGACCAAGCAACCCTGTCTTAATTTAAGAAAAGATGTTTTTAATTAAAGTATTAAGCGCTTCGCTCTCAGTTCGACAGCACTGTTTTATATTATTAGTACATAACGTTAATGGACTAATGTAGTCTTCAACTACACTTATGTTTATGAAAATGGCATCATCCAGAACGAGCGGCCCGAATGAATCCAAAACCTTGCTAATATGTGTAAAGATGTTATAGGAAGAAGTGATTAAACTTTCAGACAGATGGCGTCCACGTATAGCTGGCAGCGCTCTCTCGTCTGTAATCTGAGTTGTATCGTAGAAGGTCAGTGCGTGTCAAAGGGAGGGATTGGATAGTGGCCAATTAAAGTGGAAATATATAGGAAAGTGTCAGTATGCCTTGTCGGCGTCAAAGGTTGCAACATAAGAAGTTATGTGAGTTCGAACGGGGTAGAAGGATCGGTCAGCGGGAAGCGGGTTTGTGGGAACCTCAAAATCACTGCTCGTGCAAGACATTCTACGACGACAGTAATGCGTGTGTGGGAACAGTGGACAAAACAGGGTCGTTCAACTCGACGAGCAGGAACTTCAGCAGGCAATGTGACTACAGCACGAGATGACATATACCTTCTCCGGATGTCCAGAACGGACCGGAGAGCGGTATCCACAATATTGGCGCAACGCTGGAGCACTGCTAAGGGGGTTGGCTTACCTGCATCAACTGTTCGACGTCGTTTGCTGAAGGCTCGACAGATTGCTCCCATACCGTTGCGACAAGATCCTTGGCCAGAAACCAAAAACGCATTACAGAGATATGGGCATGTGAACACCGTCACTGGCGTGCTGAATAGCAAAATGTGAAGTTTTTGGACGGGCCTTGTTTCAACCTGCTCTACAGTGATGGTCGCTTACGCGTACGACTGTACCGTGCTAATCGCAATCTGCCAGCTTACATTGTTGAGAGTCATAGCGGACAAATGCTCATGTGATGGTATGGGGCGCCATTGGCTGCAACATGCGATCGCGACTCGTCCGTATCCAGGGTGACCTGAACAGCAGTCGGTATTGTGTAAGATTTTAGAGCCTAGGGTGATGCCCTACTCAAGGCAACTCCGGACGTCATATTTGATCAGGACAATGCAAAACTACATGTAATGGGAATGTGCAAGCTTCCTATCCTAGTTACGTGGCTTACCTAGCCGCTTGGAATGTCGCCCATCGAATATGTCTGCGATATAGTTGGGCGGAAACTTAACGTTCTGCCACCGGCAAATGTGGATGCCTTGTAGACTCGCGTATAAACTGCGATAAATCTTAATATACAAATAGACTCAACAAAGCTAATCTCAACATGTGGCGTAGTCTTTGAACACCAATTATTAACTTTATAATAATAAGAATAAAGTAAAGTTTTGTGGAACCATACATGAATTCATGACTTTTGTACTTCTTTCATCACGAAATCGACTCCTAGTACCTTATAAATTGTTTCCTGTGGAGATGTTGCATTTCTGAGTTCAGATTAACTTTTAACACAAAGGATAAGAAATATAATAATGATAATAATAATACATTATAATGGATTCTTAAAACGTATAAGTACCGCTTAATAATAGGTTGGTTAGTATCGGCAGTATAGTGTGCTTATAGCATTGTCTGTCACTTGGAGACCAATACTCAAATGATTATAACACTTATCATTTTTTATTTTTATTTATTTTTTATTTATTTAAAGAAAGAAGATAATTAATATATTACGTGTATCCAATATATTAAAGAATATACATAAAAATACATAAGCATATTAAATTACAAAATAACAATATAAAAATATTAGTGGAATAAAATAAAAGAATAAAAAATAACTGCTACAGAAATTAGTAAGTAAATTTTCTACTTATAAGTGTTATTACTTCTCTAAAGGAAATCGGACTTCCTAGATTCCTTTTATTAATAGAGTTTAACTTACCCGGTATTCAGAGATGACAGGACTTCGGACTTCCAGAAGTCATGTCTATCTTTCGGTATCGGGTAACTTAATTGAATGCACTTATTTCTATATTATGATTTTTTTGTATTTTTTATGCAAAGAATAAAGAAGATATAAAATGGCTCACATAAGCAAATGCTTGTGTGTGAGGCTAATTCTCGTGTTTTATTTATTTTCTTATCGTAACATATTCATATACGAGTGTACAGTTATTCTGTATCACATAGTGTCTGATGAAGCCAAAGAGCTAGTTGGCGAAACTGTAACACGTGTTGAAATTTAATGAAAATATATAGTTTTGCTCAGCAAATAATTAGTTTATATTTAACATATGAGGTTTATAATTCTTACTTTTAGCTAACAATAGTTTTTTAAACACTTTTTAATTCTTGTAACCACTGTAAAATTAATCTTCTATATGTTTTGAAATTACTTTCATCTTTGATTCCGAGTGGGAGTTCATTATAGATCTTCGGAGCTCTGTAATATGTTTGGTATTGAGTTATAGATTTACTCGTTGCTTTAGTTTCTAAATTTTTGTTTGTCACATTTCTGGTTATATACGCATGTTTTATTACTTCCCATTTGTTTCTAGTCTTTTTAACATATATTAATACCTTCTGCAAATATAATTTTGAAAGTGGTAGTACTGAGAATTGGTCATAGAGTCTATCTAGTCTACTTTCAAGTCCCTTTTTTAAACATATTCTTACAATATTATTTTGCTGAACAATCAGAGGTTTTAAATGAGTAGGGTAAGCAGCACCCCAAATTAATATACCATATGTAATTATACTATTTACCAGAGCATAATATACAGTTCGTAATATTTTTATGATTACAATGTTTCGTAATTGAACAAATTTATATAATAATTTTCTTAGTATTGTGGCGATATGTGTAACTTGAGAAGACCATTTTAGATGCTTATCAATAAATATACCTAAGTATTTTACTTTATTTTCACTAATAAGAGGACTACAGTTACATTTGTTTCAGTATTTTGACACTAATGCAATTTTAGTGACATGTCTTCTGGCTGTCCTGTTAAAGTTAATGAAAACGTTATTTAGATTCGACACATGCTGGAAAGACGATTAAAAAAGAACTTAAAAGTGAAAGAAGTCGTGCATCATGAGATCTATAATTGAAAAACCACATATACATAATGCGAACATTAATATCTCATACTTATACCGAGAACAATCTGTCAAAGCTAGTAGATACTCAGATTGTCATGCATTACCATTGCAATAATAAAATTAGCATCAAAATAAGCGTTTGAGTTGAATGGATCCAGAGTCCAAAATGAACGCTGGAAGTAGAATGATCGAATGATCGAAGCCGGAATGATGCTTTGGTTTAAAATATTAGTCTTTTTATATGCACTATTGTTCTTATTTTGTCCATTTATTTTGCTTTTTGGAAAGTTTCTGATACTGTAGTTTCGAGTTTTAGGAAGTCCAAATAATAGTTTCTGATAAGTATTGTTATTACACTTCAAAATACAAAATATTGATTATTTATATTTTTCTGTCCTGCTTGGAAAACCCTTGAGTTATTTGTCCAAATTACGTCACCAGATATTTTTGTTTTTAATTGTGTTTGTAAATAACAGAGCACAGAAGTACACATCAAGGTCAGTTGGATATTATGTTATTATTTTCGTTGTTGTGAAAAAGTTTATTTTTCCAGCTCACGTCACCTTAACGAGGTTACTGTCCTTTTGCCTGTTTTGATTATTTCTTCCTCATCTTCCGCGTACGCAAATATCCGCACTGAAAAATATGATCTTAACTGTCTATTCTGTTCCATGTTAATAAAAAACATATGCACTATTATGTGATAATCCACAGCCTAACCGGGACGTAAAACTCAAACTCAAACTCAAGATACTTTAAAAGGATTTAATTGCTATGGGCATTAATACAGCATGCTATCATATGCTGTTAAAAGTACAAGTGCAAAAAACTGAATCAATATACTCTAGATGGCATCTGAAAAGAAGAATCTATCTAACCCTAATAGGGGCAGGTCGAAGCTAGAGGATCCTCAGGGCAGCTCAGAGGTTTGTTCTTAGAGGGAAATGGCTGCAATCGCAAGAAATGAATAAAATCATACCGACATCCCCTAACTTTGTGACCTAAAATATCTCCGAAATGACAATAATGTGACAAATCTAGTTACACAACAATGTAACCATGTCAGGGACCTATAAAATTCAGTGAAGAAAAAGTGCATCCAGGAGTCTCACCATAGAGCCCCAGGGGCCAACTTGAAAAATTCAAATGAAAATCTTCTATTTTTATTGCAATTCTGATTCTGTGATCAAAGAGAAGCATCTTTTACTTGAATCACTTTTTCGTTATTCGACTAGATGGCGCTGTAATCGCAAAAAAATGAATATTATAATACCGACGTCCCCTATCTTTGCGACCTAAAATATTTCCGAAATGACAATAATGTGACAAATCTAGTTACACAACAATGTACTCATGTCTGGGGCTATAAAATTCAGTGAACAGCATGTGCCCTCAGGTGTCCCATCATAGGGCCCCAGGGGCCAACTTGAAAATTTCAAATGGAAATCCCCATTTTTATTGCAGATTTTGATTTTGCGATTGAAAACAAGCAACCTTTACTTGAAGCACTTTCTCGTTATTCTACTAGATGGCTCTGTAATCGCTAAAAGGTTGAATATCATCGTACTCATGTGCGTCACCTGAAGGTGATGATATCTCGAGAAGTACTTGGCAGTTTTAATATTTGTCCAGTAATTCTAAAAATCTAACATATTGTCAACTTTGTACTGTGTCGTGCCTATAAAGCAGGGATGTAATTGTTAAGTGACACAATACTAGTTGCTTCCATCTACTATCCAAAGTAGACAGGAATAAATTACTAATATCTCCACCAACCTACTTAGTAGGATTTTGTTTATCAACATGCGAAAGGTGATTGATAAATTATAACTTAGACATTTAACAGTAATTATTCATTTATTGTATTATTCTTTAAGTAGAGTTTGGAGTCGGATGTTGTTATGTAGATTTAAGTAAAATAGCTAAATCACATTTAATAAATCTGTTGGTGAATCAGTCAATTCGAGAGTAACAGAGATGCATTATTATATACCTCGGTGTAAACTGGATTCGAACTCCTGGACACGGAGTTCGTCGTCTAAGTTCCACACAGTGGATGGATGTCCACTGGAAATACTGTTGTCTACAGTTGGTTCCCAATAGCTGCTCTACTGAGACTGATCCTTGGAGACTGATCCAATAACGTCTCTCCTGCGACTGATCCCCATTCAGTCCAACATTACCTTTATATGTTAATTTTCATGATGACGAATTTTGTTGTTCTCTTACCAAATTCTGCATCTCATACATCTCTGTGCTGAAACTGTGCTGAAATCGCAGTTTCTGATTTTTCTCTCATTAACCAAATTCTCCAGACAGTTTACGTCTGCGATTTTCACAATTTTACCTAATTTTGATAATGTGTAATTGTTAACACAAATTTATACAGAGTTTTACATTTTTCTTGTTGCTTCAGTATTTGTTTATATAATGTGACACTTGCAGACTCGTGTCTATTACTTCATGAAAAACAACAATCATAAGCAGTATGTACTCTGATGTTATAATCTGTATGTCTGCAACCTAATTAATTTTTCACCAAAAGTTAAATTATAAACAATACTTTACTTTTTCCTTTTTGTAGTTAATTAATAAAATTGAATGAATTTTGATATTCAAATATTCCTGAATTTTGGCGTACCGTGACACGCCCCCACTTTAAACTGAGGCATCTCCGATGACGACTAGATCTTTGAAAAAGATCGGCTTTTGGAGAACTTCCTGTATACAAAAATTTCCAAATTATTAATTCATATAACAGATTACAGATATAATTTTTAAAATTGAAAGCCAAAATTGTAATGTTCAGATTAAACAAAACAAAAATCGATGGTTACTAATTCTCACGGTTTTTTTTCTTTCAAAAGTCCAATTAATTCTTTTCTATTTATGAAGCCAAATATGTTCGATAGCAATACACTGCATTTATCTGCCATCTACCGTAGTAACACAGAACTACTTGAAATCTTTACTGCCTTCAACACGTTAACGATTGTTTCCATCCTAAGTCCTTTCTTAGGGAATCTCATAATGATGTATTCACATTTAAATTATACATTCACACACACGATAATATACTTTTATGCACTTTCACTATTATTCTATATTGATTCCACCAAACACACCAATACATCAGCACAAAAACAGCATCATTGTTCCAACAAACTTGACCTAAATTGAGTTACTTAGTTGGCAACTCAGTGTCAACTCTGTGTCAACGCTTTTATGTTAAACTGTTGATGTTTGCAAAAATTCATTTTTTCTTCTTCTCCTCTCGTTTCCGCTGAACCTTGACCAACTCGTGCATCCGTTCTACGTGTGAGAACGTCCTTTGCAAACACATATCGTTCCACGGCAACTCATGTCCACTCAATTTAATCTTAAGATTTACTTCACTAAGATTTTATGCAATAATACAATCTCATCACTCAAAACCTGAATTCACCAATTCTCAATGTGATTATTTAACGAAAAAAATAAGTGTGCATTATTAATTATGTGTTGTGTGATAACGTTACGTGTGTTACTGTGTTTTTTTCATCCTACACCATTATATACATCTCCTCTACTTGTTATTGGTAAGTAACATAACTTTATTATTTCCTATTACTTGTTATTATTTATTAAGCCTATACTTTATTTATAATTTAACAAATTTCTTATTTTATCAAAAATGTTTTTATTACTATTATTATTTACGTGTCCCGTCACCTATTTATTTAATTATTCATATTATTATGTTAATCATTTTATCACTATTCACTGTAAACAACATATATTTGTAGATTAGGGATTTGATCGATGCAGACTCGTATTTCCTCGAATCTAGGATTGGGCTTTTGATGGTAAATTGCGGCCCTTCTCGCAATTTCATCTTGAATACAGCTACTTAACTTATTTATTTAACTTTTGGTGTTTTCCTAGAACACTTGTTATTACTATTTATTTATTTATTTATTTAATTTTCAAAAATTATTTAATTTAAATTTCCACTCTTCTTCATACTCCAAAATGTTTTATTATCTATTTATTTATTTAGTTCGACAAAATCGGGTATATCAATAAAATGATTATTATATTTGGATGTTATATCAATAATCAATAGCACATATATCGTACTCTATAATTCTCTATTCTTGGTCATTAACTTCAACGTCTTTAGTCGCTGGCCTTGCAACATAAAAACTATTCAAGTTATCGTCACTTTCGGGTTTTAATTAATAATATAATAATAATTAATAATATAATATAATCATAATCTTAATAATAATATAATGTTAATAATACTAAATAATAATTAATTTGCCAAATGGCCTAAACTTTGAAACGGCATCTATGATCATTTCTATAAACATGATTCTTCAATCCGTCTCTGAATGTTCTGTAACACTTAAGGGTCACTCTGTAGACTGCATATAGCCAAGTCTTATTTTTCCCCTAAATTATTTCTTAGTAAGCTTACTTTATTTATTTCTTATTTATTCATATAGCTATAGCTCTCTATATATTGCTTACTCTTCATTATTACAACTAGTATATATTCTTGCTTACTTATTTATTTATTTAGCTAGCTTTCTTTTTCTTTCTTATTAACATTAATAAAATATAATCATAATATAATAATATAATAATATAATAATCGTCATTTTCTGTTATAATAAAATTCTTCAAAATTAATCATAATCCTGACTGTCACATCCGTAATTAAATATACATTATTCTATTTCTCTATTAAATTTGCTGTCAATATCTACATTATCTTTATCTATTTTTCTATCTCTTTTTCTTTCCAGATCTTTCCTTCTCTCCTCTTTCCTTCTCATTTTCTCATTCCTGAATTAAGTGTTCATGATTAGTTTATTTTCTACTTTTCCTATTCCTAGATCTTAACTATTCTAACTTGAAAGCTAGATAGAAAGCCTATTTTCTCTATTCCTATTTCTTAAACATCTATTTCCTTAATATTTAAAACTATATCTTTTACTACTATGCCTAAATTCTAATAAAAAAAATTCAAAATTTTTCTCTTTCTAGATACTTGGCTAAATAGGTCAGATTCACAACAAAAAAAAATTTCACCGCTTTGCAGAACGACAAGTGGGTAACTCTTTCCTTATCTGTACCGCCTTAATGTCGCCGAAGACTTATGTGTTATTTATAAATAAAAATCTTCGTGAGAGGTCTGGTAAACGCCCAATTCAACATCACGAAAATGTGAGTTCTTACCTACCTAGATTATTCTCTATCAAGATGTTTGCCTAATTATGTCAATATCTTTCCTAAATTTTAAATAACTAATCACTAAACCTTAATTTCATCACTTCATTTTTTTCATTTCATTCTATCTTGCCTCTTTTTCTTCTTTTTTCTCTTTTTAAAAAAGAAATTAGCAAATGCCGCTAAATCTAACAATAGATTCTCTCAAGATATTACGATTTTTGATCTTTTCTCTAAAGAACCAAAAGTTCCGACCAGATCTGCAATTTGAATTGCGTTGGAACACTCGAACGTGTTTCTGAACCGCTCCAACCATGTGTTGACCCTGGTTTGATCTACACATTCTCTGAAAATTGCGCATATTTCATGTGTGAGGTCATCTGATTTTAATGCGAAGAACGTTGCATTCTTCAAACTTAATGAAACCTCAACCACTCCTGACACTACCCTAATTCGGTACCCTAATTCCAAGACATTCTTCACATTAAAATTTTTCTGTTTAAAATTAACCATAAACCACTTTTGCTTTTTCCACATTTGCATGTTATCTCTAAATATCTCTTCTGTGGCTGAACTATAAGTCGGGCCATACTCCGTGAAACTCCGAAGTACCCCTAGATCTAGCTTATAGTATCTACTTGTGGAAAACATTGTTGCCGGTTTGCCATCATCCTGCAAAACCGGATAATGCTCTCTGTGATTATTAATTAACGATAACATAGTTTAACTTAGCTCTAATTCTTATACTCTATTGAAATGCTAATACGGGTGGGTGGTGTGGGTTAATCTATTTTCTTTTGTAATCACCTGATTATTTAACCTAACGCATGTGTACGACAATTTTAATACCATGGATTTAGCGCTTGACTTTAGAATTCTCTACGAATTACTTTTAGCGTGCGACAGGTAGTAACTGGAGTCGAACCAGTATCTCCGCCATGTCAACATACTATCTACTATCTAGTAACTGGATCGAACCTAAGATCGCCTCCACCATTTCAATGGTGGGTAATCTAAAACTTTAAAATATTAGACCTCCCGAGAATCGAACCAACGGTCGCCTCCACCATTTCAACCTCCTTGCGGGAGCTTATATTAACTTAATCAATAATTAATATGCGAAGGAGATTGAATAAATTAGAATATGAGCGTTTAGCTTTAAATTAGGCATTTATTGTCTTATAGTTTAAGTTGTTTGGAGTCGGATGTTGTTATGTAGATTTAAGTAAAATAGCTAAATCACATTTAATAAATCTGTTGGTGAATCAGTCAATTCGAGAGTAACAGAGATGCATTATTACATACCTCGGTGTAAACTGGATTCGAACTCCTGGACACGGAGTTCGTCGTCTAAGTTCCACACAGTGGATGGATGTCCACTGGAAATACTGTTGTCTACAGTTGGTTCCCAATAGCTGCTCTACTGAGACTGATCCTTGGAGACTGATCCAATAACGTCTCTCCTGCGACTGATCCCCATTCAGTCCAACATTACCTTTTTATGTTAATTTTCATGATGACGAATTTTGTTGTTCTCTTACCAAATTCTGCATCTCATTCATCCCTGTGCTGAAACTCTGCCGAAATCGCAGTTTCTGCTTTTTCTCTCATTAACCAAATTCTCCAGACAGTTTACGTCTGCGATTTTCACAATTTTACCTAATTTTGATAATGTGTAATTGTTAACACAAATTTATACAGAGTTTTACATTTTTCTTGTTGCTTCAGTATTTGTTTATATTCTTGTGACACTTGCAGACTCGTGTCTATTACTTCATGAAAAACAACAATCATAAGCAGTATGTACTCTGATGTTATAATCTGTCTGTCTGCAACCTAATTAATTTTTCACCACAAGTTAAATTATAAACAATACTTTACTTTTTCCTTTTTGTAGCCAATTAATAAAATTGAATGAATTTTGATATTAAAATATTCCTGAATTTTGGCGTACCGTGACAATATCTTCACAAAATTTCAAAAATAAACTCTCTACCTTAAGACTCATTCGGATTTTGCGACCAAAAATACGCAACTTATCTTTTTCGTTATCCTCCTAGATAACACAAATCGCAATAATAATAATAATAATAATAATAATAATAATAATAATAATAATAATAATAATAATAATAATATCATTGTACGTCACCTGAGGTTGATAAATGTGAAGCTGGTTAAAGAAGTGGACATGCAGTGTGATGTTGGTGCTAAGACTTGGAAACAAATAAAGTTATGAACTTATTTGTAATAATATTCTTCAAAAACTGAGATTATTCTGTGAGATTGTATACATTATGAAAATTGATTAACTCTAGCTCTCCGTTGGAACATGAAGTTTCAATTAATAATTGGATATAGTGTCAAAAGACAATTAACTTATTCATTTTTGTCATGTTTATGCAAATATGTAAATGACAATTTGATGTGAATATAGACCGTGTGATTTTACCAGAGGTAAAAGTGAAAGTGAACACGCAATTTTGATTGGTTTATCTATTAAAGTTTAAAAGGAAATTATCATTTTGCTGTTATGGTTATGAAGATGTGTAATGTAGTAGAGGCCATTAGCTATTGGTAAGAGTAATCACTGTTACAGAAAACCTCTGAACATTCAAAATGTATTTCAACTGGTTTGTATTAGAGTTCTCAAAATGAACTTCTAACGCTCTAGATGATACGACGATGGGGCAATCGCAGAAGGTCATGTACTGGATTAAGGGTAATATTTAACGAAAAATATTCGAGTTGCACACAATCCTATTTCGTGATCTAATGTTGTGTGCATCGTAAGACGCGTCGACAAAACGGTAACTATAAAAATGTAGAGATATTGGATTTCCCTCATATTATTAATATTCAGTATATAAACAAATCAAGATTTAAAAACGATTTTATTTTTTATTATTATTTTTTTTACTTTTTTTTCTTTATTTTCTGTGGATGATGAGAGACAGACACAACTTGGAATAATAAGACAGTCAGCAAACATTTCAAAATTCTCTTTAGTAGACGATTCCTCATTCTTCATTCTTGGTAAATTTATGTAACTTATGTAATCTGATGTAACCAAAGCGTTCTGTAACTGTTGACAAATTATTAAATAAGTCGAGAATTCGATTTACCTTGCACTTTCCTGAATCCTACACGTGCGTACTTTGGATGTTTTTCCGTAATTTCGTCGGCCATCTTCCTACTTTGTTTCATATAAAAACGTCCCAGGACCCGGAAGAGGGGAGTAGCACTCGAGAAGCGGTGAAGTACACGAGGAGCGGTAAAGTTCACGAGGAGCGAGTGTGAGCAACGACAGGAGAGACCTATACCAAGTTCCTCGCCAATTCGACACAGAAGCCGAGACATGGAGACCACCAGTCGACGACCAGGAACGGAGGTACGGAATACACATCCAAGGTCCTAAACGCCCAAACAACCTTCCTTTTCTTTCTTCCTAAACAAACTCTCGACTCTCTCTTTTTTTAAATATTTGTTTTTATTTATTTCTACCCACATGCCCTATAAACTAAAAACGCTAGTCGTCTTCTCAGTTACCTCTCAATTCTACCAGTGAGTTATATTTCCCAAGTTAACGATACTAGTTTCCTTTCTTTCTTCAAAACGACGACGAAAGCATTCCTACCGAATGCACAAGCGTAAGATGATGGAGATGCTGATCTTTTTTCTCTCATCACCGTAAGAAGGTGATCAATGCTAGAAGTCTTTCAAACTTCTAAACTGTTTTCTCTTAATTTTTTAGGCTTTTTAGAATCACCTCCAACTTCCCCGCCACCAACCCTCTATGAAACTAGTTTTCTTCTCTTTTGTTTTTTATTTTTGAGCAATCTTTCTTATGCTATTCTATAATTACCTTTCTTTTTCTCTCCTTTTCGGAGAGTGGTGGAGCCCCAATACCTCTTGTGTATGTTTTATGTGTTGTATTTAGTTTTTAGTGTAGGTATAGCATATTTAAGGTCTTGACTTGTGCCCAATAGTTTTATTACTTGTGTTATATGTTGCGAAGACTAGCGGACGAATTTTTGATACCTTTAGAGGATATTTTTAACTTAAGTGATACTGTCTATTTCGATCCCGCGGCCTGTTCGTCTCCTAAATCGACTACATTCACACGTAATTATTTAGAGCAACTTAAAAAGAAGCTAGAATTTTCGGAATCATTTTCGGATATTTTTCCTGATTTTTTAGACGTAACTGTTCGTGGTTCTAGTTCTAGCAGTATGGCTACAGGAGGAAACGATTTACCTCCGCCCATGCACGGCACGATTGTGAAACCGGAGCCTTTTTATGCCCGGTTGGGTGACGATGTAAACACGTACATCAGACGATATGAGACCATCGCTAGCATTAATTCATGGGATGGTATGAGACGAAAATTGGTGCTGGGGAGCCTACTCCGTGGCCCCGCTGAAAACTGGTTTGCTGGCATAGAAAGAAAGCCAGAATTTGCCCAAATGACTTACGACCAGTTCAAGCAAGCTTTTATAAACGCTTTTAAGGACAATTTGGTGCCACAATTATCTGAAGCTCAGATGCGAGCCCGTGAACAGAATGAATCAGAATCCGTTCTAGAGTACGTTTATGCGAAGCAGGATTTGATTTTACGCGCAGACCCGACTGCCGATGAAAAGAAACAATTACAATTTATTGTGGAAGGACTTTTACCCGATTACTTTAAAGTTGTAGTACGAAAGGAGTATAACACGGTGAGTGACCTTTTGAACGATCTCATTATCGAAGAAAGGACTAAATTGTTACTGAAGCGTAAGGAATTAGAGAAATTCTTGAAAAAGAATTCTGCTGTTTTGCAGTCGTCTTTATTTTCTGCGGCTAGCATAGATGCTCATACTCAGAATAATGCTGAAGTAAGGGTTCAAAGTCCGATTACTGTTCAACCATATAATACACAGTCAGCATACTTGCAAAACCAGCAATCTCAACAGAACAAACCGGTAATCGACCCGTTGACTGACATACAGCAACAACTGTCAAAGTTGACGCTGCAGATTTCAGCCTTAGCTCCTTCAACAAATTGTGAAAGAAGCGATGATTTTCAATATAGGAAAAAGCAGTTTAATCAGCCGAAAAATGTAGGTCAGGATTACCAAGGAAAACGGAACGGTAATCAAAACAACAGAAGTCAGAATAATAATGCTGATACTAATAAAAAAGTCCAGCAGTGATTTTGCGTCCTCAAGTAATAGTAATTCTTCGCCAGGTCAGGGTTCGACTCCGGATAGAGGCCAAATTATTTGTTACAAATGCAAATTACCGAATCATATTGCGAGATATTGTCGTATGCCTTCTTTAAACATGCAGACAGAGTAGATGGTCGGGACGAAACTACTCAAGGTTCCGTTATAGTCCCTATAGTGTCCTTTAACGAATTGCCTCATGTGTCAGCTTTAATGAACGGGAAAGACGTAGAACTGATGATTGACAGCGGCAGCCAGATCAGTTGTCTGGGGGGAAATTTGGTCCCGGAAAATGCTAAACGTTTCCGTATTAATACTAGACTTCGGGGAGTAACAGGGAAGTCTATACAAGTTTCTGAGATAGCTTTATTAAAATTTAGGATTGGTAAAAAATGGTTTACTCATGTATTCAGAGTTATTCCAAATTTTGATTATGGGCCTTTGATTGGCGCCGATTTTTTGGAAAAGCACAGGGCTGTTTTAGATTACAATAAGCAAAATTTAACTCTTTTTCGATTCGGACGCCCTCCTTCAAAAACGTTACCTCCGAGGAATTTAGAAGTCAATTTGTCAAAAGTTTTAACATCCAGGCTTGCGCAGGGATCTCGGGCTATTTTTAGAGTATTGGAAAACACGATTTTACCACCTCGCTCGCATACTCTGGTGAAGCTACGCAGTTGTTGGGATATTTCGGGGAAGAAGTTATTATTGTCACCCTCTCGCCGGATAGAAGAAATACTGGACATTTTTATTCCATGTGCGATAGTGAATGGAGGATGCCCCGTGGTGTATGTTACGAATCCCACCATTAAGGAGATCAAACTGCGACAAGGTACACACCTTGTGGATGCTGAAGATTTTGAGGAGGTCCCAGAGGAGCGTGAGGAGAGGAGTTTTTCGTCGGTAGAAGAGGACCTACCGTCCCCGGAGAAGATGGAGTTGTCCAGGCGACTTTGTGACCCTAGTCGTGTCAACGTCAACCCCGAGCTACCTCCAGAAGACAAAGAAAGATTCTACAGTCTCATACGAGAATTTCCTGATGTTTGGAGTTGGTCTGAGGAGGACAGAGGACTCGCACGAGGTTACCTTCATGAAATTCGTCTATCCGATCCCACACCCGTGAATAAGACGCCCTACTCAGTGCCCTATTATCTCCGTGGAATACTCAAGCAGCAGTTAGACACGATGCTTCGTCAAGGGATTCTGAGGGAAAAAATCTCGCCCTGGAACCACCCCATCTTGCTGATTAGGAAGCGTAATAATCAGTTCCGATTCGTAAGTGATCTGAGGGGTCTAAATCAGCAGTCCCATCCTTCGAACTTTGCGACACCGTCGGTGGATGACATAATCAATCGTATGGCAGGACATCTCCTTTATACCTCGAGCGATTTGACCAAAGGATTCTTCCAAATTCCGATTACAGAGGAGTCGAAAGAGTGTACAGGCTTCTCGATACCAGGCATGTCAAGTTATCAATATTGTGTCCTACCTATGGGACACATTTCTTCCGCAGCAGCGCTTAATAGACTGGTCAAATTGACGTTAGCAGGCGTTCCAAATACAAATATTATGCATTATGTGGACGACTTCTACATTATCGCGTCATCTGTAGACGAGATGGTGCATTGGTGCAAGGTCCTTTTTGAAAAACTTAGAGAACGGGGACTAAAATTGTCTCCCGAGAAGACAAAGATCGCACATTATTCTTTGATAGTGTTGGAACATCGTTTATCAAAATTTGGAGTGCAAGTGTCGGATCGAATGTTAGCCACGATTCAGAATTTCCAACGTCCACGCACGAAGAAGAATTTAAAAAGTTTTTTAGGGGTCTGCTCCTTTTTGCGAAGGTATGTTAAGGATTTCTCGGAAATCACTTATCCTCTTCAAACTCTGCTTCGAAAAGACCAAGATTTTAAGTGGGGAACCCAGCAACAAGAAACTTTTGAAGCTCTGAAAAAAGCAATTTTGGAAGCCCCAACATTGATGGCATACAAACCAGAGAGGGATCTACATATCTACACCGATGCGTGTAAGAAGGGCCTCGCAGCTGTAGCAAAACAACCTATTTCAGACGATCCTGAAGCTGAATTAGTACCGATCGCATATGCCAGTCGAGCAGTTGGACCTTCAGAAAAAAATTTGTCTGTGTACTATTTGGAACTCTTGGCTCTACTGTATGCCCTGCGATCTTTCAGATATTTCGTGGTGGGTCGACATTTCTATCTTCATACGGACTCCAAAGCTATTATGTTTCTTCGCCACAGTAAGAACCTGACAGGTAAATTAGCACGCTGGATGTCTGAGATTGATTGTTACGATTTTACCATCGCCCACGTGAAAGGTACCGACAACAGAAGCCGACAGTTTGAGTCGCTTTGTTAAACATAGTCGCGACAAGGAAGATGAAGAAGAGAGTGCCTCTGACCCGAGAATTTTCCTAATCGAAGACATGGACCTCATTGATATCGCAAAAGAACAGCGAGAAGATGCAGTACTGAAAAAAATTATTGATCACTTGGAGGATCGAGCAGAAAAGGACCCAGCCTATGAAAGACAGGCATCGTATTTTGTTTTGAAGAATAATGTGGCATACAAAGTGAATAAGACACCATTCGGTAAAGTTTTTGTTAGCAGTACCAACGAAATTGCGAGACATTGTATTTGAGAAACTGCATTGTGGGAAACTGGGTGCGTGCCATGGTGGATTTTCGAAAACATACAACCTTTTAGTAAAGTCTGTCTATTTCCCTAATATGAAAAAATTTGTGTATGATAAGTGCCAATCTTGTGTGACTTGTCAATTGCTAAAAAAGAGGAGTGGAAAACAGTTCGGTAGTCTTCAGACACATCCTAGCGTTCATCCTTTTTTAGAATCTATGTGGATCTTGGTGGGACCTACCCTAGTAATAATATCTTACGCCACAAATTTCTAATCATAGTCATAGATGAAGGAACTCGTTTTTGTATTACTGGTTCTCTACCAGATGCTTCTGCAGCTTCTGTTAGTGCTTTCATATATGACAACGTCATATTGAAGTATGGGATACCAACTCAAATCTCTTGTGATAGAGGTGTTGCATTTACCAGTCAATTATTTAAGGAGTTATGTAAAATACTGGGGACTCAAATACATTTCGCTGACGTTCAAGGGCATTTTTCTATTGGGAGCGTAGAAATCGCAGTAAGAAATATAGAACAGCAATTGAAGATCGCCTTAGACAAAATTGACCAATCACGTTGGATTGAACTTTTACCAGAAGTGACCTTTGCCTATAACGTCACGTGCAATTTGAGCATGAAATATTCTCCTTTCGAACTCCTCCACGGCTTTTCTCCTCGGTTGTTGCATTCCGCCATGTTGGGTACGGAATGTCAATTTTCAGAAAACCAAGACAGATTGGAACGAATGAAATATATACGCGAAAAAGGCCAAGAAAATTTGTACAACCGACATCTGACGTCCAAGAAGTCTTACGACAAGAAGCGAATACAACAAGAATTCAAGCAGGGTGAAGCGGTTTGGATTTTTGATCTGTCTAGAAAACGAGGACAATGTGCTGCTTTCTCGGGAAAGTATTTTGGACCTGGTCAAATTGTGTCCAAAAAACATGACAACAGCTATTATGTTAAGTTTCGAACACCTAGAGGACAGATTAAGATAGACTCATTTTCTATAGACCGGCTTAAGAAGTATTATCCACCTGAGAAGGGAATATCTAAGGACTTGCAAAAGTTAGAGAATCAGGACGCACAAATATTGGGTGAAGGAGTCCAGGAAAAGGATTTTCAGCAGCAGGAGGAGTCCACTTCTTTTTTGATGGAGTATCAGGAACAGGAAAGCACGGGGGAAGCGGATTCATTGTTCATTCGAGATGTGAAATTGATGTCCGAAAATCCGTCGTGGGACGAGACCGGACCCGATACCAAATCGATGGCTGATGTTGAAAAACCGAAGTTTGCCGTCAACGAGGAAATTAACCGGAAAGTGGCTTTGTATTATGGGTCTATTACGTCACTGGCAGGACAAGCGATCGTAAATTCATCCAACACCCTGTTGCAACCAAGAGGAGGTGTAGACTTGATGGTACAGTCTTTGGCGGGAAGTGAAATGAGGCAGCATTCCTACCGAATGCACAAGCGTAAGAAAAGGGTGTAACATTTCTGGTCGACCGAAATCGGCGACAAACAGCTTGATGTTGCAGTCATTTGTTGAAAATACTCACCTTATTATTCATAAAGCTTCTGAACAACATGAGATTAGTCACATGTCTGCGTTGAAGGAAATAAAGTTTCACTCATACAAAATTCATCTGATATACCAACTGAATGAAGATGTCTTTGAACGCCGTGTAGAATTTTGTGAAGATATGATGAAACATATCAAGGATGATCCTGTTTACCTTACCAGCATTGTGTTCTCTGATGAAACCACGTTCCACCTAACTGGTTACATTAACAGATATTAATGCAAATTTTGATTTGACAGCAATCTCATTGGTCCTTTCAAACACATTCTACATCCTGAAAAGTTGAATATGTGAGCGGCAGTGCTAAACAATACAATAACTGAGGGAGACCCGAGTTCGATTCCCGGCGGCAGCTCAAGTGGTTGGGATTCCACGTTAATCAGTAGGTCCACGTCTCATATAGCCTCGCTGCTGAACGGGACGCTAAACAAAAATCACCTCACCTCACAATACAATAACTGATCCCCATTTTTATTAATGACAATTTGATTTCTGAACTGTGTGAGGAAATGCTTGGAAATCAAGTAGATCCAGCAATGAGAGACACTGTAGAAGACAATTTTGCCCACAGATGGTTCCAGGAAGATGGTGTAGGACCGCACTACAGTGTAAATATGTGGGAACTTCTTAACACAGAATTTCCTAAACAACAGATTGGCAAAAGAGGCGAGGTAGAATGGCCCGCTCGTTCTCTGTTCACCTAATTTATCGCCAATAGACTATTTTTCTGAGTTTATCTAAAAATCTTAGTATACCAAACAATACCAACCACTTTGGATAATCTTCGTCAAACTGTTATTAATGAAGTTGGACTTAGTGAATTGGACGTCATCAGGAATGCAGTATTTGTGTTTTGCCATCGAATTGCTTACTTTCAGACCAAGAAAGGTGCGCAGTTTGAGCACATGCTGTGAAACACCAGTTATATTTTGTTCATCTGCCAATTTTAGACAACCAAGTAGTGAGAGGCAAGGGTACTCACGATAAGGAAGTTCTCGCGAAAAACAGGAAGACAGCACGTGGCTGGTAAAGCTGATGTGTAGTTACGCATCCCACAGCTAAGGTAACAGTAACTCAAGGTTCCAGGAACGAAGACAGGACAACGTTCTTTATTCTCGAATGTCATGTGAAACGGAGTGTAGTTAGTGTTCAACGAAGTTAGGGTTTTTATGTTGAGTCCAGGTGTGCCTGTCACCCCTCCGTTACAATTTAACTGAACTTTGAGAAGCATTTAAGCAGGTGGATCTACTGACTCTAGGATGTAGAAAAGAGTGTGCCAAGAATTAGATTATCAGACTGCGTATGTTGAATTACAAATTGCATTCATCTTGAGCATCTGTTTTATACATAATCTTACGATGACGTTATTTTGCAATTACAGCGCCATCTCGTAGAATAATGAAAAAGTGCTTCGAATAAAAATTGCTTATTTTCAACCAAAAAATTTGAGCCTGCAAAAACAAAATGTGGGTTTCCATTTGCAATTTTCAATTTGGAACCAGGGACCCTTTGATAGGACAACTGTGGGCACTTGTTCACTGAATTTAATAGACCCTTGACATGGGTACATTGCTGCGTAATTATATTTGTCATATTTATTATCATTTCGGCAATATTTTAGGTCGCAAAGTTAGAAGACGCCAGTATGATGATATTCATTTTTTTTAGATTACAGCGCAATCTGGTAGAATAACGAAAAAGTGCTTCAAGCAAAAGTTGCTTATTTTCAATTGTAGAATCAGAACCTGCAATAAAAATAGGGGGTTTCCTTTTGAAATTTTCAAGTTGGCACCTTTGACCCTATGATGAGACCCCTGGGGGCACTTTGTTGTTCACTGAATTTTATAGGTTCCTGACATTTGTACATTGTTGCGTAACTAGATTTGTCACATTTTTTCTAATTTCGGGAATATTTTAGGTCGTAAATATATATATATATATATATATATATATATATATATATATATATATATATATATATATATATACAGGGTGTTTCAAAACAATACTGACGACGTTTGGGAGGTGATTCCTGACACCAAGATAAGACAAAAGGTATAGACCAACCTAAATGCACAAATGATTCGTTTTTGCAGAAAACTTAAAAAAAAAAACTTTGAAGGCGCATGGCTCCAAAACTATTGGACCTATTAAAGTCGGGTCAAGACTTCACTTAGGAACTGATATGTGCCCTATCTAAATATCCAAGATTCAGAATCCTAAGGTACTCACGCAACCTTTTTTATACAGGTAGTTGGTGAGTAGTTCAGATTATATGCCTTTAGCCAAAGTCCCTCTATAAAAAATTTTGGGCGAGTATCGCAAGGTTCTGAAAAATGTATTTTTGGATAGGGCAGATATTAGTTCCTAAGTGAAGTCTTGACCCGACTACAGTAGGTGCCATAGTTTTGGAGCTATGAGCCTTCAAATTTAATATTGTCATGTTTTCGCCAGCCAATAGTTTAGAAAGGAATCATTTGTGCACCCAGATTGGTTTAAACTTTTTGCCTTATCTTGGTGTCTGGAATCACCTCCCAAACGTTGTCGGTGTTATTTTGTTTTGAAACACACAATATATATATATATATATATATATACTAGCATTCGGTTGGCTGGCGATTTTTTCATCAGACCTACAAATCAGACCATCGGTCTACTGCGTCACATCTCGTATTTTAGCCTTTGCATTGAAGTCAAATTACCAAAAAGAAGGAACAAATTAGTAACAAGATGAAAATTGGTACACATGTTGAGAATGATGTTCTAAACAACATACTAAAAGTTCCCTGAAATCCCACGTGATCTTCGCCGCCATATTGGAAAATGGCTGCTGGAAGTGTCAAATGAACAATACCCAGATAAAAATAGCAATATCTTTGCTATGGTTGAACATAAAGAGATAAACTTAGAGCCGTCGAAAACTTCCATCAAACTGATTTAAAATTTTATTGAACTTAGGAAGAAATTATTAACAAGTTAAAATTTGACATACATTTTGATCAAAGATTATTTAAATGATGTACTAAAATCAAACAGTTTTTTCGTTCGCCATATTGGAAAATATCCAAACGTCCGAAGTAATTGAAAGATAATATTTTTAAACTGAAATACAAAATCTGGACCGGGCTAAATATTTGAGAAACTGTAAATTCAGTCGATGTGAAGTCAATCATGATCAAAGGTGGTGCGAAGGAGAAGCAGTATGACGTGTTAAAGGTTGTCGTCCATCTTGATGACCGCTATCTTGGAATCAACTTGTTTATTTTAATCGGCAACATGGTCGTGTGGCATATTAAACAACATCCTCGTTCGAAGAGAAACCCAATGATAAGGTTATTTTTCCAAAACCTACATAAGTTTTGAAGTTGTGATTAGATTTAGGATATGTTATATGTGAAATGCTGTAAATTTGCTGTGTGAAATTTCGAATTGAGTTATAAGATGAAGTGAAAAACAAGCTTTGTAACATCTCACATTACGTATCCTTTAGTAACCAGGAAAAGAGAGAGCTAACACACATGAGACAATTACTATGACATAACATGTTCTGCACGCCCACATTTCTGTTCTATGCATATCCTTAACCGTGAGACCCAGTGCTTGTGCGTAGTTGGTGATAGTTGTTCACAGGCCGAAATGATTCTCCTTTTCAAGTAGCCAATGTCAATAATTTTACACTGGTAGACAATAGCTTTGAAGTGCACCCAAAGATAAGAATACAACGGAGTCAATTCAGAGAACCTTGCTGGCACTCAACTGGTCCATGCTGACCTATTCAGCAACCGGGAAAGTGTTCATTAAGGAATCGATTACATTGTGACCATAATGCGGCAGTTGTTCATTTTGTTGCTAATATTGATGAAATCACCATTCCTCGTCCAACAAAAGTGAAATGACAGTGTTTTCAAGCATATCTTAAAATATTGTGCAGTATCGAAGGTCCCATCAATGAAAACAGGTCTAATAGGTTCCATCAATGAAGACAGGTCCAATAAGTTTTTCGCCTCATATTCAACACCACACCACACCATTACCCTACCTGAACCTGGCATCTTTAATGCATCTATCTAATTAAGATTTGTATTAGCCCAGTACCAAACATTTTACCCAGTACCGAAAATCCTACGGTAAAGCTTTTTTTTTTCAAAATCTGGAGCGGTTTTCAAGTTGTGAATGGATTTAGGGTAGATTACGTTATTATTTAGACTTAAATTTTGTTGTGTGGAACATTGTATAGACGGGAACCGACTATGTCTTTAGATTTTCCTTGTAGGTAGAGCAGGAGGCTATTTCGAGTGGAAAGAATCGAAATTTTCCTTTTGGCTGGAGGATGCATTTGAGCAATAACATCCGTATTCAAAGAGCGACATCCTAATCGCGAGCCGGTGACAGACAGTGCTGTACGAAAACTAATCCGCAAATTCATGGCAAAGGTAAATGTTGATGATTTACCTCGATCAGGACGACCACGAATGTAACTGATCCAGACAAATCACCAGCTGTGTTGGGTGTACTGGTGAAAAGTCCTACGAAGAGTGTGCTACGTCTATCAAGTGAATATAATGATAGTGTTAAAAATGTTCAAAGAATATTAAAAAGCGAAAACTGGCACTCTTAAAAATTACAATTGAAACAAAAACTATCAGAAGATGATTTTAATAGACCAATGGAGTTTTGTCAGTAGTCTTTGGCCCAGATAGCTCGGACCCTGTGCTTTCCCATAACATTTTTTTTTAGTGATGAGGCAAATTTCTATGTAACAGGTGATATTCTAAACCAAAATGTTTGGTACTGGGCTAATACAAATCTTAATTGGATACATGCATCAAGGATGTAAGGTGCAGGTAAGGTAATGTTTGGAATATGGTGCGAAAACCTCATTGGATCTGTTTTCATTAATGGGACCTGGGTTGCTGTACAATATTGAGGTATGCTTGAAATCATTATTATACCACTTTTGTTGAACGAGAAAGGGTGATTTCTTCAATATTGGAAACAGCATGAAAGAAGAATTTCTTTTTTCCAGGTTATTAAAACGTAAGGTGTTACAAAGCTTGTTTTTTTTACTTTATCCTTCAATTCGAAACTACGTACATTTCACAGCATTTCACATATAACATATCATAAATCTATTCACAACTTCAAAACTGTTGTAGGTTTTCGAAAAATAACCTTACCATTGGGTTTCTCTTCGAACGAGGATATCGTTTAATATGCCACATGCCCATGTTGCCTTTTTAAAATAAACAAGTTCATTAAAAGATCGCGGTCACCAAGATGGACGACAACCTTTGAGACGTCATGTTTCTCCCTCGGGTTACATGCGTAAGTTCCACACTGCGTAGCATTCACACTGCGTAGGATCCACATTGCGATCTAAACTGCGTACGACCGAAACTGAAACCGGCGTAGGATACAAAACAGGTAAGGTCATATGATCGAACAATAAAAAAAAAATTATTTTATAATCACAGAATATTAAGTAATAATATTTTTTTGAAGTTACATAGGAAAAAACCGGAGTAGGATCAAAACTGTATACGACCGAAACTGCGTAGCGTCAAAACTGCGTAGGAACAAAACTGCATAGGATACAAACTGCGTAGGGTCCACACTGCGTAGGATCCAAACTGCATAGGATCCACACTGCGTAGGATCTACACTGCGCAGCATTCACACTGCATAGGATCCACACTGCGTAGGGTCCAAACTGCGTAGATCCAAACTGCATAGAAACGAAACAGACAAATAAAATAGTGACAAATATAATTAAATAATCATACAGGGGTGTACCCAGAAAATTTTTCTGTGGACTATGACTTATTCAGGAGGGCCGGAAAGGTTAACCGAAAGTTTTGTCTCAGCAGGGGTCGTTAAGACGGAGAAAGGGGGAGCCTTTCCCCCAAAGTCACCAACTTCTGATCAAGTTGGCAACGGCCTTGTTCAGAAGATTGTCGTTACGTTTAATTGACTGACTTAGCTTAACATTTTCTTAGTTACCCAGTTGCTGTGAATTCTAACTTATTTTATAGACTTTGCACGTGGCACAATTGAAGGTTTATGTAACTACTCTAGGCTTTTGCTAGGTGGGGCTTCGTCCTAAATTTAAAAACTTCTCAATAAACTGGCAAATTTAAATGCCTTATTGGCAATATTTACTTAGAAAAATGCCGATACGTTCAACTGACTTACTTCACTTAACATTTTCTTAGTTACCTAGTTGCTGTAAATTATCACTTCTTTTGTGGACTTGGCAGTTAGCACAGTTGAAGTTTCATGTAATTAGTCCAGGTTTTTGCTAGGTGGGGCTTCGTCCCAAAGTTACTAACTTCTTACTAAGTTGGAAAATAAAAATGCGTTGTTGTCAATATTTATTTAAAAGACTGCCGTTACTTTCAATCGACTTATTTGACTTACTGACAGAAAATAACGCATACTTCTGGTTAACGTGGAAACTTCAAATTTGGCATGTTTGTTCATTTCCGGAAATGACCGACGAAAAAAGTGCCAAAAGTGAACATTTTTAGTTTTGAGGAGGTTTGATGGGAGGAGAAAATTTTCTCCATGTTATTCTTATGGGTGTTTTTTGTGGACATAAAATCTTCTGTTTTAGGTACCTAGAATTGGAATTAAAAGTTCAAACTTGGTATCCTTGTACGTTTCCGATAGCATATAGATGCAAATTACCAAAAATGAAAGTATCTAAATTTATTGAGGTTTTATGGGCAACTGAAAAATCGTAGCATTCCGATACTTACTAACAAGAAAATTACGAAAAGTGAATATTTTGTGTTTTTAGTGATCTAATGGGAAGGAGAAAATATTCTCCATGTTATTCTTAAGGGACATGTTCTGGCCACCAAATTATTGGACATTTCGAGTAGGGCCCCATGGTCAGCTTTCGTATGACTGTAGCATTCCGGTTCTAACCCAGAGGAAAATTCCGAAAAGTGAATATTTTCAGCTTTTAGGAGGTCTAATCGGGAGAAGAGAAAACTCCATTTTATTTAAATGAATGTTGCCTTGAGACATAAAATATCATGATTGAAATGGGAATAGGAATTTAAAATTGGTTATGGTTGTAGCCTCATTAGATGCGAGGTTCTGGACCGAGCTAAAATGGATTCCCCCTCCCTGTGCTCCTTTGTTTCCAGGTCCATTCGGCTGAACTTGGGCTTCGCTGAAACTAATCGTTTCAGCTACCCCAAATACTATTAATTCGACATTAATATATATATATATATATATATATATATATATATATATATATCGGGTAGACAAAAAATCTAAAAACAATTCATACAGGACACGTAGGTTTGGCCCTTCACTGTACAACACGTCTTACGTCCGATCGTTTTTTGTTTTCCTTGTGTCATGTGGACCTTACTCTTCCGTCAACAGTAACCAGTTCACCTGTGAGTGTCGTGGTGTAAAAGTAGTGCGGTAAAATGGGCGACCTGACAGACTGCCAAAGAGGCATGATCCTTGGTGCCCCTCTGGTTGGAGCTTCACTGGCAACAGTGGCGAACATCGTGGGGGTATCGAAAGGCACTGTGTCCAATGTCACGAGGGCATACACAATTCATGGGCAAACGACGTCTGCAAAGTACAATAGTGGTCGAAAGACAAATTCTGTCAGATAGGGACGGGGGGGCATTAAAACGGATTGTAGCAGCTAGAAAGAAGACCACTACAATGAAAATTACGTCTGAACTCAATTCCGGCCTACAGAATCCTGTTCAATCGAAAACAATGCGACGGTGACTTCATAAAATGAAAATTCATGGCAGGGCCGCAATCGCTAAACCTCTAGTCAGAGTAGTAAATGTGGAGAGTCGTGTCCAGTGGTGCAAGGACCACAAGGCGTGGACTCATGAGCAGTGGAAACACGTAATGTGGTCCGATGAATCGACCTTCACCATGTTTCCAACAACCGGTCATGTTTACGTATCGAGAATAAAGTCGCAGGCCTATGATACAGACTGCTCCCAACTGTAAAGCATTGGGGTGGTTCTGTTACAGTATGGGCAGTGATATCGTGGTTTTCTGCAAGTCACATGATAGTCCTACATGGAATGATGAATGCTAAGGCGTATGAGGTCATTTTGGGAGACCAGGTTCTACCCATGGACCAAATATTGTTTTCTGATGGTGATAGCATCTACCAAGGTGATTTGGTACCCTGTCACGCTGCAAAAACGGTGAAATCGTAGATTGAAGAGCATGTCCAGGAGCTATCACCCCCCCCCCCCTGGTTCCCACAATTACCAGATCTGAACATCATTGAGCCATTGTGGTTTGATTTAGAAAGGCATGTTCGGTCTCATTACCCTCTACCAGTACCCCTTACGAAACTGCAGCATGTTTTGGAGGAACAATGGTGCAAAATTCCACACATCACGATTCAGGAGCTGTATACGTCCATTCTCTGTCGGATCCAAGCTAGTTTGGACGCAAAAGGAATCCCCACACCATTCTAGGTATGATTTTCACACTTTTGCAAACGTTTTAGATTTTTTTGGTTTGAGATATAGTACATGAAAGGCAATCGATGTTTATTCCGATAAAAATTACAAACTTCAAAGGACCAAAGTACTTGGTCGAAAATCTTTTGGGGGGCTCCCACCTGGACTCTCTCCTTCGCTACGCCCTTGCATAAACTTTACAAGATTCGGAAGATATATTCTTACTTATATTGTTTTTGATTATGTATCTAAGACTATCTTTCAGTTATTTATATATACAAGTCTTACTTTTCTTCTGCGTATATTGTATCATGCCATTAAAATAGTAATTTTTGCCAATTGTATGTTACATAAAGGAAACGATTATAACAAAAAATGAACTGATGGAATGAATGGATAATGGAAAATGGAAATGCAACATTTCCTCTTAGTTCACCAAATAAAATACATACACAAGATCGGTGTGAATTTACTCTTTACCCTTTGTCTTCTTCCTTCTCTTCTACGATTAGCGCCGACTTTGAAAACATTCATCGCCCCTATTTATGCTCAACCAGTATCCGTAACAAACAACAGTACAATGTTCTCCGAAAGGACTTGATGCTAGAATAGTTAACAAGCATTACCTCCGTACAAAACATAACAGACAAACATGAACAATAATACAATTGAACGATAAACGTGTTGAAAAAAATAAATATGAATTATTACGCAAGTTAAAACATGTCAGCCTTAAAGAACGCTGGACTTAAATCCTAAAATATGAGTCACTCTGTACAACGTGTTGGATGTTTACAATTCATAATATTATGGAGCACTCCTTTATAGAATTAGGTTCATATAACTCAAGTTGCACAGCGCATGGAATATATTGAAAAGGATAAAGTAAAGTCACAGAAATTGTATACGACATTAGTGCCATGGAAGTTGTGGAATATATACAGGGTGGACATTTTTTTTCCTGAAACATACTTGTAACTTGTAAACCAATGAATAGAGAATGCTGAAATTTTGCACCATGCAAACACCGGCAGGGGCACACTTTCTCATATACTACTCGATACCAACAAATCAACGGTGTTGCCAACCCAACACAAAGTTAAACGGCACTACGTCAGGTTATTACAAATTTTAAATTTACATTTAAAACAAAAACAAACAATAAAACACTTGTTGTTCAGTGTTTCAAACTAAGGAAGCTACAGTATCACAAATATTCACAAATTTAAAAAAAAATATATAGGCATCTACAAGAGAAATAACTCAAGTCAGACGGACGGGACAATACACATCCAATATCAGTGATAAAAATATTCCGGAAAATTTTCCGATTCAAAAAAACATACTCCACTTATTCCCACATGGTCGTTTAGCCTGATGTGAAGTGTAAAATTTTCCTCTATATTTTTCCGGGAAATTTTCCGTTCTTAAAAAATATCATTGAAAAAGTAACAATTCCTCAGTATTCATAAAATTGATTGAATTCATGTATAGAAATGTTACAAAGTGAATGACCGTGTAAAGAATCTGAAAAAAATTCATGACTCAGACCATTTTCAGTACTATGTAGGAACAAGTGGAACAATTTTTCAAGAATCGAAAAATTGTCTGTCCAGTACAGTGATGAAAATTTTCCGGAAAATTTTGACTCGGAAAATTTTCCGATTCATAAAAACAGGCTCCACTTATTCCTACATTGTTGTTTATCCGTGATGTAAGGGGGAACATTTTCTTCTACATTTTTCTGGAAAATTTCCCGTTCTTAACAAATATCATTGATAATTTAACAATTCTTCAGTATTCATAAAATTGATTGAATTCATGTATAGAAATGTTAAAAAGTGAATGATCGTTTAGAGAATCTGAAAATTTTCATGGTTCAGACAATTTTCAATACTATGTAGAAACAAGTGAAACCATTTTTCATGAATCGAAATATTTCCTGTCTTGTATGGAAAAATTGAAAAACTTTTTATGAGTCGGAAAATTTTCATCATTTTGAAGCAAAAAGTAAAACAACTTTTTGTGAATTTGAAAAATTTATTGCTCTGTAGAAATAAGTGAAAGGAATTTTCATGAATCGTAAAATTTCCATCACGATGTAGAAACATGTGAAAAAACTTTTCATAAGCCGGACAATTTTGGATATTATGTATAGTGATGTTAGGCGAAGAATTTTCCTCTATATTTAACTGCACATTCAGCTATAAAATTAAATTCCTGTAGAGAAAATTTAGACAGTAACAAATTATTATTTTGCTATTACCTTTCGGAAACTAGAAAATTTTCTAATATTTCAAGTTGGGAAGTAAAAATATACAGTGTTTCATTCTCTCTCTCTCTTTCTGTGTGTATACATATGTGTGTAAAGTGCAGGGAAATACATCGAGTTCGTAGAGAACAAATATCCCTTTCCAATATTTAAAATGTAACAAGAAATAAAACTTTTGTAAATTTATCAATTTCAGAAACAGGAGATTCCACTATTTCTTCGCATGTGGGCCTGTCTATGTAATGAAACAACTACGCAAAAGTTCCTTATGAAGATTATTTTTGTAAGAGAAAATAAGAAAAAAATGATTTTATTATATTTAACACTCGTATTTGTATTGTATTGGATATTTGTATTATAAAACTACCATTATTACGTGGTATATATAAGAAATATGTTTTTTCTTTTGTAAATTAAAATGAAATCACTTGTTGCTTTTAGAACGCAGCGCTAATAGTGCAGCTTTTTATGTTTGTTTTATTATTTTATTGGAGGAACAACTACACAATTAGCTTCTTATTAGTTATATTTCACTTTCTCTTCTGAATGAATATATGAATAACTAAATGTTTATTTCCAGAAAATGGTCAGTATTAGCTTTCATGAGTTACTTAAACCCGAATTTTGGGTAATCAAAAATTTACAGTAGACACTTTATATTACATCTACTTATTTATAAATGTTGCAGTAGACCTATGTAAATCTATGAAAGTAGTAAAGCTATGAGAAAACCGTCTTATGCGTATTGCACTGAAGAAATCTAGTATTGTAAGATCAAACGTGGATTTTAATTGAAGAACGCATTGAAGTTTTTGAAACATTTTTGAAATGAAGAATCATTAGATTTTTACTTCATGAAACGTTTTTAGACAATATTTATTACGAATAAGTTTTACTGCCAAACAACGATGTAGGAATAAGTGGAGTATATTTTTATGAATCGGAAAATATTCATGACTCTTAATAAATTGAAATTTCAAATAATAGAATGGGATATTTGTAGTCTACGAACTCGATGTATGTTCTCTGCACTTTGCACACACACACACACACACACACACAAACACAGAGAGAGAGAGAAAGAGAGAGAGAGAGAGAGAGAGAGAGAGAGACAGAGAGAAATTGAATTGAGTTGATTTTGAGTTTAACGTCCCTTTCAGCAGCGAGACTATATAAGACGGGACCAACTGATTAACGTGGAATCCGAACTACATGAGCTCCCGCTGGAAATCGAAGCCAGGTTTTCCATGCGAAAGACGCGCATGCTACCCGCGGACGGAACTTGGAGAGGAAGAGAGAGAGAGAGAAACTCTGTGTAAAATTTTACTTTCCAACTTGAAATATTAGAAAATTTTCCGGTTCCCGAAAGCTAATTGGAAAATTATAATTTGTTGCTGACTAACTTTCTTCTACAGAAATTCAATTTTGTAGCTCTATGTGCAGTTAAATATAGTAGGAAATTTTCCACCTAACATAATATCCAAAATTGTCCGGCTTATGAAGTTTTCTCCACTTGTTTCTACATCGTGATGAAAATTTTCCGATTCATCAAAATTCCTTTCACTTGATTTCTACAGAGCAATATAAAATTTTTCAATTCGCAAAAAACTGTTTTACTTCTTGCTTCAAAATGATGAAAATTTTCCGACTCCTAGAAAGTTCTTCAATTTTTCCATATAAGACGGAAAATATTTCGATTCATGAAAAATTGTTTAACTTGTTCATAAATAGTACTGAAAATTGTCTGAGCCATGAAAATTTTCAGATTCTTTAAACGATTTTTCACTTTTCAACATTTCTATACATGAATTCCATCAATTGTACGATTCCTGAGGAATTGTTACTTGATTACTGATATTATTTTAGAACGGAAAATTTTCCGGAAAAATACAGCGGAAAATTTTCCACCTCACATTACTATCCAACGTACGTTAGAGCAGTATACTACTATCATATTATGACGTATTTCGAATAAATGCGAACAAAGCTACAAGGATTTCAAAATTTGACTTTTTAAAAAAGGCTTTATTTCGAAAAAGTGCTGAGATAAGTATCATATCGAATTACATAGATTAGTTACAAAAGACGTAAAGATCATAACGTCGTTTACTGCAATTTGATATTTTAAAGTGTTCCGGAGATATAATGGCTATTGTTAAAGTTGGAAATATTAAAATAACGCAGTTGCAAGAAATTTTGAAAATGACCGTTGAATATCTATTTTTCTTTGGCACCTCTGCAACAGTTTCTGATGGGTGTAATTACAAGTTCTTGCATTTACAAGATTTTCAACTGACTTGACAACCTTAACAATAATTATAATATCTTTAAAAGTGTTTAAAATATCAAATTGCAGTAAACAGCATTACGATCGTTACGTCTTTTGCAACTAATCTGTATAATTAGATGTGATACTTTCCTGAGGACGTTTTGAAATAAAGCTTTTTAAAGTCAAATTTTCAAATCCTTGTAGCTTTTTTCGTATTTATTCGAAATACATCATACCATGACAGTAGTATACTGCACTAACGAATGTTGGATGTGTATTGTCCTGTCCGTCTCACTTGAGTTATTACTTTTGTAGAGGGTTATAAAATGTTTATATTTTATAGTGTTTGTGATGCTGTAGCTTCCTTACCTTGCAACACTGAACAACAAGTGTGATATTGTTTGTTTTTTGTTTTAAATGTAGATTAAACATTTGTAATAACCTGACGTAGTGTCGTTTGAAAAAAATATAACTTTGTGTTGGGTTGACACCACTGTTAATTTGGGGGTATTGAAGAGTATGCCAGAAAATGTCCCCTTGCCGATATTTGTACGTGAAAAATCCCAGCGTTATATATCTATTCACTTAAAAGTTATAAAAGATGAGTGTTTCACCCTATATCCGAACACAAAGATGGTGCCTGTCACCAAACGCAGAATTTTTCAGGTGAATGGCTGAGAGCACGGTTTCTGTGTTCAATAATTTATATTACTTACATGGTTTCATTTGGATTCTCCCGTTCGAGTACTGATACATCTCTTGTTAGTAAAATTAATTTTAAAGTTTATAATACTAAATGGTATTTAAGATGCAATAAAGTGCTTTTTTGTGATTTTTGGTGATGCAGCGATCAGGATTAATATTTTTGGGCACGATGCCCCTGGTGTGCCATCTTGATATTTGTCATGTCGGCACTACTATAATGGGCTTATAAAATATATATTTTTTCTAAAGATATTGAAGAGGGAGTGTTTTGAGATATTCAAAGTCAAAGCTTAAGACCTTGGTGAAACAAGATCCTTCCTAGACACTTTATTAAAGATATTGTAGTCTGGAAGAAAACGTAGATTATTTAGAATTTTTTAGTGCGCATCCTTCGGGGTGGGGAGAAAAAGGGGAAGGAAAAGGTTCAAAAAGGAATAAGGGGGTAAAAAGTAATGCAAAATCATAATATCTTACGAGGTGAGGTCATATATAGAATACTGTCTCTTTCAGCAGCGACTCTATGTAAGACGTGAATCTACAACTTAGTGTGTATCCGAACGACACGAATACCACCGGGGATCGAACTCGGGAGAATATCTCTCGAACCCCGTATGTTATGAAGATGAAACTCAATACAGTATATAAGTTTCTTCTATGTAAATTCATCGAGGACATCATAGTCTGGAAAAGGCTGTAGCACGCCTATATATATTTTTTTGGGGGTGCCGATCCTAGGAGCGGGGTTCAATGGAGAGAGGTTTAAAGTTTATGTCAAAAATAAAATATCTCAGGAAGGAGAAATTAAGTTCAAGTATAGCTCGAGGCACTTCCCGTAACTATATTTCCCTGTGCACACCGGGCATTTCAGCTAGTATTTCATAAATGAATGCCAACGCTCATATGTATAGGACTAAATATTGCCATTCGATATTCGTGCTGACTTCTGTTTTCTGGTTCAATCCCGTGTACAGGCTTGCCAAATAAAGTTTTATTCCACTTTGTTACGTCTCATGATGATGGAGACATATTTCTGAGCCTACACGTACTTACCTAATAATGACCTAACCACAATTTGTAAATTGAAAATGCAATAAAGACAGTTTGTGAAAAGATCTTTTCTATTACTGAACACCTCCCGTTTAAACATGTTATATACCTAGGCAGTGGCGTATCGAAAGGGTGTTGTAACCCCTCCCAGTGAGTCTTTCATATACTACAGAAGGTCACGTCACCTAAGGTGGTCAATTTTACAGAGCTGATTACGAACACAGCGTAGTAGAAGGAACCAGAAGTCAGTTGCCCGTGAATTCAATAGTGAGTCACGTATACCGCAGTGTGGAAGTTGTGGTGAACAACTAGTATGTCTTCACAATAAGGTTTCGCTTGATAAAGTTACACCTTATTGCGAGTCACATATGTGCATTTTCTGATGCAAAATGCAATGAGTCAGTGATTGTGAAAATGTGTGCGGCAAGCGGCAACAATATGAGCAGGGGTATAGTAGGAGGGGTAATCCAGTGCTGTAAAAGCACCGGCCCTAAATATCAAGATCAAGTCGTGAAAGTGAAAAGGAAACGGGCATGTCCAGTCAGGAAACCACGCGTTGTGAGAAACATCAGAGCAGCAGCTGTGAAGGAGAACCCACCCACCCAAAGCAAAATTGCCATCTCATGCAGTGTGTGAGTGATAGCACAGTATGTCGTATCATCAAGGACAATTTGCGACTGAGAAAACGACATAAGGCAATGGGTCATAAGTTATCACCAAGGCACATTCAAGAGAGATCAAGAAAATTGTATGAACAGTACCTCTCAGGTGACAAATTGTAGTGAGTTGTCACTCTGGATGAAGCCAGGATCTACTTTGATGACACCAATAAGCCCAGTACCATTTTTATTCACCAGATGATGCGAAGGGTCGGGCGAGTTCGTCCGTGAATGTCGCGAGAAGTTTCGAAAGGCTTCGTGGTTTTGGCAGGTTTCTGCGCCAGTGGGAAGTTGCCAATGCATCGTGTGAATTCCGAGGACAAGGTAAATGCAGCCTACTTTCAAACGAACATCATGGAACCCTTATACAAAAGGCACATTCCACAGTTGTATGGAAGGGACACCCGGAAGGTGTGAATCCACATGGACAAAGCATCCAACTACAATTCTCGGAGTTCTGTCGCGTATTTTCGGCGTATGGCTACGGAAACTGGTGTGTATGTTATAACCTTCTCGTCCAAATCTGTAGAGTCACCAGATGCGTTGCCGATGGATTTCTGCGCGTTTCGCCTTCTGAAACAAGGACTCATGCAAAGGCGTCCCAGTACCATAGAGAGCTCTGGAAAGCTCGTCAAGCGGTGTGGTCTACAATTCCCCTCACACACCTTCTACGCGCAATGCTTCAGTGGCAATTGCGTTGCAGGGCGATAGTCCAGACTCGTGGCCGCCACATCGAGCACAACCGTTGGTGGAGGAAGGCATTGTCTGAGTAGAGAGCGCACAAACTTTGGCTATCTTAGGTGAATTGACATTCTGTATTTAAATGGAATACATTTCAGTTTTATTTAAATCTTGGAAAAAAAGGTTAATCTATACATATGACGATAAATCATTCCAAATGTTTAGAAAATATAAACTGGTAGAGTATATACATATCCTGGGGGGCAAGAAAACGAAGGAATTTTTACTGAAATTAAAAATTGTAGTATGCTGGCACGTATCGTACGCAGGAATTTACTTCGGAGTAGGGGTCCAAATTCAATATGAAGATAAATAATTTTCAAATTTGTAAAATCACCCCTAATATTAGACTAAATTTACAGAAAAGTGGTAATTTCGGATTGAAGTGTTCGGACTACGACGACACCCCTTGTGTACGTCCCTAGTAGTATGTCATTTATACCGATTTGAGTTGATCTAATTGTGCAAACGTAACCGAAGCTCGTAGAAACTGTATAAACGATTGCTTGAGGCAGGGAAAAAAGTGAAAATTTATTGTACGAAACACAATAGGAAGGAAGATAATAATAATAATAATAATAATAATAATAATAATAATAATAATAATAATAATAATAATAATAATAATAATAATATATTTGTTATGTATCCCCTCCTATTGTATATTTCTGGCTACGCCTATGTACCTAGGTATAATTAAATCGTTTTATTATATTTTAGTCATTTCATTGATTAAGAACACCAATCACAAGAATAGTATGTATCGTTCGCAATCGATGAAATTAGTGTTGCCCATGAGGCAAGAAATGACCTTAAGAAATGAGAGTCATCCGATTTTGACTAAAATTTGTATGGTGGAAGATACAAGAAGTGCACTTTTATGTTCAAGGTGAAACGAAACACATGGCAATAATGTACTTTTTGACGAGCTTCAAGAAACCCACCCCAACAAATTTCACGAGTCTGGTAGGCAACAATAATTCACCCAAGTCTTAAATCTCGGTTATTTATTTATTGTACAGAGTTATGGGCCTTACCAGCATCTTAGACCTTAAGCCCGTCACATTGGAGGGATGAAATCCCTCGGCGAGCACACAATCGGGGAAGGGGATGAAGAAACGAATGAAAAATCAAGATGGCATTATTTTTCTTTTCACCATACTGGGGTGTCGAAAATTGGAAGAATTCCAAATTCTTAATGGGGATTTATGGTGTTAATTGTCCATATACAATGTTTCTCAAGTTATTTCTTCAACATCCACCCTTATATACATATTTCTCTCCGTTTAATAGACCATTTCATGATAAAAACAAGTGATGAAAACTATGTGAAACTACAATACATTTCAAAACTATACAAATTGAATACTACGCTATATTGAATACATGGAACATATCCTTGGGACTCTAAATCGATTCTCGAAAATCGTTTTTCGATATCTCTCACCGTTAGTGCTATATAAAAAAGATCTTGAAACCGGAAGCAGTAGAGAACTTCTATCACTTTCAGTTTCAGTTGAAAATTAGAGATGGAGGTTGTTTATTTCCCTATGATAATCAATCGATTTCCGAAAACCGTTGGTCGCTATCTATTACCGCTTTTGAGTTATAAGCATCACTGTTGAAACCGTAAGTGGTCGATTTCGACCATATCCAGTTTAAGTCGAAGATTGTCCAATCAGATGGAACATATTCCCAGGACGCTGAATCAATTCCCAGAAACCGCTTGTCGCCAGCTATTACCGTTTCTGATTTATGCAAATTGCTTTTGAAACCGGAAGTAGTCGATTCTGATTTAATCGAAGGTTGTAAAAGGGGACTATGACAACGCCGAAACGATTCCCGGAAACCGCTTTTCGATATCTCTAACAGTTTTTTTCTTCTTGGATATCAGTATTTAAACCGGAAATAGTGGTAAATTACTCCACTTCCGGCTTTAGTAGAAATATAAGAATGTAGGTGAATCTATTCCCGAAAACCGTTTGTCGCTAGCTATAGCTGTTTTTGACTTATTAGCATTACTGTTGATACCAGAAGTGTTCTATTTCAACAACTTCCGGATTAAGTAGAAAGTAGTCCATGGAGTTGAAACCTATTTCGGGAAAGTTTACCACTACTTCAGGTTTCAATATTGATTTTCATAGAAAAAAAAATAAGATATATTGAAAAGAGGTTTTCGGGAATTGATTCAGCGTTCCTGGGATAGGGTCCATCTCATTGGACTACTTACTACTTAATCCGGAAATGGTTGAAATGGAGCACTTCCGGTTTCAACAGTAACGCTTGTAACAAAAATGGTGATAACTAGCGACAAACGGTTTTCGGGAATCAATTCAACTTCCATTTGTACATTTCTACTAAAACCAGATGTGGTAAAAATTTACCACTACTCCTGGTTTCAAAACTGAATTTCATAGAGCATAAACGGAAACAGATATCGAAAAGTGGTTTTCGGGAATCGGTTCAGAGTTGCAATACTAAATCCCAATCCCTTTGCAACCTTATACTTAACCTGGAAGTGGTAGAAATTGTCTACTTCCGGTTTCAAAAGTAATGGGCATACATCAGAAACGGTAATAGCTAGCGACAAGCGGTATTTGGAAATCGATTAAGCCTCCCAGGTATATGTTTCAACTTCTTGGACAAAAATTCAAGTTAAACCAGATATTGTGAAATCAACCACTTCTGGTTTCAACAGCAATGCTTATAGCTAAAAAACGGTGATAGCTAGCGACAAACGGTTTTCGGAAATCGATTTGGAGTCATAGAGAAAGAAAGCACCTTCACCCCTATTTTTCAATGAAATCTTTAAGTTTTGTGTCGGCTGTTATCTCGTATAGGCTAAAAGAGAAGGAGATAAAGAGAATGAATGGAATGGTGAAATGAAAGTTGGGGGAAAGGGAACTACGAGAAAACTCTCACACACTGTGTTTATTCACCACAAACCCCACTTGGCTCAAGCCGGTATAGAACCAGGGCCCACGCATCATGGATGAACCCTCTGCCACTAAGCCACCGCGGCTTAGAAGTCTTCGAGACGAGGCACAAGGGCATATACCTACGTGTAATTTGTTCGTAGTACGAATTTCTGTTATGGTATAAGTTAGTTACAAACAAAGAAAAACGGAAAATGTAATATGGGCAATCTCGAACAAGGAATGAACAATCTACGTGATTTGTTTTAGATTTCGGAAAATAGATTCTTCCAGATTCACGCTTATCGGCTGTAATCGTTTATTTATTTATTTATTTATTTATTTACTTATTTATTTACTAGCATCAATTATCCGATTGGCTGTGTTAAATTAAAAAATAATAATAATATGTTTCGTTAGTCAGTCACTTTTTACTATTACTAAAGTGCTCTTTGATATTGGTCATTTTCGATGATTTTTATATATCCCCTCTGCTCTCCATGTTGCAGGCCACGGCATCGGAAGTGTCATTGTTCATCTCAACGACCCCGAAAAGAATGAATTAGAATATATATATTTAAAGAAGGAGAACGACATTTACAAATGATCGAAAATGACCGATATTAGTATCGATCTATAGTTTTTGAGGTCGCTGAGATGAACAGTGACACTTGTGATGCTATTTAAATCCAAATTGAGTCCCGCATAGATATATATATATATATCCCCTCCGCTCCCACAATTTTTGCGGGGCTCAATTTGGATTTAAGTGGCATCAGAAGTGTCACTGTTCATGTCAGCTACCTCAAAAACTCTAGATTTGACACTAATATAGATCATTTTTGATCATTTGTAAAGGTTTTTTCCCCTCCTTTAAGTTACATCGTCAAAGTGATATGACAAAAATCATCTCATGTCCGAATTTAATCTAGGTTGAAAATTTGACCGAGATCGGCCCGGTGGTTCAAGAATTATTAAGTTTTAATTATTTTTATATATCTTTCCTCCTACCTCCTCTCCTTAGTTCTATCGTCGAAGTGAATAGATTAATACTTCCCAGGCCCGAAACTATGTTGAAAATTTGATCGAGATAGGTCAGGTGGTTCAAGACTGAAGTCACACAGACAGCCACTTTCGTTTTTTTTTTTTTTTTTTTTTACATGTATCTCCACCTACCCCTTCCATACGTTGCTCCGTCAAAGTGAAATGATGAATATTATCCCAGTCCCGAACCTCATCTATATGGAAAATTTGATTAAGATCGGTCAGGTGGTTCAAGAGTTATTAAGTTTTATTTATTTTATTCTATGTCTCCCTCCCCTAAGTTGTACCGTCAAAGTAAATAGCTAAAAACACTCCCAGGCCAGAACCGCATCTACGTCTAAAATTTGATCGAGATCAGTCTGGCGGTTCACGAAATTAACTTACAAAAATAGTCACTTTCAATTTTATAATATAGATTTATTTATTTGGAAGGGAAGCAAAGTATAATTCATTTCAGTCATTACACTTTCAAATAGATGTTTTATGGTAATTGTTTTTTGCTCAAATGTAACTTCGATATCTTTTTAGCGTGCTTAGGAGCTGAGATTATATTCTAATAATTAAAAGGAAGGTACAAGTTTTTTAAAGGAAGATTCAGTTCGAGAAATTCACATTTGATTCTACTTTTCTTTTGTGAAGTTATGTAAATGCTTTTTGTAATATAAATTCGTACATTACATTCGTACAATTGATTGTGCCTTTTCAATGTTCCTTTCAGTTAATTATTAGTGTTTTCATAATACAGAGACACTGGCTAGTTCATGCTCCTTTGATTCACGCGGTTTCGTGTTCGATTCCAGATAGGAGAGTGTAAAAAAATTGAACCCATTACGGTGATTTTTATTCCACCTTAAACTGTAGATTCACGTCTCGTATTGTTTCGGTGCTCATAAGGGACGTTAAAATTCAACAAACAACCACACCAACTGTATCTTAACAAAACAAATGTTAAAGATTTGACATGAGAAGTATAAATCAATTCATACGTTCTTCTCTCTTCCTTTTTCAATTGTCTCCATCAAGCTGGTTCTATATTTAGGGCAACAATTCCAAATCCTGCAAATTTATTGAGTTGAGTTAATTATAATTTAGCGCCCCGTTCAGCAGCGAGGCTATATGAGTCGTGAACCTACTGATTAAGTGGAGTCCGAACCACATGAGCTCCCACCGGGAATCGAACCCGTGTCTCCCACGCCAAAGGTGCGTACCCTAACCGCTTAGCCACGAGAGAGCTCGGAAATTTATTGAACTGCATCCTTGAACGTGAGTGCACTTTGTTTCTTTGGAAAAGATCTTACCGATCAAAGCAGAACGATGAACTTTTTGAATACCACTTACAGAGCACCGGCTGCTCTATATTTACATAAAAGTGTTTTTATTTACCAAAACACAAGAACGACAATCCTTGTATGATATTCCCAGACCAAAACACAAGAACGACAATCTTTGTATGACATTCCCAGACCAAAACACAAGAACGACAATCTTTGTATGACATTCCCAGACCAAAACACAAGAACGATAATCTTCCTTTGATATTCCCAGACCAAAACACAAGAACGATAATCTTTGTATGATATTCCCAGACCAAAACACAAGAACGACAATCTTTGTATGATAATCCCAGAAATAGAATTCACAATCACCTGGTCCTTTAACTAAGGTCATTGACATTACATAACTAATGCTTCTAACACCGTCAATATCTAATCTGGTAGGATGCATATTGTCATGTAAGGCCCGGCTCTAAGAGGGGGGGATAATACTCTTTCTTGGTAATAACCTGCGATTGTGACGCGGGGAGATTAGCATAAATGGGTTCAAATGCATTGATGCATAGGTTCAAAAGCACGCTGTAGGTACTGCACAATAGTGTTCAACCCTTTAAAATTGCTTTTACTGCAAACCCAAAAACCAACTAAAACTCTAGTCAGTTGATTCCCACGTAACGTTTATACTTGAACAGTAAACCAGTATAAATTTTATGTTAGAGTAAGTTTAAGTTTGATATTTTAATAATCGTAGAGTATAAATAACCATTTACATCCATACTATAAGCATCCAACGCAGGTGGATTCATAAAGAATCGAATAGAATCCAATTGAACGTAACACTTCCATAGGTCCGCAAATGACGCATCTATCTTAGTTATATTTTGCAGATGGCCATCAAGAGTCGCATCTGACGCACTTGAACAGGTATTTTCTCAGGTTCCGCAAATAACGATGTCGCAAATGAATGGAATTTAAATAGGCTTTTTCGAAACACAAAATCACATTTTTTAGGTACCGTAATTGAAATCAGAATAAAAACTTGGAAGTTCAGTATGTTTATAGATTTATGAGGTGCGAGACCGTAGGCTGAGCAAATTTTGGATTTGGTGACGAAACCCCACCTACCCAAAACTAGTCTAATTACATAAATCTTCAACTGTGCCAACTGCCAAGTCAGTAAAAGAGTTGATAGTTCACTACAACTGGGTAACTAACATAATGTTAAACCAAAAAAGTCAATTGAACGTGACAACAGTTATCTAAGTAATAACTGCCAACTAGGCATTTTAATTTGCCAACTTGTTCAGAAGTTGTAAATTTGGGACGAAACCCCACCTAGCCAAAAATCTAGAATAATTACATAAATCTTCAAACGTGCCAACTGCCAAATCAGTAAAAGAATTGATAATTCACAACTAGGTAACTAAGAAAATACCAATTCGATCAGAAGTCGGTGACTTTGGGAGGGGAGGCTCCCGCGTTCCCCCTTAGCGACGCCTCTGGTCTTGTGCAGTGTGGATCTAACGCAGCGTGGATTCTAAGCAGCATGGATCGTTTGCAGTTTCGATCGTACGCTGTTTGGATTCTACGCAGCGTGGAGAATCGTACGCAGTTTGGATTCTACGCAGTTTCGGTTGTGCGAAGTCCATGAATATAACCCCAATTGATAGCTCCACAGGTTAAACAAATTAAAGAGATAATAAAAATATTTTTTGAGCGTATGATTAAAACTTAAATTAGTATTTCAGGGCAACGGCGTAGGACCAAAACTACGTAGGATCCACACTGTATAGAATCCAAACTGCGTAGGATCTAAACAGGTTTTGAGTGAATGTTTTGATACTACTCAGTTTGGATCCTACGCAGTGTGGATACTACGTCGCATTCCCTCTCCCTCGCATCACCATTGATCACAATTGACTTCACATCGACTGAATTTACAGTTTCTCAAATATTTAGCCCGGTCCAGATTTTGTATTTCAGTTTAAAAATATTATCTTTCAATTACTTTGGACATTTGGACATTTTCCAATATGGCGAAAGAAGAAGTTGTGGGATATTAGTATGTCATTTAAATAATCTTTGACCAACATGTATTTCAAATTTTAACTTGTTAATAATTATTTCCTAAGTTAAATAAAATTTTAAATCAGTTTGATTGTAGTTTTCGGAATTTTACAATTTAAAGGTAAATATTTCTAAAAGTATGAGTTTTATGAAAAATTGTTTCTCTTATAAAAGTATTATGTTATCTATGTTCTATAAAACGACACTAAGTTTATCTCTTTATGTTCAACCATAGCGAAGATATTGCTATTTTTATCTGGGTATTGTTCATTTGACACTTTCAGCAGCTATTTTCTAATATGGCGGCGAAGGTCACGTGGGATTTCATTGAACTTTTAGTATGTTGTTTAGACCATAATTCTCAACATCTGTACCAAGTTTTAGCTTGTTACTAATTTGTTCCTTTCTTCATTACAATTTGAGCTTCATTTACTGCACTATTTCGTCCCGTTGTTCGTGTGTAAATGTACGTTTATGGGTTTACTCTTTGAAAAGAATTTAAACCTTTAGAATACGCATTTCAATCAAAGAGAAATGATGAAAACCCATCTCGGGCAAAGTGATAAGAATCGTGTTTAAAAATTCATCTTTATGAGTTCTCTCTCTATTTTTCCCTCATGATGACATTGACAAACTCGAAGTCATTTTTATATACTAAGGAAAACATAGGTATTGCCCTTCTTCCCTCGTTAAAAGTCAGTTTCGGGAAACACTGTGGTGGAAATTTCGGAAAAGCACTTACCCTTGTTTTGAATAACGAGTTTATATATATCACTAACATGTCTCTAATCTTAAGGGATTTCGAGATAAGATCGTCTTCTGATAACGATTGCAACTAACCCCTTTTCTTCATGCTTTTACGTTCCCTTCTAGAAGAATCATAACAAAATATTCAAACACGTTTTTAATTAATTTGTATCAAAAGTCTAAATATAAAATTTCATGTCTCCAACCTTGAGGATTTAAAGATATGGCTATCTTATTACAACAATTGAGTAGAGTGTTCCGAAAGTCGATAGAGCACAAGACATAATTTTTGTTTACAAGAATTGCATTTTTGTTCCTATTGCGCATTACCTCTATCGAGTTCTGACAAATTTTTAATCATTTAGTATTCTATACACATGGTACATTTCGACATTTGTCAATTCTGATTTCACAGCTTGATTGGTAGCATGAAAAGCATACCAGAAAAAAACATACCCATGTTTCTCAAAATTTGCTCTATCGACTTTTGAAAAAACGGCCCTTAATTGCAATTCCCATCCTTTCTTCTGTCCATCTTTCTGGTTAATCGTTAGGAAAATATCAAGAAACGCTGAAATATGTCTATAATCACTTTAAATCAAAAGTTTAAATACCAAATTACATGGACCTAATGCAGAGTCGTTTTGAAGTATCATTAGCGTCATATTAAAAGCATGACTACTGCAGGAAACATATGTTAGTCAAACTCTTTAGTATGGCAGTAATAACGCGTAAAAACGACCCTACATAAGGCCCCATGCCTCTAACTTTTAGAGCTTTCGTAATACGTATGTCTGCAATATTTAAAATATCAAGTTTTCAGGTAAAGCAGTTTGACCTGGTCGTTGATAATTAAGTACAAGTTACTCCATCACTTAGGACTTTTTCTTTTATATATAGAGATTACTTTGCATTACTATGTCGAAATAAGATTAGACATTTCTTTTGCAAATTTTACAAATGTATGGCTCCACAAACTGTACCAGCACCAATAATAATAATAAATTTTGTTGAATTTTTCGAGATCTACAAATGAGATCTTATACTCACACATATTTTGTTCACCTTAATCAGATCTGTAGATTGATATACATCTGGCATCTAAACTTTTAGTTTGTCATACACTAATAACATTTAAAAATTTATCTAGCAATAAATTCACTTTTGTTCACAAATGGTCTATTTAAGAGATTAATGTGCAAACTGGTATGATGTATATTAATATGGCAAGCTTGTTCAATTACTGGATTCTGTTTCCTAATAGAAAAGACAATCCAAAGAATTCCGAATGATAAATAATATTCTATCACAAAACATGTACTGTAACAGAATCAACGCTATATCCCTCGGCTTGGACAGTATTAAATGACAAGGCATCAATAATTAGCCAACACACCTTTCGTCTCTTCTCGTTTTAGATGGGTAATACAAATGTCCCGAATGAAACAATGTAGTGACGTGCAAATTGTTTATATGTGTGTTCGTTAATGATGGTGATTAAACTCAGAATCCATTTGTGTGACTTCATCATTCTATTGAGCTGAGAAAGAGCCCGCTAAGCGGGGGGGGGGGGGTTGAATGTGGTTTGTGAAGCGTGCTCTATTGCGGTCCTCTTGTTGTTAAATTGTAATGGACAAATATCCTGTACAGCATTCATTTATTTTCGATACAAATAAGCCAGTAGATGGAATATCTCTTATATTGTACTATACACATAACCCTCTATTTTACCGGTGCTAAACTGTCCGATGTAGATAACAAGACAAACAGTGTAAATTCTGCTTAATACTAGTTAGTTAATTGATTTCATATTTAACGGGCACTGTTTCTCGTCACAGCAGTTGTAATAACGATCGGGTAAAACGTAACTTCGTAAAAATAAAAGTGAAATATTTACTTACCTAATTATTAAGAACTAGCAGCGTTCACCCCGCTTCGCTGCGGTCACCCCGGAACGCAATAAACTTTTTTACTTAGATAATTTTTACTTTTTCGCTTTCAAATTGCAGTAAATGTTAACATTATAGCGCCTGTCATTTATGTTAACCCGCCGAGTGACACGGTCATGCGGGTTGCATATAAATACGTTTATTTTTACCTATGATGAACTAACAAAGGATTTGTACGTTATGGACACTTGAATGGTCAATTATCTCAAGACACTGGTAATTAAAAATTAAAGTGATATGATAAAAACCATCTAGGGTCCAAATCCTAATAACCCCCCAAAAATAAAAGAAATTGGTTCAGCCGTATTAGCGTGATGAGGGAACAAAGGATTTGTACGTTCTCTTTTATAATATAGATTGTCGTCTATACGTTTCAACACCTTTATTAGATTTTCACTAAGTGATCATGGAACTCCATTTCATGAAGAGCTCTTATAGTGTTTATAAATACCATCAGCCAGTCTCCACTAACCAGCCAAACAATCAATAATAAACTCAGATTATATCTTCAACCAGTATAGAACTTAAGTTCATCTACGAAGAAAGATATTCTAAAAATCTATCACATCCAGTAGTGTATTATACAATTGTATTCGTTCATAAAGAAGAGATTGTAGTGAACTATGAGACTTAGTCCTGAGTTAATGTTTTCTGGTGAAACATTTAGAAATAACGACTCTAATGAAAATATCCCTCGTCAAGAGTCAATGCAAGTGTTACATGCTCTTTACAATTTGCACTGTTTAAATGATGAGGTAGTTAGGGATCTCTTGCCTGTCAGATTTCGATCAACAGATTAATAATTTCCTTTTTACAACAAGCAAGACTTTATTTACATGAATTAAAGACCAAAATTACAAATTCAGATTTTGCTCTCTCGTAGGAGACCATTCGTCCAGCTTGGAGCCTTATATAAATGACAGCGAGTTGATACAAATGAAAAATACAACTTACGTTATGAATGCTGATATTCCACCCATGTTATGCAGCTTTTGGTTGGTTCCTGAGAGATACTCTTGGACCTCTCCCTTACCTTTTCATATTGTATAAATTTCGTCAGCCAGACCCTGAGGTTATCCATAACAGCCTTGTTTGTTCTCTTAATTACTTCTTGCGCTATGTGACTGCCGGAGAACCTCATTAGTCCACGATGACTGTTTATTCAAAATTCTTTTGTAATTTAACTTAAGAACACATACATTTTTAATCACTAGAAAACAATGTTAAAAAATCATTTTTGATATATTTCTTCTTGAAGACTGTTGAGCTAACTTCTTTTTTCACTCATATCATAGTTTCATTACAGCACATACCCGAAGGAGAATATCAGGTGGATCAACGATCCAGATTTTCACAGCATAAGTATTTGCCTTCAGCAACTATGAAGGTAGAAGTCAAATGATGCGAAGTTATGGAGACCTGGTAGCCACATTAATGGTTATAGTCGACTTATCAAGAAAACTGCACTTTAACGTATTTTCGCATTAGTGTGTTGGGGTTCCATTTTGTTAGATGAATTGAGAAATGATTCATTAGATAAAAGCAATGCTAACAAAAAAGGAATGGACTAACAGCTGCAGATATCCTGGCCACTGAGGATACCCTTAATGAAGAATGATCCAATGAATCGTATTTTCCATGTCTATTACTGTACGAAAAACTTTCCCTCTCTCTCAATATCGCTGCTTTTAGTAAGGTTCCGATAAAAAGAAGCCAGATTTTTATAAATATTCTATTAAGGAACCAAAGAACTGAAACTGCTCTACATGCAGTAGAAACGTAATGTAAATACCTATATAAAATATATTTTTAAAAAAAATACTTTCTTCCTATAGGTATTAAAATATAACTGTAGGACATTATCTCCAAAATTAGTATAATTTATGTAACGAGTTATAAATAATCACATTTATTCAATCGTGATATTTTCTTGAGGCTGTGAAGAGCTATTACTTTTCATAACAGTTCTTACACAGCAATAAGGCTAGCAATTTGAAATATAATCTTTCTCTCAGGGTTTGAAAATCCACTTCAATAACATCAGCTAGTGCATTAATAAAATAGATGGCAAAATTAACGCTGGGGTTAGAAAAAAGTCAGGAATTACGTTTAATAAAACCAAGAACCTATATTAGAAAAATAATGCCTTTAAGCAACTTAAAATTTCATTTGATGTTATGTATTCACACGAGGAAAAGTGCATTCACACTTCAAATTTTCATATCCTGCAACGTTAGACAACCAACAATATTGTTAAGGTTCGCTTGTTGAGAACTACACAAGGCGTTCTACAAGTGCTCTAGCTTGTTTGAAAAATGTAAGTGTAGCAAACCGCAAAAAATATAGAAAAATGTCCATGCCTCTGCGAAGAATAAAAAAATCAGTTAGAAGCAGTGATGAAAATTTTCCGATCCATAAAAAACATACTCCACTTATTCCTACATCGTTGTTTAATCGTGATGTGAGGTGAAAAATTTTCTTCTATATATTTCCGGAAAATTTGCCGTTCTTAACAAATATCAGTGATCAAGTAACAGTTCCTCAGTATTCATAAGATTGATTGAAATCATGTATAGAAGTGTTAAAAAGTGAAAGATCGTTCAAACAATCTGAAAATTTTCATGTCTCATACAATTTTCAGTAATATGTAGGAACAAGTAAAACAATTTTTCATGAATCGAAATATTTTCTGTTTTGTATGGAAAAATTGAAGAACATTTTATGAGTCGGAAAATTTTCATCATTTTGAAGCAAAAAGTAAAAAAAAACTTTTTGTGAATCGGAAATTTTTGTCACTCTGTAGAAACAAGTGAAAAAATTTTCATGGATCGGAAAAGTTTCATCACGATGTAGAAACAAGTGGAAAAACTTTTCACAATTCTTACAACTCTGGATATTATGTATAGTGATGTTTGGTGGAAAATTTTCCACTATATCAAACTGCACATTCAGCTAAAAATTGAATTTCTGTGGAGAAAAGTTAGTCAGCAACAAATTGTCATTTTTCAATTAGCTTTCGGAAACCAGAAAATTTTCTAATATTTCAAATTAGGAAATAAAAATATACATTATTTCTCTCTTTCTTTCTCTCTCTCTCTCTCTCTCATTCTGTGTGTGTGTGTGCTTGTAAAGTGCAGGGAGCATACATCGAATTAGTAGAGAACAAATATCCCATTCCAATATTTAAAATGTAACAAGAAATTGAAAAGAAACCTTTGTGAATTTATCAATTTTAGAAACAGAAAATTCCACTATTTCTTCACATGTAGGCCTGTCTATGCAATGAAATAAGTAGATAAAAGTTCCTTATGAAGATTACTTTTGTAACAGAAAATAAGAAAAAATGATTTTATTTTGTTTAACACTTGTAAATCACAATTTCAATGTTGGAATTTTGTATAATCAACATCTTAGAGCAGATATTTGTAATGTAAAACTACCATTATTATGTATAAAAATGTACTAGAAATAATGACAATTCGATAGAACAATATATATATATATATATATATATATATATATATATATATATATATATATATATATATATATATATATATCGAATTTTGGGTAGTCAAAAATTTTCAGTAGGCACTTTATATTATATCTACTTATTTATAAATGTTGCAGTATACCTATGTAAATCTATAAAAGTAGTAAACTATGAGAAAACCGTCTTATGCGTATTACACTGACGAAATCTAATAGTGTAAGATCGAAGGTGGATTCTAAGGAAAGAACACATTGAAGTTTTTGAAACATTCTTGAAATGAAGAATCATTAGATTTTCACTTCATGAAACTTTTTAAGACAATATTTATTACCAATAAATTTTACGGCTACACAACGATGTAGGAATAAGTGGTGTATGTTTTTATGAATCGGATAATATTCATGACTATTAATAGATTGAAATTTTAAATAATATAATGCGACATTTTTACATACGAATTCGATGTATATTCTCTGCACTTTGCATACACATACACACACACAAAGAGAGAGAGAGAGAGAGAGAGAGAGAGAGAGAGGTGTGAATTGAGTTGATTTTGAGTTAACGTCCCTTTGAGCAGCGAGACTATATAAGACGGGACAACTGATTAACATGGAATCCGAACTACATGAGCTTCCGCTGGGAATCGAAGCCAGGTTTTCCATGCCAAAGGCGCGTATGCTACCCGCTTAGCAACGAAGAAGCTCGCAGAGGAAAGAGAGAGAGAGAAACACTGTGTAAAAGTCTACTTCCCAACTTGAAATATTAGAAACTTTTCCGGTTCCCGAAAGCTAATTGGAAAGTTATAATTTGTTGCTGACTAACTTTCCTCCACAGAAAATCAATTTTGTAGCTCTGTGTGCAGTTAAATATAGTGGAAAATTTTCCGCCTAACATCACTATTCATAACATCCAAATTTGTCCGGATTATGAAAAGTTTTTTCCACTTGTTTCTACATCTTAATGAACATTTTCCGATGTATGAAAATTCCTTTCACTTGTTTCTACAGAGCAATAACATTTTCCGATTCACAAAAAGTTGTTTTACTTTTCGCTTCAAAATGATGAAAATTTTCCGACTCATAAAAAATTCTTCAATTTTTTCATATAAGACAGAAAAAAATTTCGATTCATGAAAAATTGTTTCACTTGTTCCTACATAGTACTGAAAATTGTCTGAACCATGAACATTTTCAGATTCTTTAAACGATCTTTCACTTTTAAGATTTCAATACATGATTTCACATTTCTATAAATGGTTTCTGAACCATATTTTATAGTTACAAGGGATGTATGCGAATCGTGACAGCTAGATATTTCTGAACATTGGTACCCCGCCTAACTGTGGATCGCTAAACATCGTGGTGATAAGAATAGATGTACAGTAGAGTGTAAACTATAAGAGCACAGCATCCAGTGACTAACGGGCATGATACGTATGTCATATCGATTGTGCGGCTAGAACAGATTGATATGTTATTTTGCTATACTATTCCTATCTTTCTTTTGGATGTGAGTCTTTTCCAGGATTTTGATTATTTATCGTAGTAATATTTTTCCTACTGCACTTGAATCTATCA